>NC_080635.1:623611-931666 GCF_027579445.1 Ammospiza nelsoni
TTAGGAGAATATTGTTAGTTATACCTAACACTGAAAAATCCTGTACAGTTCAAGGCAATCCAACTTTTTCCCTGCAGCCATACACTTTTGAAGTAGAATTGATATTTGTTGTACCTCTTTCTCATGATCTGAAAACCAGCTGGTGTCTTTACTGGAGCCTTGAGGCAAAATATGAACATCCACCAAGACAGCAAAGTTCCCACACTGGAAAAAAAAAAAAAGAAGAAAAAACATGTTGAACTGTAGCTGCTAGGAAGCACAGAAGCACATGTCAAGCAGACAGGGAGATAATCAGGTAAGCACATGTATCTGATTCAGAGCTACAGCAGGCAGAACATTAAATCATGGAAGTTTATGAAGTATGGAATTACAAATTTATCATTGTTTTTGGACTTAACAAGGAACAAGAGCACCAGACCTATCCTGGATAGCTCACTGAAGTGTTCATATGACAAGCACAAGTATGTGGAATTTACTTCTGCTACCTAAATGCCTCTTTTAAATCTGAGTTCAAGCAAATTTTAATGTGCGAAAAATTAGCTATTCCTTCACCAAACTCACATAGTTCTACTTCTGAAAATTTGGCACCACATTAATTATCTGGTTGGTGCTTGAAATTTATTATCTAAAAATTCAGCATCTTAGAATTTTCCTTTCTCCAAGCTACCTTATGTAAAGAAGAGCAAGTCTGAAGGACTTGTCAGTGGATATCTGGCACTTAGCACATCTGTAACGTGCACTTCGAATGGTTCAATAATCAGGCTCACCTATTACAGTTATTAGGATGATACAGCTACATGCCAAGACACATCAGCTATTTCTGAAACTCCTTGATAGGCACACCTATATCTCAGGCTTATGCTGTAGCACAAGTACAGTTGCTAAGAGTACCCTTACCTATACCATTAGCACTAAGAGCAAAAAGATTTAGCATTAATTTTACTGATCTTAACAGCATATTCGTTAAATTTAAAATCTCTTGGTTAATAAACACTCGGATCTGTAAATCAACTGCAAACAGAAGTTTCTAAATAATTATTCAAATATAATTAAAATGTAATTCATGGCCAATATTGTATTGTAGCTACAATACAAAAGTTTGGCAAACGAGACAGGCATTGTGAAATAACTTTGAGAAACTTCTAAGTTACTTATAGGTATCAGTCACTGAAAGAGCAGAATGCTTTGATCTATTGTATCAAAAGGCTTCTCTTTCCTCCAGAGAACCAAGAATTGCCAGATGGCTGCCACAGCAGACTTTTCCAAGCTTTAAATGGATGACAAAATATCTCACAAAAATCTCTGGTGAATCATTAGTCAGCTCCAGCAAACTTTAAATTGACTACTGAACTTCAAAGTTAGGAGACGCTGCAGATTATAAAGTGAAAGCCAGTAAATTATTCATGGTTCAGCACCAATAACAACAAACAAGTAGCTGATACATCAAGAAAATTCAAATTATCAAATGCTCCATGTTAACTGGCATCACTTTCTATTGACTACAAAACTTCATACACAGATACAGATACAAAGTATAGACCTGTTTTTCAAGGAGACAGAATGTTTGTAATTATTTTCTTCTGAGTGGCACTGTTTGTCTCAGTCGCCAATCTTGAAACGATCGGAAAAAAGAAAATAACGAACCACATTCAAAACTATACAATGGAACAGTTAAAATTATCTTAAATTTTACAAACACACCAAACATTTGTTGTGCTTCAAAGAAAAAACAGATATAAATAGCACATTATTGGAAAATGAATCTTTGTAATAGTCCAGGTTTCCCAATGGAAGGACGCTTTCTGTCCCTCTGAGCTTTGGAGCACTCTTCTTTGTAGACAGCACACCTGGAAATATTTCACTAGCCACAAGCCAACAGCTTTGCCCCACAGTCAGAGCAGCTTTGGGACAGGACACAGGGAAGCACCACTGGCACAGGCAAAGAGGAGAAGGGGGAGTCAGAGAACATGAGTGCAGCCCCTCCCGAGCCTCTCCACCTCCTGTTTTTGGTGAGCGCTGGACTGATCTGAGTGACAGCTCCCATGCAGGCTCCCCTGCATTCCTGAGCTACACCTGCATTTCTGCTTCCTGTGCCTTCACAGGCTACAGCTCTGAGCAGCTCAGTACAACCTGGGCTGCTCCAGCAGCAAAGGACAAGTACACAATAAATGCCAATACAAACAATGGCAGGGAACAGAGGCAAGTGGAGGAAAAATGTACACAGTTTATATTAGATCTGATGCTCTTACAGAAGTTTCTGGTTTTATTTTTATTCTGATGACATGCAATTCCATGAAAATACTCGCTTTTATTTTAGTGGAAATGAAGTGCTTCCAGTCAGTGTGGCTGCAAGATGCAACTCGTGGCTCCTAAGTATCACAACTGAGAGGCAAACAAAAAGAACGGCAACTTTTAATTTCACGCTTTCAACATCCATCTCAAAATTTGCACTGAAAATTGTTTTTTGAGGTGTTATTGTAAAAACTGAAACTTGAATGCCTGATTTGATGGGAAACACATTTGTCAAGAATCAATAGGAAAAGGTTTCACTCAAAAATTAAAGACAGAAGCAGATGCTCCAAGTTGATATCCCCCATAATTCTAGGTTTCAAAAACTCTTATTTTTACAAGCTGTTTTTAATGTTCACATTCTTACTGTAACAGTCTAACGACATTCATTGTGTTACTAAACAAAGGGCTTTAAATGATCTCAGAATGTTGTTAGTGTATTGTTGTACAGCATTGGCATTTAATTCAGAACATCTTTTCAGAAATCAAATTGTTTATACAAATACATCAAACACTTCATAGACTCTACAAATTGAAAATATAACCAGAAATGTAACGTAAACAGAACAAAACCCAACACAAAGTGGTCATTCAAGCAAAGTCATCTGCCCATAACCTGCTGAAACCTTGAAAGCAGCACATGCTAGATGGTGAACTATTGTTGCAAAACCCAGAATGAGTAAATAAACCCACATCAATACTTTTTATTGCTATACCCATTTTTACAATCAGTGGGCTTCAACATGGATGCTGCTGTTTCTATAAACTGCATCACACGAGCAGCATCAAAGCAGTCCTTATGACCAGGGTGGGCTTGTCCTCAGTTCCAGCACTCCGAGTGCAGAGCCAGCCTCCCAAGACACATTTCAGGGCTCCCCACTGCTGGGATGATGGATGTGGACTGGAGGGTCAGAACTCACTGAAGCTCAGTTGGAACAGAAACACCAGAGTTTGGCTGGGCTTTGCGGCGGGCAGGAAGGAGCTCAGCTGCAGCCCTCACACACTCAAAACTCCAAAACTGCTCCATGATGAACTACAGGAACTGTTTATTTCTACTGTTCCCTCTTCCCTGAGCACTGTGCGACTCTGTTGTTACAGAGAGAATTGTACTCCAGTCTTAGATGATATCTATAGTTTAAAAAAAAAAAAGATAGACTTGATCCCAATGACCACTCCAAAAATGTCACTGGAAGCCCTTTCTGGCACTGTGACAAAATTGATAGGACATAGCACTCTCCAGAATGCAAAAGTAGGGCCAAGAGATTTTGTGGGAAAAAATAAAATAAACCACACATAAGCTTATGCGAAATATCTTGTCTTAAAATAAAAAGGAAAATTTGAATATTTTCCATCCTAAATTCTTTCTGAAAATCACTAAGCGTTCTGCACTGAGTCAAGTGAGTTCTAATATCTACAACAGAGTATAATTATGACCAATTAATCATTGGTCTGTACTGCGCCAACTGTATTATAAAAAACTTACATTTTCCAGGCTTATTAGAAGTTTATTCTCCTCCTTTATCTTTGTGATCCCAAAGAAAATTATGTGTTTTCCTGTTGTTTATACTATTAGCACCAAGGATTTGCAATATTTTGACTTTTTCCTCTTACAGAGCAATAGCAAGAGGCAGCATAGTGAGCATACAGCACAAGACATATTTGTCATTATACAACATTAACTTTCATTTACAAGATTTGAGGTTATACACAGTTTCTCAAACCATAGGGACACTGTTCCAACACTTAAATGCCTCAAGCCGTATAAATACAGGAGTTAGGATAGGGATTTATGCCACCACCACTGCTGATGGCTATGAGATGATAAAGGAATTTTGGTGACAGCTAACACTGTACATTTCTCATTCTTTTAAGTAGATAAAGTTACAATTTGATATGTGTATGACTTTTCCACATATTTTTCTCGAGAATCTCAAGGGTTCTTTTGTTGTCGTATTTTTTTTTTGGGGGGGGGGGTGTCATACTTCTAGGGTAAAAAAAAGGCAAATCAGAGGGAGAAGGGGGAAGAAGGGGGAAAAAATAATACAATTTTTTTTTCCACCAGGCAGGAAAGTTGCATGAAAATAGTGTTTCCCTGGTTAATGCTCAAAGCAAGATATTTCTCTCTCTGTTTCAGAGGGAGGGGGATTTAGGCACTAACAGGTCACCAGTGACTAGTTTTGTTGTCACCAGATTAATCAGGAACTCACCTAACAAGAGCAATTGACAATTACAGAACAAATTCTCAACAGCTGATACAACAGCAGAGCAGAACAGATGAGAGAAGCCTCCAGAAGAAGCCAAAAGCAGAATCCCTCTAGGAAATCATGTAACAAGTCCTCTCTTCAAAATGCTCAAGTAATATGATGCAAATGTCAGAGAGGAAAAGGGGCATATTCCACTTTTGACCTTTTTTCTGGATAAGAGCTGCTTGGTTCTGGAAATTGTACAAAGCTTGTACTTTGTCATAAATTTATATCCTGAAGTTGCAGAACAGTTTCAACAAATAAATCCTTCTTATTAAAGAAGGATTACAGCCATCAGCTAACATCACCTAGATCTTTTCAATTCCCTGCTTTCAAAGATCTATGCGGTCACTGCAACAGTAAAAAGGGAGCAGCAGATCAAGGGCAATGTTATAATGGTTCTAAATAGAAGATCTATCCTCAAAGATAGCTGCACTAAATTATACACAGATTCAGCAGGAATTGGACAATCTAAAAGGCAGTCAGACTTTGCAAAAGCAGGGAGGAAATTCCCCTTTTACAACTTGCATACAAATTATATCTAAGTAATCTTTCACAAGCGGTTGGCTTGCTTTTTTTAGAAGAACAGTTTATGTATGAGGAATTCCTGAAAGGAGGAGTGCTTAATTTTCTGGTGTTTTAGTGGAAGAGAAGCAGCAGTTATCTGAAAATTCAATCAATAAGCTATAGGCACATTAAGATCCCATTGAGAGGTTTCCATGCCAAGCAAAGAGGGGTAAGCAGAGAACAAGCCTTTAGAACGATCCTCTGATAAATGTGGCCTGACAACTCATGAGACTAGGATGCAACATCAAGGCAGCATTAGACTCTTAACAGATGCAGATGGACAGGATATTAAACTTCAGAAATGATGGGGAAAAGAAAACAAGAAATACTTGTGAGTGATTCAACCCTTAGGAAAACATAAAAAACACTAAGGAACTTCAGATCTGATGGAGCTGTGTGTGATACTGGAGACTTTCAAACTGAGGACTAACACACTGCTGTTAAAAGCACGTTAGCAGTGAGCAATCCACCCAAATACACAGATTCAAATAAGTTAATGAAGACAACTCCTTCAGAAAACCCAAAACCTGCTGAGGGAAAGGAGCTGCATGTTTCTAGCAAGGTAAGAATGCTGCAGTGCAAACAGAGCCTCCAGTTCATCACCCACAGCCAGGCTAAGCAGTAATTACTTAATCTAAACATATGAACTGGTCCTGGAGAACTGCTCTATCAGGTACAATGTTGAAAAAGGCCTAAATTGCATGAGAGAATTAAGCTTAATTTACATTGTCAATCTGTGCTGCCTGATCCCAATTCCATAGGAGGTTTTGTAGCCCACATGTTGACAAGAGTCATATAGTTGGAGCTCAAACAATTGCAAAAAGCAAGTTTTTCCTTGGGGCTAAGTCTCCAAGTAACAGTGCAATCTCACCATCATTTTGAAAGGATATACCATGTCCCTGCCTGTGTCAGGACTGATCCAGAAAAACAGAAATAGCAGCACACTATTTGCTGAGGATAATAAAAAGATAATTTGAGATTCCAACAAGCTGCTTTCATCCTCTTGTTGTGAAGTATTATTCTAAAAAGGATGGTATTTTTTGAATCATTGTGAGCAAGCGATGATGAAATACCCATGTCTGCAACAACCCGCTTTCATCCCACTGCAAGCTGGGAAAGGTGAGTGGCCATATTAACTGAGGAGGTGAAAATGTTCACAATCTACCCAAATACAATTAACTCTTAATTGTAAATTTTTAAAGACACTTCCTAGGGCTTGGCCACACCAACAGAGTGCCACAGGATACCATATTCTTGTGTATTCCTTGATGATAGGTAAGTGGGTGCAGACAAATATTATTACCTTACCGAGCTCTTACCCTGAGCTATCAATAATAATAATAATGACAAAAACTTGCTCTTATGGATTTGGTAATTCATGAGAAGAATTGCTTTGTCATTGCTGTACTAAACTGGAGTTGGGGACATTCTTTCAGGTTCTACAAAGTTAGTGCTGGGATTTTGTTTCTTCCCCAGGTGAAAAGAACAAGGAACTTGTACAAAACACTCTGCGTGGCTGAATTATTCAGTTTGTAATTATCAGGTCCTACAGCAATAGATATCGAAACAACTGCAATGACTACTAAAGCTTCCAGAACTCCTGAAGATGGCTAATTGTAACATGATAATACCTAATTTTTAAAGAAATTAGAGCCAGTAATAAAAAGGTTTAAGGGCCTTTTTCAGACATTCAACTTGTTAAATGATTTTCACAGGTTTTCCCATACATGCTTTACAGGCTGTATTTTAATATTAATCTGCCAGACTTTAAAGCATCAAAAAAAGATCAAGTATGTATTGGCAAGCTACTGATGGATTTGTTCAGCATGAAAAGAGCCACCATACAAGAAGGCTGAGGAAATTAGCAATGTACCACCTGATTTTATGACTTTCTGCATATACCAGAAAATGAAGTGCAATAAAAATTAGGTGGAGACACCACCCTCAGTGGATGTAAACTGTCAGAGGAAATAAAAGCAGATGTCAGATAGCACGAAAACACAATTTACAAGCTTCCGGTAAGGTGAAGCAGAGGCAAACCACAGTGTTTGTTTCACAAGGTAACGGGCCCATTGCTGGGATGAAGGAGCAGCAGTTCTCCAGCACATGATGCACCCATGAATGTATTTCTGAGTTATTTGTCCAACAGCTGCAGGGATGGGCTGACTTCCCTCTCACAAAAACAGAATGGGGAAGTGAGGGCAGGTCCCAGGCAGGAAACTGTTCCACATGTCCAACTTTGCAATTACTTGAGATTCCTTTTTATTCTAAGAGACGAGGCCTCACCTGCTCTGGAATTGCCTTCCCTCCCTGCCTCTCGTGACAGCCTTACCTACCGCAGCACACAGCTACTGAACGGGGAAGCAGGAGGCAGCACAAAACCAAACCCAACATCTGCAGCCCATGCTTCAAGCTAAAATATCTGCAGATGCTCCATCTTCATGCCAAAATAATTTAACAGATTCAAGATAAATTAATTGCACATGATCAGATTTTAAGACAAATACATAAAGCAGAAGTATTTTTATTTGCTAAAAAAGTGTAGCAAGCCAAACTTCTTAATATTGTTAAATTTACTGAAATGGTTGAAATGTTACATTTTCCAAGTACGTAAAAGAAGTACTTTTAACTCTCTATTTTAACTAATTTGTCTAAACCCAGCCAGGAAAGTTTCAGAACAGCAAGAAAGATTTTTTAGAAACAGCATAAGAAAAAAGTGACTCATGCTGAAAAAGGCATATTACACAAGTGACACCCTTTGGACAAAATCCTTCTATTAAGTGGAAGCATATTAAGTCAACACAGGGAAGAGGAGGAAAGTTCAACAAAATATTTGATGCTTTATCCACAGAGGTACAAGGGAAGAAATAGATGAGTCTTCCAAAAGAACAAGTGATGTGCTAAATCTTATTGCTGAAAAAGCAGAATCAGATGATGGAGAATCCATCATATTTCAAAATGGAAGCAGATCACCAAAAACCTCAAGGAATTAACAGCTGGCAAGCAAAGGGATATAATTTTTTTTAATGTCCAAGAAAAAAAATCATTTAATCTGGCATTGAACAGAGTATACAATAAATAGATGTTATGCTTCAATAAAAAGAAAAAAGAATAGGAGCAACAAGCAATTTATAAAAATATGTAAAATATGAACAGAGTTGAACTCTGAGGAGTTGGTGCAAGGCAAGAATAGACTGTGGAAGGTAGCTGTTGGAGTGTTTGTCACCAGAAAGGCTCCTGGGACTAAAACATGACGTGCTAACGGAACTCCTTCCCCATGTGTCTGTCCTTGCTCCTGACTGCCTCTGTCTCATCTCCCACAGGGCAGCACCAACCACAGCTGAGCAGTGGAAGTGTGCCCTGCCTCAAACAGCTTTAATCCACCATCAGTAGTAAAAGGCAGTCCAGCACCTACCGAGTCTGAGAGCAATAAACAGGGAGTGCCTATTCAGATATCTCTCCTGACAAACTGAACTGGTGATCCCTGGCAGGACAGCAGGGCAATGAGAAGCAGGTGCCGCATCACAAGGCCTTAACTTAAATCAGATGCAGCTGAAAAATGCACCTGACTCTGCTCCAAGCACGGCCCTTCAGGAGCCCCAGGAACCCACGCTGACCTCTAAGGGAGGCAGGTGAGTACAGCACTACATTGCACAGGTTAATCAATATTTATTTATGTGTCCCCAGCAGCCACAACAAAGACATCTAATTCATAAAAGCGAATCCTTCTGCAAATATTCCTCTTCCCACAAACTCAGTTTCTGAGGTTGGGAAGTTCTGACCATTTTTCTTCTAAAAATTTATTAAAATCAGTTAATTTACTCCAGTCTCTTCCAATAGCGGAAAGAAAGATCCAAACAAAGTGTGATTGTTTCTAACATGAAAACAAACATTTACAGAAACAAATTCAGTACTTTACATAAGCAGAGTGTAATCTCTAACTGGCTTTGCTGGTTTCTTTAATTCTTTTTCACACTAAGTGCACTGATAGGTATTATATTCACATGTGGTCAATCCCATCATGAAAGCCCAAGGAAAAAGACTTGTGAGAAACACAATACACAGACATCATGGGTAACACATTGCTCATTTTCACCTATTATGAATAGTAATACAAACAACATGCTCCCAAGATTTCAGAGAAACATTTTACAGAGGGAGAGGAGTGGAATGGCAAGGAGGACTGATTTATTCTCAAAAAATCATTTTTCCATTTCACTGGGATCAAAAAAGCAGTCGCCTTAAAGAAAAAATGATGTCATTTTAGTACAGTCAAAAAGGACAACCAGTACCTAGGATTTCAACTGCTATTGGGGAATGCCTTTTTTAAAAGTTTAAGTTTTACATTTCAAGGTCTTTGCATTATTTTTTCCCAAGTTTCCTGTGGATTCCGTTACTAATTGGAAATATTTCGCACAATTATGTTTAGAAAAATGCCAGTGATAATTAGCACCAACCCTCATAAATGTGGAAAACATTAAAATCACTGAAAATGATAAATAGCATTGATTTTATGCAACAAAATGTAGACATTAAATATATCAAATATTATATTGGGTCCATACTGACTTGTATGCTCTAACAGCAACAGGAAGCCTACAGGAAGAGGTAAAAACATAAGCAAATAATTATACTTTCCTCAGCAGATATATTAGACTTTTGTCAACATGAGACCCTGGGTTTTATGTCTCATAGGCTGCATCTGTATTTGGAAGTTATCAGTGATTGTTTTCTCACAGAATTTGTGAATTGGTTTATAAAACTGCTTGAATATTTCAGATCCTGTGGCAAATCCAATCACAATGCACTAGGAATCACATGTTCTAGTTCGTCATCATGTCATTCAACACTTGGGGACATTCTGCACAGCTGCATTCTAACCTTCCATACCTCAGCTCCCTGCTCAGCTCCAGTACAAACCCAGCATCTGCCCAGAGCTCCCTGTTCAGCTCCAGCACTAACCCAGCATCTGCCCAGAGCTCCCTGTTCAGCTCCAGCACAAACCCAGCATCTGCCCAGAGCTCCCTGTTCAGCTCCAGCACAAACCCAGCATCTGCCCAGAGCTCCCTGTTCAGCTCCAGCACAAACCCAGCATCTGCCCAGAGCTCCCTGTTCAGCCACAGTACAAACCCAGCATCTGCCCAGAGCTCCCTGTTCAGGGCTGGTACAAACCCAGCATCTGCCCAGAGCTCCCTGTTCAGCTCCAGCACAAACCCAGCATCTGCCCAGAGCTCCCTGTTCAGGGCTGGTACAAACCCAGCATCTGCCCAGAGCTCCCTGTTCAGCCACAGCACAAACCCAGCATCTGCCCAGAGCTCCCTGTTCAGCCACAGTACAAACCCAGCATCTGCCCAGAGCTCCCTGTTCAGCTCCAGCACAAACCCAGCATCTGCCCAGAGCTCCCTGTTCAGCTCCAGCACAAACCCAGCATCTGCCCAGAGCTCCCTGTTCAGCCACAGCACAAACCCAGCATCTGCCCAGAGCTCCCTGTTCAGGGCTGGTACAAACCCAGCATCTGCCCAGAGCTCCCTGTTCAGCCACAGTACAAACCCAGCATCTGCCCAGAGCTCCCTGTTCAGCCACAGTACAAACCCAGCATCTGCCCAGAGCTCCCTGTTCAGCCACAGCACAAACCCAGCATCTGCCCAGAGCTCCCTGTTCAGCCACAGTACAAACCCAGCATCTGCCCAGAGCTCCCTGTTCAGCCACAGTACAAACCCAGCATCTGCCCAGAGCTCCCTGTTCAGGGCTGGTACAAACCCAGCATCTGCCCAGAGCTCCCTGTTCAGCTCCAGTGCTGCCTCCACCCTTCAGCCAGGGAATCTGTGCATGGACCTTGTCCCTCAGCTCACCTTCAGCCTTTGGTGAAGGCCTTGTCCATCCCCTCTGGGGGATCAGAAAGGGTTATGGCAGCCACATTTCCTCTCCTTACACTCACTCCCTCCTGTAAAGACGCCAGAGGGCTGTGATGCATAGGCTTCTGTTACAATGGGTGTTTTGACTTTTTCCCAACAGGTTCCACTAATTCCCATATCGTTCATTCTGCCCCCTGGAGTTTGTGCTAATTTGCCCAACACAGATGTCAGACACTGAACTGACAAATTTCTATTCCTATCACTCAAGGCACTCTCACATACATGGAGCAAGGATAGTTTAACAGAAGCAACATCTGCCAAAGTTTATTCTTCACACATATTCTAAAAGGTGGCTTTCTGTGTACTTATTCCAGTGCAGAGTACAAATTAACTAAGACTAAATAAATTCATAAACTATATTAATACCTGTTGTTTCTTTTGCAGCTGAGAACATGAAGATACTGGAAAATTAGTTTCCAAAGTTAATATATATGTTTCAAAAAGGTCAGCTTTTTAACATACAAGTAAATAGCAAAATTCTACAAATGCATCTTAGCATCCTGTCCTGTTGTGTGCAAATACAGAGAATCATGCTTAAGGTAATGCCTTCTCCTTCAGGAGGCTAATTTGGCTTCACTTGTCTTCTATATTCCCCCTATAATGAACTAAACTGCTGAAAAAAATTCCAATTTCTGTAAAACAGTCCCTTAAAATTCTTATTTTTATCATTTTCTATCAAAAATTACATATATTTGTACATTCGTCAGGCTCTTTTTCTCCCTGCTCCATCTGTAACCCTATTGCACAAAACTCTCATAGGTTGCCTAATTCTTCCATGAAATTTTTCCTGAATTTAAATTTGACTTTTTCTACACCTCCAAGGTCAAAACTCCTCCTTAATGCATCTTCTAAACAGGCAAGGGCTACAGTAAAACTGACAGCACAAAGCAGCTCAATAATTTCAGCTATGTCATCTATTATCAGGTATCTAAGATGTCAACTGGCTGAATTAAATCTTGCTTAATTGCAATGTTTATGTCTACCCAGCAAGATGTTAAAATGGAAAATTAAAACTGAATCACTTAACATGTCTGCAGCACACCTAATTTCCCATAACCTGTATCCACCTGCTCTCCAAGGGTAAAAGAAATAAAGGCAACAAACTTGCCTGCTTTCTGTACTGAAACTTAATGCCCATAATCAATAAAAATGAGAGAACCAGCACTGTCAACTGCTTCATCTCTCCTGAGTAAGCAAATCATTATCATCAGTTCCAATACTGCTCCTCTGAAAAATGAAATGTTGACACTGATGCAGCATTTGCATTAATAAAACCAGTGCAACAATCAGTTGCTACAGATGTAAAAACTAGGACCAGATTACACTCCATGCCAACACAAACAACTGTTTCTTAGCTTCTTAGCTTGCTAGTCCTCTCAATTTATTGCCATAGCATGGAGATAGAACTCCTCTTTGTAATAAAAAAAAAAAAAAAAATTGGTGCATCAGCCCAAGAGAAGACTTTTTCCCCTGCTTGCTCAAGTTCTGGTCTATATCACTCTCAGTTCCCAAGCCTCTTTCCACTTCTCCTTATCTCAGTCTTCATTTTCCCACTGTCAAAGCCTGTTTTTCCAGGAAAGAAAGTTATGGTAAAGATGAGGAATATTGTTCAGCACCTCTTTGCCCTTTGGCACTGCTATCAAACACTGGGATTTTATCTGCCACATTAGCAGAGATCTTACAAAAAACACATTCCTTTTTGTATAATGTACATGGTGGTCACTCAAACAATAACCTGTAACAGATGTCTGAAGTGAGGAGAATGGACTATTTAAATAGAACTTTATAAATTCTGATGATCCCTTCCCAGATTTAGACCTTGACACTTAATTTATAACTATCAGTATGGCCCTATCCTTCCCTTTGTGTGTTTATTTCTAGTTCCAACCCGGTAAGGATCCTTTGCCCATCATGCCTTAAGTTTCTCTGTGACCTTGCAGATAATCTTACCCTCAACTTGCCTTCATTTAACAGTGCAGAGATAAAAATGAAAAAAAAATCCCTCAGCAAAGAATCCTGCACCCAAACAAGGAATTCTGTCAGGGCTATGAACTCACATGCTTACATAAAATTACTGGCTTCATTCAGCATCCTGCAACGACCATCTGGGAATGGTTTTCTTTCAAAGGAAACACACAAGTATGAAAGAAATGTAACCTGCCAGAGTCCACTGAAATTTTGATGGTACGAGATTTGTATTTAGGTCTGCTTTCCTGGGCTTTTCAAACAGTGCTCTCACTCAATATTCATGGGAAATTAAGTAGTAACTGCTTCAAATATCCGTACAGGTCAATATTACAAGAAAGAATGTTAGAATTGGAATTTTAGAAGAAAATTCTCCATAAATCTATAGCTGTAAACCTTATCTGCCAACAGCACTTTCACACATATAGAAACAGCAGAACTAAAGATCCATTTGCCATAGTACAGAAGCAGATTTTAAGATTACGGTCTTTATAATGCTGCATTATGTTTAATAAATTCCCTTGTTTTCAGAATTCCTTTTAAGTTAATAAAGATTTCTGTAAGCACTTCTGGATACAGATGCTTAAGAAAAACTATTTTTTTAAAATTTAATTAGTGATCCAATCCATGTCACTAAAACAAAGGATATCACCAATAGTAGAAGCAATGGAAAAAAACCAGATTTTTAAAAGACATGGTCAGATTCTGCCATTGTAACAGCTCTGCATAGATGCAGAACAAGTTTACAGACACACACAGAGACTGTCAATTGCTGTACTGGTGGACAAAACTTATCCTTCAGTATCTTTAGACTTGTAGGTCCAGTAGAATTTTACATTCCTGATGAAATTTTTCAAACAGTCAAATAAAATTTACAATAATCCTGGAAAGTGAGGAACTCTCAACATTTAAAAATTTTGCAATCAGCGTCAACAGCAAAACTCCACATGCATTTTGCTGATTTCAGACAGGAATTTCATGAAGAATTTCACGATGATTTGTAGGGAATAGAGACTTCCCCTCTCTTCTAAAGGCAGTGCAGCAGTAGGATTTGCCCTGTGCAGGCAGCAGATGAACAGACCTGTGAAGCATTTCTCCAACTATCAGATAATATTACAGGGCAAAAAGTTTCTTTCATTCCTGGTACAACGTTGACCTGTACCCCTCTACTGGAAATGCACTGTGTTCCAGAGGCCAGGCTGCTTCTTTGTGCACAGCACTTACACTGCTGATGGAACCTAAGCCATGCCTACCAGCAGTCAGGAATTTCACACTAAAATACGTGACAGCAGATGCTACAAATATTATCTGATTTCACTGGTTACAAAACCAACCCTGTCATACAACTTCAAGTGTGAAAACCACAAGGCGAATCCAAAGGATGAAGCCTCACATGCTACAAAAATCACCTACCAAAGACAGGACTGTGCCAACTAAGGAACTTTGACAATATCTGCAGAGCTAGAACAGATATGGCTGAAATTTCACATCCTGCAAGTCTGCATCCTTTTTAAGGGCCACATAGAAAAGTGTACTCCGGATAAATTAGGTTTAAAAACCTACATTTTTTTTCCCATTAATTTCAACAGGAGGAAAAAAACAAACCAAAAAACCACACCTACTTCACAGATTGAAAGGGGATTACCCTTTGGAAAGCAACAGCTCATTTTTTAATTTAAAAAATTGATAGTATGCTAGCTGCACAACTGTCTTTGGTAAAAGGAATGAAAGAACAGAGATGACAGCACCTGACAGATTACAGCTCCTGGAGGTCAGGAACCACAGAGACAGGAACAAGTGATCACACCATCCATTTAATCTGATTCACATTAATAAGAGCAAGACAAAAAGAAGAAAAAAGAAAGACTTAGCTTTAACATGTCCAAGAACACTACTAAGCTTTGTTATAGTCACCTATGGCCATATATTTATCTTTCTATTATTTTTTGCTTGAATTTAGTAGCCAAGTTCCACTCAGGGTTTTTTAAAAAGATGGAAAAACAAGCATTTGTACATAGCAAAGGCAGCAAAACCACATGTTATTCAACAATGCACAAGACCCACTGTGTTGCTAAGGGACACAGATAAATGAAGAGGAAATATTTCCTTATTTGCCTGATACGAAGAATGAACTTGTGATATGCTGTAATGTAATTAACATCAAAGAGAACAATAGCGATCGGGGTGTGTAAACATTTAAATCCATTATTATTAATGATTACAACATGGTAGGAGTGCTAGATGCTCCAAATCTTGCTGGCTTTAAAGTTTTTCAATATACCCTTCAGCCTCCCTTCATTAGGTTTTCAGAGAAATACTGAAGAGTAATAACAATCCACAACAAAACTTCAATTTTATCAACCAAGTATTTGTTCAAAAATTCAGGTAAATGTACAAGTGTTTAAAAGGTGTCATGAGAAATTCACCCTTTTTGTATGAACTATTTTCTATAACTGTATGAAAATGGGCAGAGTGAAGCAGTGCTATAATAGGACACAATTACAATATCCTACAGAATGACTTACAAAAAGGCCAAGGACACCACCCATGCTCCTTGATGACTACAAGTACATTTATGAAGTTAAATGGTCTCTGAGTACAACCTTGGGAAGGGCAGGTGGAAAACTGATTAAGGGAAATCTGCCATCTGCTGACACACTGACTCCCACCGGGAAACGGGCAGGACTGGAAGCCCACAGACATCTGCCCTGACTGGATCAACACAATTAACGTGCAGTAAACCATCAGCCTTCCTTTGGATTAGTACTGGGCAAGGATAAAACATTCTGCCACTCTGGGACACCTCAGGGGCCTTACGTTCTCTTTCTGGGGGGCACAGGGGAACACAAAACATAAACCAGACAGCTGTGCCCATCATCCCCGAGAATTTACACCTTCCGACATCTGGGTATTCCTGCTCTCCTCCCTGCTCCAAGTGGCTGAAAACAGCTTTTCAGCCAATTCATCCTGCCACCCGAGGTTTTTCACCAGTTTGAGTATCCTTTACTGCTCCTAATCCTCATCTCATTATCAAGCCACTATGAATTCCTGTTTTACTCCTGCTGCTCCATGCCTTATCTTGTTCCCAGCCTTCTCTGCACCTTTTAGTCCAGTTCTCAGCTTGACCCTGCCTGTACATCCCCGCTCCAGCACTGACAACCACCCTCCATTTTCCCCTCACTCCTGCTCCACTGCTCTCCTATCACCAGTTCCTCACACAAACTGCTGAATATCCCTGTAGCCCATCCCGTGCCACCTACCCCCAGGCTCTGCTCCATAAATAACAAAGATCTTCAGCAGGTTTTTTGCTTTATGTTGTCTAATTTTAATTTTGTTTCAATAAATCATCCCACCATTTCTCCCAAACAGAACAGGCTCAATCTCCCCCCTTCTCATCACCAGTGCAGCAGGGGCCACCAAGATCACAGGAGATTCCCTGTCAGTTGAGGGTTTTCCTAAATGAAAAGTGAATCTAAAAACTGATTTCCCCAGAGGTGTATAACTTGGTGGGGAGACATCCAAACCAAGGGCAAAGGGCTCATCACAAAACTCCATCTAGAATTACTGCTGCTTCTTAAAGCCTGGGATTTGTTACCATGCAAAAGACTTGGATACATAGCTGGTAGATATGTCCAAAATAACATCTTTGCAGGGGAAAAAATAAGTCAAAAATTCAACTAATTTTTTTACTAAACAAACTCTTAGCAGGAAATTCATCATTTAAGCTAAATGCTTAAAATCTTGGAAAACAAAACTAGTATCAAGAATTTAATTTTAACTAACTGATAGAGATAGTTTTGCTGCCTCACTTTGTAAGATCTATTTATCATTTCTTCATCAAAGGAAATGAAACTGGACCAGACAGCAGAACAGGAATGATGAAACACATAGATTCTCTTTGTTCATATGCTATTTAGGAAAACAGTACCTTAGGGTTTACTGGGCAAAAGATTAACTCAAATTTTAACAAAACATCTGGTTTGAGCGGTGCCGAGAAAGGGCAATAGAATTTAAGCATTTAAGAGAGTGTTTAAGTCTTAAAAATAAAAACACAGTGATCTACAAACTGAAAGCTTTCCTAATCTCCTGCAGTAATATTGACACATTTATTACCTACTTTATTATAGTGACTAAAAATGCAGGTTTGCCTTTTAAGAGCTTCATATAAGAGCTTATTCTATCAGGTGACTACCTCTAAAACTGAACTCCCCAACAATTTCCCTTATGCATATTACAGTGCCTGCATTTTGAGATTTATTAAAGTCGTTTTATGGATTTATGTGCCATTATTTATATCTCTTAAGTAAAATACTCATAGAAAAACAAGCACTTCAGAATTGTAGAAGGTCATAGAAAAAGCTGAGGTGAAATATCTTAACCAAGTGCCCCTGAGATCACAGAATTAATTAATGGCAATTTTCTGAGGAGCAGTGGTAAGTTTAACTGATTTCACAGCCTACTTCTAACTAAACAAAAAATTCTTACCAAAGTCCTTCACATTTGTCTGATAAGGTTGGGAGATCGTTCTTTTTGTTACTTACAAAGCCACAAAAATACATTGAAACTAAATTCATAAACATGTTAATAAATTATCTCTGAGAACAGAGATAAAGGCACTATATAAACCCAAATATTTGTTACTTGAAACAGATATGTTGTCCATTAAAATGCTTTTATGCCATCTTACTCTTAATTAACTCCATACATACATATCCATATGAAGAACTTGTCTATCAGAACGTGTAATGCTCAGTTCTTTGTGATGAAAATGATCTGGCACTTAGATAATACCGCACATGACCACTGCACTTGCAGTTCCTGATGGTAAGAAGAATGCTGAAAACATCCATTAATTACACAAAAATAAGCAAAACAAAAATTCCCAGCTACATTGAAGCCATGCCAGGTTCTCACAATAACTGAGGCTGAAAGAGATGTACATTCCTGTCCCTATAGCTAAATTCCTGTCAAAGAGTAGCTACAGAAGGTTAATTATGTATTGTACCTGTGCCTACCAATATCAAACAGGTATAAGTACAATATTTATGAAATTATTGCTCCAATGGCTCTTTGAAGGTCTCAAAGCCAGCTGGGGAGAAAAACATCCTTTGTTTTACTAAAACCACAGTGATGATGCAAAATAACTCTTTGATCTATTATATATTTGAAAGCACTAAGCTAAATGCAGACAGTAATTGCTGACAAATCCCAGTAGTAAACAAACCAGTCTCACATTTTACATACTATCAAGAGGCTACAGAATTAATGGTTACAGCCAAAGAAATGTTGACACAGTTGCAGATTAAGCCTTAACATGCTGATCATGTTAAAAATACTGCACAAGAAATATTTTTCCACTTTGTAAAAAGCCAGACTGTTTACATGCGTAAGTGGCTGGAGATTTTGTTGTCTGTGTGTGGTCTCAACATTTCAGTATCATAACCATGAACATAAAGAGAAACAGCATGAAATAACCTATTATACTTACAATCAATGCCAGACTGCAAATATTAGAAGCACTGAGATCTGAGTTTCTGAAAACGAGCATTACAACATACATGTAACTACATACAAAGTTTTTACTTCCGTTTCTACAATATAATAAAAAAATGGAAACAAAGCTTTTCTAAAAGTAAACAGAGGACTCATATTTCACAAAAATTAAGTTTTCTTCCCTTTACACTGCTTAGAAAGGAAAATAAAATTAAGAAATTAAAAATAACAAACATCATCTTCGCTAAAAGCAGTGATTCTGAAACTATGGTCATTTCACTTGCATTGCTTTATCACATGAAATGTATTAAATTACTCTAATTTGTACACAAGTATACATATATCACAGCTCTAGTTCCTAATTGTCTTAAATGTCTAATCTGCTGATTCTTAGCTGATTTTTGCTACAAATTGCTGTTACTAATTTATGTAGGAATCACTGGAAAAATCTCCTGCAACAATTTTTTTTTTCTTTTTGATAAAAAGCAAAGCCTTTCAGAGGAAAGAGCACTGTGAAATCACTAAGAAGATGCTCCCTGTACTACAGGGACACCAATTAGTAGCTTTACTATTCACACACAGCCAAGGAGTGCTAATAGGTAAAGGGCATCAAACTGCCACACCTTCTCATTCCCTAAGTCTAGCAATCAAACATGCAACTTTAAAGGGCAAATACGCAAAATAAACAAAATATATTTACTTCAATCACTCAATGCAAGAACTCTCAGTATTTTCCACACTAATTGACACTTCCTGCCACAGCCAGCAACAGAAAGCAGAGGCCCTCATCCTTCCAGCATCTATCTCTGAACCTCACTACCCATGGCTGAAATTCCTAAGATTTCAGTGGAAAAAAAAAAAAAAGGATTGAAAGTACAAGGTTGTACTGAGAATGCACTTGTCCAAGGGTTTGAGACAGATTTCTGGTCCTATTGTTCATTTGCATATGTGGGAAGGAGAAATAACTTATTAAGTTTTCCCATGTTCATACCCTACTGATAATTTAATACATGAACAGAAAGCAAAGTTCTTCAAAACAGTTTCTTCTCTAAAATTACAGGATTAATGTTAGAACAGAAAAAAATCAGGAGCATAACTGATGAACAGAATTAACACTGTGGGATCATTGTAATTCCATTTGGGACACACATCCCTCATGAGGCTGAGTTTCTGTTCCATAAGCTTTTAAGAAAAACAAACATGTCACCGAAAGTCTTTCAAAGTACACTTCCCCAATTAGAGAAGTGATTGAGGAGCCAATAGAAAGGCAATATGTCTGGAGGGTAATTCCCTGCAAACAAACTGTAAATGACCCTTGCAAGGGGTCCTTCTGCGCTTCCTGCAGGAAGCAGCGTGGCTCTGACGCCAGGCAGAAGGGCAGGGCACTATCCCCATGCCACTCCTCAGAGGGCACAAGTGTCCCAGGGGCACAGCCAAGCAGCACTGCAGGATTTCCTGGGCTGTCAGCCTGCCTTCCTGGAGCCTGCCTGCTGGAACCCGTATTTTTGGGTAAATAAAGCATTATGCTGCACATTTCTTCAGTGTGGAATTATTTGTAAACATCCAGCTTTTGCTCCAGTGCAGAAATATTAATAGATTGGTTGAGGACAGCTGCAAACAAAGGAAGGCCTAAGAATTTATTTTGTTCAATGCCAGACTGCAAAATCTTCTGTACAAGTCACAGAGGGAAACTCCAGAACACACAAGCATTCTGTGGCAGATTGCCTTTTTCTTCAGGTACTGGAGTGCTCATTCCAATCCCATCACCTGTTCATGTGCACTCTGTTCCTCAGGAACTTAATGGCAATTTTTTGCATTTTTATGCTTATGATCTGCATTTATCTGCAATTTAAAAACTCATACAGGCTCCCCTGCAATTCACCATCAGTCACACAGGTGACAGCTGATGCCACAGTTACTCCCAGCCCATAGGACACACCTTCCACAGCCTGTTCCATGACCCTGCCACTTTTCCCTTTACACCTTCCCCCTAGGTCTGCCTGATTTTTAAGCCCTTTTACAGTGCTGCTGTAAACATGACAATAACAACAAGGGAGATTTTTGCTGCTGAGAATGAGCCCTCACAGAAGGGAATTTTCACAGTGTTTTCACTTAGTGGAAAAACCTGGAATCCTCACCCATAACACATAGGAACCTCCATCACACAGCCCACAAGAAAACTACAAAGCCTTGCTGGTTTTCACCACACTAGTAAAGTAATGGGTAACACAGCATTTAAACTGAATTCTGTTTTAACAGATTTGGACTAATGTCTAACTACTTTAACATTTAAACAAGTAACATATGGAGACTTTGAGGAAAACCAAAGCATTACTGAGAACACAAGGGAACTAATCCAAACATCTTTAGGGTCACTGAACTGACTTGCAGATGGTCAAATGAGAGAAGTGAGCAAGCCACTTGTTGATCAGGGCCTAAGCACCAAATCTGTGTGGCAGTCCAAAGAGAAAGAAGGGGTATTTCAAAACCAGTACCAGTATGATGGCAGCCAGCAGCAGCAGAGATCATTTGGATTAGGGCACTGCTACAGAGTAGATGCTCTTGGTGAATGAGCTTACCTTCTTAAGTACCATTACCCTGCCTTTTCTGAAACTACCACTTGCATCAAGTTAAAGTCACCAGTATCTCTGTGGATAAAATTCTTGAAGTATTCTCTCCTTCTAAGCTAGTTTCCTATCTGGAGCCCACTGTGAACCTCATGTACTCTATTAGGTTTTAGGAGGCTGTGATCGTCACTGGTACTCCTACCACTTTGTAACAGCTCAAATACCCTAGCCTACTTACAAATCTGGAAATTATCTTTTGCCAGCTTCATTTTCTCTGCTTAGAGTGTGAATGTTGCCTCATAAGGGTAGATTAAAAACAGTTACCTCCCCTTGTCACAGCACAGCTACCAACAAGAGAGCTTTAAGTGACTTTCTAGGTGTACAGCTTGAAATACCGTGATTCCTTGATGCTTGCCTAAGATAAAGAAAGGCAGGTTCTAATGATATCTGAGTATCATTTCACTTCTAAACTTACAATATTTTTTAATTGTATTCTTCACCTCTGGATTTTCCCTTCCCCAAATCTATATCATATTTCAAATAGGAATTTACAATACCAGAATAAATCCCAACAGTACCTACATGCTTAATAATGTAGGCCTCTCCAAAATAGCAACAACAAATGAACCATCTCTAATAACCCTACAGAAAATAGCTTCAAATTAGCAAAGAGTTTTCTGAACTATGTAGAATATGCTGAGCTTCTGTAATTAAATCTCTTTCCAGTTCATAATCAAAAACTACCCCTAGTTGTATCCTCCAAATATTCTACAAATCAAAATTCCTGCCAATTATCAGGGTGAAGGGATATAGACAAAGACACATTTTCCTTAACATTATTTTGTCCTTTGAGGTCATCTCTACACACCACCCCGTTTCCGCCAAACAATAAAAGCAAAATTAAATATTCAGTTCAATTTAATGAACTACACATAAATTGACATATAAACATTTAAAACTAGTGACAAATTCTATCAATTTCCTGAAGACATCCATAAACCAATGTTGCTCTTTTATTCCACACATGGTAGCCAAAGATTTAATCACTGCTCTCTGCTATTCAGCTATTTTATGTTATGCATCAAACTCTATGTAGTCATTGTTTGAGATGAGAATATGTTGTTGTTTGATTGCTCTTTTAAATTATGGGATTAATTTTCAACTTTTGATGTGTCAGGCTTAATCCTATCATCCAAGTTGTTTGTAAATTCCCTGAACCATGGATTGTGACTGTGTCAGTTTAACACCCAGGCAAATGAGAACCAGAGACTTGCAGACAATACCACAGAGGGAATGAATAACTCTTTGTAGGTTTGTTTTCCACTGCTGAAGATTACCTTATTATGGCAGGGCAGCACACTCTGGTCCAGCTCAATGACTCTCCTTCCTATTTTTATGCAATAGGAATGTCAAAATAAAGAAGGGAAAGTTATATTCTGCATGACCCTACTAACTGTCACATCCTAGGATTTTGGCATTGAACAGAGCCTCTTTAATGGCCCAAGAGTTAGCTCTTTCCCAACTCTTAAGTTCAGCAAATATTTTCTGTTCAGATCTATAGGTTGCTCTTCTCTCAGACTTTATCTGCATGATACAAAGCAGGATAAACCACGGCCCTGTATATTTGGTCCATTATGAGTGCTATTAAATCACTGGGCTATTCAATGAACAAAGACACTCGTCAGAGATTACAACAGGAGAGCACTGGCTCAAGCTTGAAAGGCTGTATTTAACTATACCTTATATAAACTATTGTTTCACCAGCTGAGTGGTGTCAGATACACCAGGCATTGCACTAATCCTGGAAACTAAGCAGGGATGTGCAAAGAGGACCTTGCACACAGAACAGAGCTTTGTTTGGCTTACTTACCACATAACTTTTTAGAGTAAAATGAGGATAAAATTATTGAAGTAACTTTGACAAACCTCAGTCATCAACGATATGAAAATGCTGAGAAAATGTTCTGTGGCTATGACACATTTTCTTGGGTGGAAACCACTGTGTCATTCTTCCTTATCTCTGTTCCCACTCTCCCTCGAGACTAACAACTGACTATTCTGCAACCAGCTTTGATAAAACATTTTTACTGTGATTCTCCACTTGAATGCTATCTCATATTACACAGCAAGTTACACAGAAAAAGGAATAAAACCTCAGTTTTGCCAAATTCAGGATTTCCTGCAAGAGGATCTGTCTGTAAAACACACCTATAGCAAAACCAGCAAAGAACCCTCAGTGAAGGTCAAAGACTAAAAAGTACAAACCCAAGAAAAATGGCACTTGCCCTTAAGGCTTCATAATGGACGCTACTTCCCTAGCAAAGTGTACACAGCCAAGAGGAAAACACAGTAGTGAAGATTTTGGTTCAAAACGTCAGCACACAATATAGATCACAAACTCTTTTTTCCCAGTTTCCCAGTGAAAAACTTTCAGTTAGTTGCAAACACTGCTGTGTACTAAGAAGGCAGAGCTACCTCTCGTGTAGGCTTCATTCAAAGCCCTGCACTCCCTGGAGCAGGGAAATGAAGAACAGGGGAGCTCCACATGGCAAGGGCCAGACACCAGGGCCTGGCAAGAGCCACCTTCACTCAGCCATCTCTCTGAAGAAATGAACATACACAGCTGACCTGACTCCCATGCCTTATTGAGAGGTGTTCATGCTTTCTGTCCTTTGGCCAAGCAACATCACACAAAGGCAGGAGATGGATTCTGTAAAAAAACAACACCGCACAACAACAGAAGGGCTCAGATGCAGACACACTGTACAGGAATTGTGTTTTGCAGTGAGTTCTCCTCTCTCAATCGTGAGACCTCTTCATTTTGGGGCTTGAATTTCTAAGGGGTTTTTAACATTATTACTCAATTTCTTTATTAGATCTGCAACTGCCTTTCCATTACAACACTGCTTGTGGTAATGAAAATGGTGGAGAGATATTCAGGGGAAAAACAAACACCACCATGCAAACAAGCCATGACTTTCCCATATGTAATTTGCTGACAAAGTTTGTATGACTGATTTTAAAACAGCTAAGAAATCTATCTTACTTCTACCTTTTTTTAAAAATCTTAAGCTAATTTTCAATTCTGATGGGACCATTCTTTTTCAAGCTAGGCAAGTTTTTAACACAAAATAAACTTATGATGTTCATCATCTAAGATAAAATTAATCAGTTGGAAAATAAATGGGAAAAAAGCCCAAGCAGAAGTGAAGATGTAATAAAGAAAAAAAAATAGGAGTTTGCATGTTAAATTTTAAAGCATGAATTACTTAGCCAACATCTATTTATATTAGTCATTACTGTAGCAAGTTTCAATCATACATGTTAGGTGACTTTCTTAAGCATTGTGTGTCAGAAATATTTCCAGTCAAAAAAGAGGGAAACTAGGTAAAGACAAAAATCACCAGTCAAACTCCCAATCATGTAAGAGTCAGTGACACATCCTACACTACCCTACATTCAAATCCTTGGTGAGAACCTTTTTCTGCCTTATAACATAAAATCATCCCCATGCAACAGGGTTTTTTCATATTTCTATTTTAATTCACCCATCCTTTCACAGTCCCTGGGGAATCACAAGTCAGCAATGCAGAGGATTTAATTGTCCTTGTTTCACACTGGAATTAAAATCCATTTATATTTTATTATTTGGCTGTATTCCTTTTCCATATTTTCCCAACCTAACTTCCTTACACACTGACATTACAGACAAACACAATACATTAAAAACACAGATAAACTGGACTGAGAAAGACCATTTATGGAATGAATTAGCATGTCCTCAGTTAAGCTACAGCATGCTACCAATATACTTCTACAGGCTCTGATCCAAAACACATTGACTCCAGTGAGGTTTGGGCCAGATCCACTGCAAAAAGAACTTAATTCGGTAGTGGTAAATTAAATCCAAAACGTATAATTTGATTAGAAATCACTTCAAGTAACGCTGTGAAGAATGTTGGTGACTGCTTCACAGCTCATAAAGATTTTAGTTCTTAAACTATTATTAAAAGAAGTCTGGAATTCCAATTTTTTCCAACCACACTGTCGCACTTAATTGGGTAGCTGTCAACTGTTAGAAAATAACTGCAGCATCATCTCTTTTAGAAGAACTAGTGTGGGAAGTGAAACACTTCATGGGAGCTGAACTTTCTGGAGTCATGGTAATGAATCTGTTTTCATCAGGTGACCATGAGTCACCGTTTTATCAGCAGTTTAAAGGGTTTTCACAAGAGCTGAGCGTCATAGGTGCCCGTGCACAGCCATGACTGCAGCACAACAATTAAACAGGGGCCATGTGCTCTGGTACCATTATTTAAGGAAAAGTCTGGCTTCTGACTCAAGAAAAATACTGCAAAGTCATGGCTGAGTAAGCTCTGCAGGGAGCACAAAATGTCCCCAAACTGGAACACAAAATGTCCAGAAACAAAGCTTTTCTTTGAGAATTGAAACTAAGAAATAATTTTGCTATTAAAAATAGATGCCTTTTAAGGAAGTTGTGAACTACACGGATTAACCATCAGTAAAGAATGAAAACGTGTTGTCAGTCACTCTTTTCTCATTTACTCCACAGTCTTGTCAGAATACACTCTTACACCAAATATTCAGATAGCTCCCACATACTAGAATCCATCTACATTGTCCAAAAGGAGAGGATACATGACAAATTACCAAAAAATATTATAATAAATATTCATTATCATACCATCAAGAACAAAATCTGCCTTTGCCCATCATGAAACTGTTTGTACCAGGTGGTACATGAAACATGGCTCTCTCTACCTCCCAGCCTACTAACCTCCATCTGAACCCAGTGGAAAGAATTGAAGAATGTCACCTACAGTGTAAGCTGAAGCCTCTCCCAGGACCTAAAGACACTTGGTGACCCCACACAGCATTGCTGCTAAGCCCTCATGTTTTGCTGGACTCAGGGAAATTCAAGTCTCCTTCCAAGTTTCCCATCCTTTCTTCCTTCAGGGCTGGACTCTGGGGTCAAGCAGGCAGCACCACCAGGATCTCCACAAAGCCAACAGTGGAGGTGTAAAACCTGGCAGTGCTGGTCAGAAATAAAGCACATGGCAAATATCATGGAATTTACATCTTTGAATTAATTAGATTTAAAAAAACCCCCCACATTACGTAGTATGGTGGGTATTTAGAATCCCATATCACTGCCCCAGCAGTATAGTGCTCACAGTTAGCAAAAAACCTGATTTTCATGTACAAGTGGTACTTTAAAAACTAATCAGATTTGAACTACCAAAAGTAGTAATGCAAGTTGAATGATCCTTTTATTCCTTATTTGAAGTGATCCCCATGAAAGCAGTGTTTCCACTATTATTGTTTATCCCTCTGGCTTCTTATTCATTTCTCCTTCTGCTAGCACTTTAATCTCTCAACTCTTCATCCACTCATCATTTCCCTAGGCTTGAAAATTAATCCTCTGAGGTCAGTGAGGAAACTTCCATTGACTCCAGGAGATTTAGAATTATATTGTACACCTAATTTTCCTCCCCCTTCTACCTCCCAACTTCCTCTTTTGTTTCTTCTGGAACTTATTTACTCATCCCTTTAGCTGTTCCATATCTGGTCCCATAAAATTGGGAATTTACTGGAGCATTAAGAAAGAGAACTAAATAGATGTCCCTCCAGCCATTATTATTGTTTGCACTTCCTATTCTAAGTCACATTCCCTCCTGCCCCTTTTTCATCATCTTCTTTAAGACTTCTAAGCCCTTTTAGACAAGTGTCCCATATTATCTGTGTATACAGAAACAAATATGACAGTGAGTGAAGTGTGATGCTACTTGATAATGCCAATTTCAACCACCTGTATTTCCAGCTGTTCTGAGCAATACCACTTCAGGAAAGTTCCATCTCTAGAAAACCACTATTTAATGGTTAACGTAACCATTTCTTAGTTTTTAAAGACCCAAACAGCAAATATAAGAACACACAATACTTGTAAAACTCAACAACCCTTAATCTGTTTAGAGAACACCAGCACCTCGGTTTTAGATTTAGAATACTTTAGAAAATTCTATTTAAATCACAGAAACCTAATCTTAGCATGTTTCTATTGAAACATTTGAGTACTCCAACCACAGGAATTTCACATAAAAATATCTTCATTTTGCAGTGAAGGGGAAAAGAAATGAACATCAGATACTGTATTTATTGGTTAATTTAACTAAGTACTCTCAAAAAAGACTAATTCTCAAACCAAAACTCAGAATGCTAACACACTCACAACTATGTACACAAAAAAGCAGCTGCAGAATCAGTCTCATAACTCTGAGCAGTCACATTATATAAAAATTTACTTTAAATATAAACAGCATTCCTTATCCTTGCTCTCCACTTGAGAGCACTGCACTCATGTATCTGTGGACTTAATATAGAAGTAAACATATCTGTTATCCCTAATCACTCACTAGATCGGATAAGAGATAAATAAAAAAGCAGGTAAGAAAACCTACTCATCTCCAGAGTTGTTTTCTCTCCAAACAACTCCCAAGAAGAAGAAAACACATCAATTTCTCACAAAAATATTCTGGCTTAATGTTATATTTACAGGAATATAGATCAGCTAACTCAATGGACTTTTTCACAGAAATGTGCACTTTAGTCTGCCAAGCCCTTCGAGATGTCACCAAGAATCATCCAGATGGGCACAACTGGTGGAGAAATCTTTGCCAATGTACTGTCACTGTATTACATTTCAGCTGGTGGCTAAAAAAAGAAAACATTGCAAATATCATAATTAAGTCTCATCTTGTTTTTCCACACCCAAGCCAACCCACAGGTGTGTGAGCAGACCCCAGAATGGCCCAGCCAGGGCTGTCAGTCCATACTGGGACACTGTCTGACAGGAACAGGGCTTTCCACTTCCTTCTACCTGCTCTTCCAGCCTATAATGTGTTCTCTTGCTACACACATTTTCTTTCATGGAGCACTCCTAAGTTCAAAAGACAGATGTTAGGATGCCTTTGGTTTTAAGTCAGTTTCTTAATGATTACATTAAGATCCATCAATGTAAAAAAACAAAGTATACAAACTGATCACATTATGATCCCACTGTCATCTTCCTGTCCAATCTACCCAGTATTTCCATCTTTGCCCCCAATATAAAACCAAAAGTGTTGCTTGCTGTTTCAAATGAACTTGCCACTTAAATCAAGCAAAAAATTTGTAGGAAGGATCAAAAAAGTCACATAAACGTCCAGCATGCAGTAATTTAAATTGGTAACAAGGAGCAACAAGGCTGAAAAATCAATTGCCGAGTGAGCTGGATGACCAGAGGGAACACTAAAACTACAATGATCTTAATCCAAGGCCTACAAATTGGAGACAGAACAGTGCTCCAAGTAGGAGCTTTCCTTTGAGCTGAGCTATTGAAATGCAGTAACAAGTTACTCTTCTGTCTTTGGCAAATGAACAAATTGCAGAAAACAGTAAATGAAATTTTTCTATTGAAGCCATAAAAATTACTATATTTAGTTCTGCAGCTTGGCATGAATAAAGTCAATTTACACAATTCTGGAAGAGGAATTCTTTCTACTTTGTCCAAAGTTTTAAGCAAGGCCCTAGTGATATTATTTTTCAAATCCACATAGAGTTCAAGATTTTGCTTTAAGCCTCACCAATTAAAGTTAAGATTTATTTCTCAGAACAGCAATAAAATATTTTAGCAACACACAGAGAAAGATTAATTAAATTCATATGGTGGGGGTATTTTACCATGCAATGCTTATGAAATATCAATATAAAATAGAAAACTGATGATCAGATTAACTTGCATAAAATATTATCCATTGCAAATCACAAGACTATATCATCCAGCTGCTTGGTAGGTGAAGAATGTGTGTTTAGGACCTAATGTAGTTTCTATATTAAGGTTTAAAGTTACTTTACTGCATCAATTAGTTTATTTCGATCTCTAAACGCCCCGTAAAGCCAAATTTAGGCTCGCCTCTCAAAAACAGGCCAACTGCTCCCTCCTCTGGAAGTCACCGACCATTGCACCGGGGTGCCGAGATGTGCAGATAAAACGCGCATCAATCAGAAGCTAAATTAAACAAATTAGAGGGGGTTTCCACTAAATTACTTGATAGTCGGCTAAGATTTGACAGACTGATAACCTGCACTTTTCATTCTCTTACCAGAAAGATTCACATATTCAAGTTCACAAAATCTAAAAGCTTAAAAGTAGAGAATGTAGAAGACAAGGTGAGGCACCTGAAACATGGAATCATGGGGTGGTTTGGGTTCAAAGGGACCTTAGAAACCATCCCTCCTCCAGTTCTAACGTCCTGCCAGGGCCAGGGACACCCTCCACTAGACCAGGTCAGGCTGGATGGGGCTCCGAGTGGCCTTGGACACTTCAAGGGATGGGGCATCCACAACCTCTCTGGGCTACCTGTTCCAGTTATCACCACCCTCACAAGGAAGAATTTCTTCCTAAAATCTAATCTAAACCTACTCTCCTTCAGTTTAAAGCCATTCCCCTTTTCCTTGTCACTACATGCTCTAGGAAATAGCCCCTTTACACCTTTCTTGTAAGCTCCTTTCAGGTACTGGAAGGCCACAATTAGGTCACCCTGAAGCCCTCTCCAGGCTGAACAACCCCAATTCTCTCAGCCTTTCCTCACAGGAGAGGGGCTCCATCTTCATGTCCCTCCTGTGGGCTTGCTCCAACACATTTGTCCTGAACATTTTCAGACTCAGTAAAATACTTCCATAAGGGAATCTAAAATAAAGAAGAGAGTATTCTTTGTACTCTGCCTGCAGTGACAAGTAGGAATAGTTTTAATGGAGAATCTATTGCATGGGGATCTTCTGTGCAAAACTTACCTGAAAGCTGAAAAGTCTTAAAAAATGAAATACAAATCCAGTGTATTTAAAGAAGCAAAACTTGACAAACAAAATCCGTGACCTAATAAGTAAAATGTTAATCTGTGCACAAAGTGAATTTCAATCAGGTCAAGGTAAAGTTAATTTTCAGCACTTGGTACATGCAAAACCTTAAAAACTTACTCTCATTTCTCACCCACTGTAAGAAAGAAAAAGTTGCATTCCATATTATCATTTTCAAAAGCTTTATCTGTGATATTCCTACCTACAGACATGCTCAATGAGAACCTAGCCTTGGTCAGGCAGTCGGGGATGCAAAACTCAGTGACTTCAAGGTCCATGCTGAATACCATTTACACATCCTTGCTAAATAATGAAGCTGTAATGATGCAGGTCAGAAACCAAGAGTCTGCAGGCTTTATATGGAGTAAAGACATGCCAACTCACACCACTTTTTTTTATTGGGCACTTACATGAATATTGATGATATCAAGAGTTCTCAGCTGAGAAAAGCAATGCCTTCAGCCTCAGCTCCTGTTGTTATCCCCATCAGTGGTGCACAGACTCAGAGTATCAGCTAACATGTGCTCAGAATCAAATATATTTCTCCTCTAAGTCCCTCTATCAACTCAGCAGCAGTGAATAACATGATACTGTTAGCCTTCTGGAGGTTTACAGTCCTGTTAAATAGTAAAAATATAAAGCAAACATGCCACTAAATGACAGCGGTTTTTCTTGGAAAAGAACACGCAACACACAAAAATTAAATGCTTGGTCTTCTCATTAAACAGGTTGGTTACCCACAAAACCAAGTTTTGACAGCTTCCACAGCCTGATCACTCAGGAAGGATTTTGTAGCTGCCCTCCAAAAACTTCCAAGCAGACCCACAGAAGAAAAATCTGCTGTGTTATGAAAACTCCTGGAAAAACACTTCCAAGAGAATAATATGTTGTGCTAATCACAATTAGGTTTATTTATTGATTAGCTAGTATAGTCACAGTAGTAGAATTATGAAGTGTTATGTTTACCACAGAATGTTTTGAAAAGTTTTGCTTTTCAGTTCATAACTAAAAGTCTGAGACTGTTTGCAAAATGAACTTCAATAGCATTTTATTACACATGAAACAATCCCTGAAAATGGAAAAAGAGGCAGAAAAGAAACAAATAAATTAATACTTTAGGAACATTGCTACAACTTAAACCAGGAACCCTCAGAACTGGGAAGTACATAAATAGCATTACAAGATCACAGTAAGAAAAGAACCCACCCAAAAATTTACTTCAGGTAGCAAAATAGTGTTTTATTGAGAATTCATGCAGTTTCTAATTCTCACTGCACAACTGATCACTTTTAGTCACAGCCTTTTAATTCTCAGCTGACCCCAGACACACTCTGCCATGATACAGCAGCAATTCCAAGTTTGCTTCCAGAGGGAGAGAAAAGCTCATATAAGGTATGCTACCATGACCAGAAACCTGAAGGATGCACTTTTAGTAACAACAGACACATTCTAATCAGTGTTACAGATTTATTATTTTTAAGCTATGACATTCTGCTTACCTTAATGACAAATTTGTTGGATGCCATGATAGGTCAGTGGAAGCTGGTCCTATAAAGAAACCAATTAAAAGTGATCTCTACAGAAATTGAGACTGAATTTCACATCTGTGGCCCATTCCTTCATGACTACTGTTCTTCAAACCGTACACTCTGATTTTAAAAAAACAAGGAAAATTCTTGTTTAAAGGACAATTACTTAGCTACCTGTGTTGGTTTAATTGAACCTCACAGGAAATACAAACTTAGAACTCTTTCAAGTAAGAAAATATAGCTTTTGGCTCACCTGGTATCCATCCATACACATTATGTATATTTAAAATTCTATATTACATACATAAAGCAGCATAACCCAACTCCTATGGTGGTTGCACAAAAGTAAAGTGAACTTTGGACTTCCTCCTCCCTTGCTTATCCCAAACAGGACCTAAATCACTCAATTTGGGATCCTAAGTGAAAACATTAAAAATTGAGGAATGTGTACACATTTCTCATTGCATACTTCAAATCATAAGTACTGTGAGAGAGCTGTCAAATTTCAGGACCCAAGTCAGGTTGGGAATACGTGTTTCTGTCAGGCACTACACTTACATGTTTCAAAATGCAATTGTTATCACTGTTTGACTTCAAAAAAGTGCAAAACAAGATAAACACCCACTTTAAAATTACATGGTGTAGCACAGGTGATTTTAAACAGTCCTGCACACAGAAGCTGGAACACCATCATGCCTTGTGCCATGCTGCTATCATTCTCCCTTGCACCAAATAGCCCTGGAAACGTCTCCATTTAATCTGATAAAATCCGGACAACTTTACTGATGGCAATTTTGAGAAACACAGTGGAAGGAACAGAGCTCTGGACCACTTGAAACATCCTAGTTCAGTTCAGTCATGTAGTAAATTCAGCTGAACTTACCCTGGATCACTCATTTCTTTCTGGTAGCAATTTACTTTCCAGAATAATACTGTTGCAACATGTCTGCTACTACTCGTGTGAGAACTGCTGGCAGGCAGCAATCCCCTCCAAATACAATTTACAAAATAATAGAAGAAAAACATAAAAAGGAAAAGGACGCACAAGAAAAGTTAGCTTTGGTTCAGTTTGCTCTTCCTGGGAGTAAGCTGACTTTGGGAGTTTGCCAACTACCCCATTCTTTGCACTGACCACACAGATAAGACAAAGGAAACAGAGCAGACAGACAAAATGTAAGCAAATCCGCAGAACACAAAAAGGAAAATATTTTATGTGTGAACCATCAGGGAAATCACTGAAGTGACATAGGTGAAAAAATACTCAATACGAAGGCATCAGAAGATGAGGAAAACCACTCATCAATTGTTCAAGAAAAAAACAACAACTAGTCCTGAAACAACTAACTCCAAAATACTTTGCCATTTCCTGTGTTTAAAAAAAACACTAAACACCAAAAACACAGATCTGTTACAACTGCTACTGTTAGACAGCAAGATTCTGTCTCATGGAATGCTTTTTGTGTTGCAAACCTCTAAAGTAAGCGTCACATAAGGACATATGAAGTTAAGCAAATATGGCAGAAAAACTCCTCACAAGACTATATATACATATATATATGTGTGTGTACAAAAAACAAGTCCTGATGTGGGATGTGTAGTACTCCAAGGCCTAAAATGTTGATACAACCTGTGCATGAAGACATGATTTAGAATGAAACACATAGGTTGCCTGTAGCTAGAGTGAGACACATTTAAAAATAATGTGGCAGAATATCTTTCTTTCCTAAATTTGAGTCAAATGGAGCAGTGGAGTCTCCGGAGAAGCCAGAAAACACGGTGACCCAGAGAGCAAGCTCAGGTGTCCTCTGCCAGCTGATGATCAGCATCTTACCTTAGCAAAGCAGCTTCCTGTGGTGAGCAAATGCAGAGCTCGGAGGGAGGAGGAACTGAAAACTCCTGGCACACACTTGGAGATACAGCAGCAAGCTTCACACACGGCCCATGCCCAGGTGAGGAGAGGGGGCACCTGAGGACGGCAGAAACAAACAAGCACTCACTAAGGAACTCTGTAGGGTAAGTTGATATTAACTATTTTTGTAGTATGAAATGAACTATCACAACATAAAAAAAACCTTTCCCGTCCAGCAATAGTCAGTTTCCAGGAGTGGATCCTAAGCTTGGGGTGAGCAGTGCAATGCTCAGCTATTCACATATCCCCTAAAGCATCCCCAGTGCTGAAAAGACACACCACAATCTTCCCATTTGCCATGCAGGATTTCTATGCCCACTGCTGCCAATTACTCCACTTAGCCCTTGAAAAATACTCTTCCAGCCAGTCAGCGCCTTTTCCCCTCATTGTTGTTCACACTCCTTCAATTACAAACTGCCCATTCACCTTTAAGGCTCAATAAGTCAGTTTCCAAAACATGACCCAGTCACCACAGAACTACCTAGAACTAGAGGGAAGAGAGGTTCGGAGGAGCACCAGAGAGCCACAAACAGGCACTACTATCTTTTTTAACTTTTGTGGAACAGCTGAATGCAATTAACACTGAAAAATTACTATAGAATTTAAAAATTATACTCCTTTCTGCGTGAAGATCAGACATTAAATACTTGTCTTTTGGCTACAGTCAAAAACTCTGCAACTATAAACGAAATTGAAAACAAACCCATTCAATAACAAATGAATATAAAACGAGATATCCTTGACTGACTGCATGAGTAGAGAGAAGAGTGAACACAGGAGAAGTGTATTCACAGGAGTATTTCTTGTACTTACAGGAGTGAATACAGAAAAGCGACTACAGGAAAGCAGAAGAGCTAAGGAAAAGCGGAGGTCAGGGAACAAAGTTATTTGAACTTGTTTTGGCCGGGGCACTTCTGCCCGCCCACAGGAAGCCTCAGACGGCTGAGTGAAGGTGTAAGGCGGAGTGGCTACAGTAGCAGGTATGCAAGGAAGAAAAATCAGAGATATATACACGTATTTTTCTGCCTGGCCAGGCTGGGCGGGGGTGAGGAACGGGACAGAGCGGCTGAGGCGACGCCGGAGGCGGCGGTTGAGGCAGGCTCTGAGGCAGGCTCGGTGGGAGCCGGCCGGCCGGTACCACCGCCAAAGTCCCGGGTGCCCGAGCCTCCCCTCAGAGGTTAAACCGAGGACAGGCGCAAAGCCAAAGCCCAAGGCACAACCACGAGAGCCGGGCGGCATTAAGTAGCCGCGTCCGTACCCCTCCCCACGCCGTGCCCGCCTCCCGCCGCTCCTCTGCCCTACCCAAAATGGCCGCGCCCGTCGCTGCCGCCCGCCCCGCGCTGCCCGCACGCAAAATGGCCGCCGGCGGCTGAGGCGGGCCGCGCCGCCAGTGAGGCTGCGCGCGGCTAATGGCGGGCGAGGGGGGCGGTGCGGCACGTCCGGGGCCGTGCTTCCCGCAGGGCTTCTCCTTCCTGCCGGGGCGCGTTTAAACGTGTGAGGGCCGGGCGAGTGCTCTCCTCCCCGGGAAGGCTCCTTGGTAGCACCGTCCTTACTCGCTCGCTCCCGGGGCGGGGAGACGCCTCAGGTGCGCCGTGCCCGCGGTCTGTGCCCTCAGCCGCCCGCGCCTCAAGGTGGCTGGGTCCGGGGAAGAAGGAGTGGGCTGTGGGGGCTCCGTAGCGCGATGAAGGGAGGGGTGTTTGTTGGGGCGGGTTACACCTGCCAGGGCCACGGTGCTGGGCCGGGTGTGGGAGCATTTCCTCTCCGAGTTACAGCTTTGTAGCCGCTCAAACCAGTGAGGCGTTTTGGTATAAAACAGGAGTGTCCGTGAGAAATCCCATGGAAAGTAGTTTTTTTCCAGTTTCTCATTACATAAGGATTAATTTATTGCTTTCTTTGTGATGGTGCCACTTCTGAATACTATAAGGTGATCAGGCAAAGCTGCACAAAGGTAAAGCGGTGTCAGAAGCTTCACACCTTGCTTTGCCTGCAGTTTCAAAGTTCTGCATTGCCGTAGGAGCCCAGCTACTCATTGAATTTTATTAACTATAGGGGGGAAGGTGGATTTTGAACCTGCTTTTGGGCTTCTGATGCTTACCATCTGGGCAGTAGTGCTTGTAATTAGATAAAGCTTTGTTGTGTTTCAGATTTAGTATGCCAAAGCTCGAAGCAAATGCAGCAATTAACATTTCAGAATGTCTGAATTGAGGTTATTTTTTTGGTTCACAAAGTAAGGCTTTTTGTTTAGTGTTTTAGTCATCTGCTGCACTGCAATTAAAGGTATTAACATTCAGCTTCATCTGTTCAGTATTGTTATTATAGAGTAAGAAAAAAAGGATTTCTAGAATACGTTTAAAATAATAAATTATCTTTACCTAGGTAGATGCCAGTTTGCAATGGGTCTTAAAACCTTCTGGAAGGACAACAAAGTTCTGATTGTTATGGGAGCTAGCCTGGGGCTAGTGCACTGGGGCTGGTATTACTTGAAGTCCAGTCCTATTTTCCAAGTGAAGACAGAGGATTTTTCTCCAGACCGTGAGATTCTGGCATTCATGATGCAAACTGCTCGCAAAAGTAAAGAAAAATAGCATTAGTACTTTGATTTTTGGGTAAGTTGCCTAATTAGTTGTATCTGTGTCTCTGAGGGAGAAGATGAATTAATTGGGAATTTTCAAACATACAGCCTTGGTGTTCTAACTTTAGTCTTTTGGAGTTTTATCCTCCTTTGCAACTGAGTTAATTTTTTGTACCTACATGGACCCAAAAAGTGCATCATAAGTCTCAAAAACTACTGCTAAATCCCACATGATGAGATCAATTAAGTGAGAGGATTATATGTCTTAAAGATATTTTAAAACAAGTGCCAGTAACTTCAGGACAGCAATCAAACTCGTGTGACTGGATCTGTAACAGTGTCCTTTTAGGCTTAAAACTGCCCAGAAATAATTGTGACTGTGCATAGTAACATGTTTTGTGTTAGTAGGGATGGTGATTACAGCAGAGAAACAAAATGAAGTAAAAGTGTAAATACTGTAGAGTTCACATAGAAACATAAATAAGCACTGATTTCAGTTTTACTGTTGTAAGAACTGAAAAACTTTCTTTGTGGGCCTCTTGAAGTAAGAAACCTTTGTTTGAGCCAGAGTTCTTGAAGTTGTTTGAACATCAAAAGCTATTGTTTTTGTTGCCTGGGAAGCGCTGCTGACCAGTTGAGTTCTTTAGTTCTTGAGTAAAATCAGGTGGAAATTGCTGTAGTTTTGGTACTTCAGTGAAGTTGTGTGTAGCCTCCTTACAGACCTGCTGGTAAGGGTGCAGACCAGTGGTCAGAATTGAAGTTATTGATAAGCAGGTATAATTGATGCACTCTCTGTGTTTGTAGCAAAATCATATTAGTAGATTTCCTCAGTTAAAAAGCATTATAGAATGCATAGGCCAGTGGAGGTTCAAGAGGCCCAGTGCTGTGTCCTGCACTGGGGTCACAGCCCCATGCTGAGTTACAGGGAAGAGTGGCTGGAGAGGTTCCTGGGAATGCTGTGACAGCTGCTGAACGTGAGCCAGTGTGTGCTGACAGTGCCTGTCCCTTGTGCTCGGCACTGCTGGGGGACACTGAGGTGCTGAATGAGCCCTGAGAAGGGCAGTGCTCCTGTCAGCAGTGCTGAGGGAGCTCCGGGTCTCCAGCCCAGGGAGAGGAAGGCTCAGGGCAGCCTTATATTTTCCTACAACACCTGGAAGGAGGCTGCAGGCAGGTGGGGGTCAGTCTCTGCTCCCGAGTGACAAGTGCTGGGACAAGAGGAAGTGGCCTCAGGTTGCACCAGGGGGTGTTTAGATTGGATGTTGGGAAAACTGTCTTCACAGGAAGGGTTGTCGAGCACTGGCACAGGCTGCCCAGGGAGGTGGCTGTGTCACCATTCCTGGAGGTGTTTAATGGATGCATAGATGTGGCATTTGGGGACGTGGTTCAGTGGTGGCTTGGCACTGCTGGGGTTACAGCAGGACTAGACTTCAAAGGTTTTTTCCAACCTAAGTGATTTTTTTTATGCAGTATTTGTCCTTCTGTGACTTTTCCTGGTGAAAACTAAAATAGGTCAAGCTATACAATATTTTCATAAGAATATTTGTTATAACTCTGACTTAATATTCCAACAATTATTCTAATATCTTTCTGGTTTTTATTGTAGGTATAACTAAGCTTGAAGGTTTTCATCTGTGCCTGTTGCCAGAAAAGATGAAGAAAACTTCCTGGAGTAGAAAGAACTTTCTGCTTGTAGCAGGACTGTCACTTATAGGTGTTCATATAGGAAGCATGCTTGTAAACTTTGTTGCGAAAAAGTCTGCTCTATCTCATTCAGAAGCCAGAAGAGATCGTCCATAATGAAATAGCTTCCTGCTGTCACTATTTTTCTGTTTTGTAACATGATTTAAGCCTCATTTTAAGAGAGCTGTGATGAGTAGTTTCAGGAATGTTATACTGTTTTGCACTGAAAATAATCCTTACCTGCAAAGAATTAAAATGTACCACTCCTAAAATTTAAAAGTGCAATGAATTATAGATCCAAGTAAAAATGCAATGTGTTTTTGGCTAGAATTAAAATCTTACCTTCAGAATGTCTCGCCTTGAAGCTAGAAAGCCTCCGTTACTTATTAGCGAGCCGCTAACTAGAGATGTAGTGAGTCAGTCGCTGTTTCTGCTGAGTGGGATATTAAAATCTTCCTACGGTCCTGCTGGTCGACTCAAGCAGCTGCACAATGGTGTGGGGGGCTGTGTTTGTACCACTTCCCAGTCCTCGGCCCTCCTGGGGCGCCTTTCCCTCAGCCAGCCCGTGCTGCGTGTCCTGACAGCCTCTGTACAGAACCACGTGTCACGTTTCAGTGACTGTGGCTTGTTCACTGCTATTCTTTGCTGTGGCTTCATTGAAAATTTCAGGAGCCTGAATGTTGCACCTTTTACTCTCATTACAATAAGCAAGCATCTTCTGAGTCTGTGCGTGGACCACCTGAAATCTGAGTCCTGTGGTTGCCGGGTGTCTGTGGATTTTAGCAGTGTTGAGACCCTTGTTTGTTTGGTTCGGAGCATTTTAACAAGCAAACCTGCTTGCATGCTTAATAAAACTGAAGTTGATCATCTCACCTCACTGGTTTTAAGGGCTTTTATATTTACTGTTCCATGTCACGTTGGGACTAATGCTGCTTTAGGGAAGTGTGTGGTAATACCCGTGAAGGGTGGAAGAGTTGTGGATTCTACAGTTCTTCCTGGTCTGCTGATAGAAGCACCAGAAGTCCAGCTGGGAAAACCACTTGCTGTCAAAAGGACTGGTTCAGACATGATCAAGATTGCCCTTTTCAGTGTGTCCATGTCAGGGGACGGCTCTAACCCTGAGGAAGGAACTATAGCGGTCCATCACGGAGTTTCTCTGGAAGTGTCGGAGCTGAATCAGTTGCTGAACGTGGGGAAGCAGCTGGTTAAGGATGAGGTGGGCCTTGTGGTGTGCCAGAAGGTGATGCATCCCTCCTTGAAGCAGTACCTGAAGGAGCAGGGTGTGGTGGCTGTGGACAGGGCCGGGCTGTCCCTGATGGAGCCCCTGGGCCGTGTGACAGGTAACAGGCCAGTTCTCTGCTTGAGCCATTGTCCTGCAGCTGTCTCTGTGAGGGGAGTGTCACCTGGGCTGGTGTCATGGCAGAGGAAGGTCTTTTATTTCCCTCTACTTTAGCCACAAGCAAGAGTTGCTCTTTTCTAGTCCACAAGCCATTTTTCAAGGTGACTGGGTCTTCTGTGCAGGTCCTGATGGTGGCATACCACAGTTGTTATTACTGCTTGTGGCATGAGGGATATCCAGTTCCAGTTTGTTTTCAAACTTTGATTCAAGGCAAATGAAACAATTACTTTTTTTAATCTCAAATTGCCACCAAGTCTTGCACCCTGAATGTGTTGCTTTCTGTGATTTCCTGTGTGAATTGAAATGACAGGTATTGAACAATGTATATAACTTAAAAAGCCAAGAGGAGTAAAGGTGATGCCTTATGAAATGCATGAGCTAGCTCTTCTGATGCTGCCACATACTGTTTTCTCCTTTTTTAATTGACAGGTTCACAGCCTATAGCTTCCATACATTCATTGCCTCCTGGCTGTTATGGCAGCTTGAAAGATTTGTGTGTTGAGAGTTTTGCTTCAAAGCATTTTCTACATCTAATTCCTGGGGACACAGTTATCTGCAGCCTGATACTCTGTAACAGAAGTGAAACAGCATGGGATGAGTTGAAGGTAGGTAAATTTTCTTCAAATATTTTCTGGGAAAGTCATATTTTTAATAGAAAAATACTGAGAAATATGAAATACATTGAGTTTAGAAGCATAGTTTTTCAGTACATAAATTATTTGTTTCCAGAATTTCAAAATCCTTGAAGTGCTCATGTTCATTTAATGCCTCTGTTTTAATACAGGAAGTTATTTAGGGACAGGTACATCTTTACCTGTTCTTGAGGCCAGTACTGGATAAACATTCTCATTTTCATTACTTTATCTATGAGAACATTAAAATCAAAACTGCCTAGCAAAAAGCCAGCAGCAACACATACAATGATAGTCAAGCATTGTTTTGCATTGAACATTTGGTCTGGAAATGTCGTTGATACTGATTGACTTTTTATATATAGCCCTGTTTTGAAAAAAGAAGGGTTGAAATGCTGCTTTTTATTTCTGCTTTTCCATAGTGTGGACAAATAAAGACAATTTCTTATTAAGTGAACAAGGTCTGGAAATCTCTCAGCAGTTTTATATCCACATGTAATTCAACTTTATGGAATCTGTAGCAGAAACTACTGAAAATTTTATTCTGGTGTTTTTTTCAATGGGGACAAATCCTATTAATCATGATATGTTTAACAAGAATTTTCTGTGATTTTCAGCGTGTCTGTGAAACTGCAGAACACGTGTTGCAGTTAACAGTGAAGGAACCTTTGGCATTATTAGGAGGGGGCTGTACAGAAACTCACCTGGCTTCATACCTAAGACACAAGGTACGTAAGATGTAAGGGTTTTAAAGATGCTTAATGTACTTAAGAATTTATGTAGAATCACTGTGACAGTAAAACACTTGTTTCTTTCTAGGTTAATGTGGCATTTTGCTAACTACTAATATAAAATAAGGAGTCTATTTGAAGCACTGAGTTTTAATTATATCTCTTAAAATTAACACTATATTTGTACTTGTTGATCTTTCTTTAGGTATCTGTTGTAGTAACTGCATGTTTTTAAGTGTTGAAAATATGTAGGGTTTTTATATTGAGAGATGATCATGCAGAACTCTGCTTTGACTCTTTCCTATCATGGGATAATAATGAAACATTTTTTAGTTAGAACTGAACCATCTGTTTTGGGGGGGAAAAAAGCAGCAGTATGATACATGCTTAAAATTACTTCTGTGAAACTGTGTTCTAACTTTGCTTTCCTGGTTCTGGTTTCTTTTTTAGAGCTACAGCCTGCCTGCCAGCACTCTCAGAGACCTGGGTTGTTCTCAGACACAGTACCGCCTGGTTGCTGAGGGGTTTTGCCGCGCCCTCGAGTCTGTAGCTCGCGCTCTTAGTCACGATGGAGAAGAAGTCCTGACAGATGTGGTGTATGGGCACTGCTGGTTTGTTCCCCCCGGTTCTCCCTGTGTCTCCAGGTGGTCAGATTTAGTTTCCAAATGCAGCTGTGGGGCGAGTAGTAGCACAGAGGACCTCAGCTGGAGCTTTTTGCAAGGCCAGTCTGGCTCTCCTGTTTTACAGGGCTGCCCTCAAGAGCCCTCAGTAAAGGTTGCTGACCTCCGGGTTCTGGATTGCTTTGCTGCCAAGTGCAGCGGCCTGCAAGTAGCTCTGGAGACAGCCAACCTGATTTTGGATCTCTCATACATAATTGAAGATCAAAATTAGCTCTGATCTAACATGATTTGTGTTGTTTAGCAAGACAACACTGAATTGAAGGCAGGCTAATCTATAATGTGTTAAAATATTTGAATGGGTTAGAGGGTGGACAGCAGACAGAAATTTTAAATTCAACAGTTGGCCATTGAAAACTCCTCTCATTGTTAATCTGCTGTGCTCTCAAGCATTTTCAAATGTTCAACCTGTTCCCTCTGCATTAAGGAAAGTTTTGGATGTTGGTTAGCTCTGTGGCATCTTCAAAGGAATGGGAAAAATGGATTCACTTGCTGAGAAAATGTTATGTATTAGGGTTTATAGTGTCTCAGCAAAAGCTTTACACATCTAAAGAGACTTTTATATTACAGCAGAATTGAATCACTGGTATTTTTAATTTTGTAGGTAAAAAAGGCTTAGCAGATACCTTAAGCCACTTGTTTTTAAATTTGTCCTGAAGTTTTTGTTACCGTATACTATATGCAGATGCAGTTTCTATTTCTAAATGGTGAAAAATTTAAATTCATATTAGTAATTTATTTAGCAAGTTAGAAAAATTCAACCTGTAGCTCTTAACGTAGCAGGTAGGTAATAGAAGATTTGAAAATAAATGGCAGACTGGGTGGAAAAAACTTTTGTGAAGTGGACCTTGATTATCTTCTGTGGAATACAGGGCAGTGTATAATGAAGTTTCTGTCATTCCAGCAAAGCTGCAAGGATGTCCCACTTACCATTCAATTAACTCTTTGACTGTGCATGGCTTCTTTTAATGAAGTAAGGCTTTAAGCTGTTCAGACTTGTTTTGATCTTTAAATAAGACTGTAGACTGAATGATCAAAACTTTTTCTTATTCTCAGCTTGCATGCAAGATCAAAAAGGGTGCTACATTTTCTTATTTAAGCTCATTTTCTTTGCCACTTTTCTTCTCCCTCTTTGTTTTCAGTCACAGGGGACAAATCATGCATGGTGCATTTTCAGAAAACGTCCGACTCAGTTGTTGTCTAGTCTGCTTATTTTTTCCTGCTCTCTTAAGATTTTAATATATTTGTTTACTGCATATAATCAGTAGAATTGTTATATATAACTCAGTTTTGAAATATGTAATTAAAACCTGATCTTTCCAGGCCTTCTGTACAAAGTTCTTTTAATTTTGAGAACACAAGTAATCATTTTCTCCCTGGGAAAAAAAAATGAAGAGTTATTTAAAGTTCTTTATCTTTTTATGACCTGAAATGATTGCTTCAGTGCTGTAAGGCATACTTTGGGGACTTGTGCAAGAATGTTACAAGGCTTGAGAATGGAGGCTGCTGAAAGCTGGTTTGAAAGCTAATAAGGCTGCTTTCATATCTTGATCCTCCCATATGCCATGAACTATCTGAAAACATCAGGAATAATGAAGCCAAATGATGGTGCACATCTAAAGGCACAGAAGAATCTTGGTAATACTTCATCTAATTATGACTCTCCAGCTCAGAGTGCTGAATTATACTATTTGACTTCCTATAATAGCAGCTTGTTATGCAGTGTGGAAAATGTTCAGTTTAGTGACTACAGCTGTGAAGTGAAAATTAAAACAATATTCAAGCAGAAGCAGTTGTGAGTGTTCTTTTGTCTTGGTATCTGAAGGTCAAATCACAGGTCTTGAACCAGAGCTGACAATGATTTTTATTCTCCCCCCAAAAGAAAGTCACAGATTAAAAAACTGAAAAAATTAAATTTAATTTTTAAGTAGCTAAAAATCATTTATATGTGAACTAAAGATTTTTTTCATATATAGATAACTTTAATAACAATTAATTTTTGCCTTCTACTGTAGCTAAAAAGGATAAATAAGCAGCCTGCTCTGCTATTTATGGACAGTATAGGTTTAGTTCTCAGTTGTACTACAGTAGGCTTGAACCTTTAATGTTTCTTGTTGCCTCATCTTTGAGGGGTAACATAGGAGGAGTACAGCTTTGGATAGTTTTTAAAATCCACGTAAAAAGAATTTTGACTCAAATCGAACAGCAACATAAAGTAACTTTTTTGAACTTGATGTTTTCTAATAAAACTTGGGTGCAAAAATTGTTGGGTTTCCCTGTGTGTTTCAAATTGACAGAATGAAATATGGTCAGCTGTAATGCCACTGAGAAGCCACTCTGGTTTTATTCCTGTTCCCCTTGGCATTTGTTTGGAATTTGAGATCAGCTGTGTCAGACATATCAGCAATCCTTACTGTATCATGTCTTCAAAGTCTGTGCTCTGCTGTTCAGTGGATGTTTGTGTGATGCTAATCCTTGAAGACAGGCTAGAAACAGGTTTGTGACTTTGGGAAACTTCACCTTACTATATTGGTGGCATAACACTGGTTTGTTGGTTTAATTTTTTTTTTTTTTTTAATTCAAGTGTTTGGGTTTTTTTAGGCTGAGCAGCCACTACAGTGTTAGATCTGTCCCAGTAAGAAGGGTATTGATTGCTGTCAAAGCTTGTAAGGAAAATAGTGCCTGGAATATCACAGGCACAGCAGAGCTTGTACAAAACAATTCACACCTTACCCAAAACCTGTACTCTTGAGTTTTACTTGTGCCCGTATTTTGCTGTGCTGGTTAGCAAAATGTGGTATTTATCACATTTTCAGCAGTGCCATGAGATCTGAGTCATGTAAGTATTACACTCTTGAATATCAGAAAAATCAATGTCTTTGAGTCAATGTCGTAGCAAGAACTTTAACTGGATCTGTGTTTACTGCTGTTCTGAAGATGCAGAAATAGTCTGACTTTATTGCAAAGGGACTGCCTCCAGCATGCTTACAATCTGCCAGCCAGACTTTTTGAGAAGCCATATTACAATGGGTAGTTCTAGAATATTAGTAGCTTCTATCCATTATTGTAAATACAAGTCATTTCTATACAAGTCATTTTTCAGCAGGGACAAGTTGCACAGTACTAATAAATAACTTTTTGACCAGTAACACTGTGATCTTAAATTCTCAGTTAAGAAATAACTTTGCTTTTTGTCTGTATGCATTGCCTGGTTTAAATTAGTCTTGCACATCATAAGCTCAAGAGCATATACAAATTTATTCTCTATGCTGGAAGCAGAACTGTAGTTACAGTGTTTGTAAGTACAGCCACCATGTCATTATTTCAGGCACCAGTAAAATTAAGTGCAGAACGGGTTCCAGGATTGGGCTGCTTGACCTAATCATTAAACTCATTTTATTTTCACACCTTACTGCAAACATCTTTATAAAGTTGAGCTTTTAAATCTGCTTGCACATGAAAAGCTTTTATTCAAGCTTTTATCATGTGCCTCGAAGGCCCCAGCTATTTGTGTCTGCCTTCTGGAAACTGATTACCAGTGTCCTTGTTATTTTTTGTCTGGACAACATCAGCTCTCTTCAGGTACACGTTAAATACACATTAAATACTAGCTGCCCTTTTTTTTTTTCTTTTTCCTAATATTATTACATGATGTCTACTAAGCATTTGTGTGGCAGCACTGTGATGTCAACAGCTATTCCTGATTGGTAACCCTCTTTTTATAAACCATTATATTTAGTCTCTTCAAGGCTTTATGACATTGGTAGACCAATATGTTATCCCTGATAAAAAAACTGTGAGGTGTGGGGAAAACTGAGTTCCCTAATCTGTGGCAATGACTCTGAAGGACCCTGAGTCACCATTTGCGTGTGGGCTGTGCAGGCCCTGCTGATGGATGGTGCACTCGGGCAATGGCTGAATGGTTTTTTCAGGGAATTGTAGCGACTATGGTACCTTCAGTTCTTGGAAGACTTCATGACTTATTTAAGAGCCAGAAACAAAACTATTTCACTGTCATTTATTACTTTGTAACTAATATTCTTCCTGCCACACACCTGCCCAGCCGCTTGCTCATGCCTCAGCTCAACAGAGGGAGAAAATGAGATGAAAAGCCTCCTGGGTCCAGATAAGGCTCTCCTGCTGTGTTTCCCACTCTTCTCCCCTAAACTGCTCGCTGCCAAGTGGCATTTTGCCCTTTTTTAGATGTGTTTAAGGAGAGCCGCCACAGGCGCGGGGCGGCTGCTGGAGCCCCCTGCTCCCCACAGGGCTCCTGAGGGGCCCCACGGGCGCCATTTTGAGAGCCCTCACGACGGCCGCTGGAGGGTGCGGAAAATCGCTGCGTTTAATGAAACCTGGAAATCACTAGGGCTGCCAACAAAGCCCAGTCCTGGGAAAGGTGCTGGGAAAATGGGGTTTTCCCCTGTGCAGCGAGTGCTTCAGGAGGGACAGGCACCCTTGAGAGCTGACCTCAGAAAAGGGACAAAGAAAAGCCCGGCTCCTTTGCCAAGGGTGGTGTGAAGCCAATGGTTCCTGATGGCGGTTATGCAGGGCAGCTGTGACAGACTGCCCTGATCCCCTCAGAGATAGATCCCACCTGCGGAGAAGCAAGGGTGCATGGTGTGCTGAAGGACTGGGGAGCTTTGGGGATTTGGGCACTTTCTGGGAAGGCGAGATCGCTTCCCAGTAGCTTTGAAAAGGGGAAAGGCCCAGCAGCGCTTCATGAGGGAGCTCCCACGTACGAGCACCTACCCGCAGCCATGAGGGCTCCTCAGGAGTGCCTGAGGACACGAGCATAGGAGAGAGACAGGATTGACCCACGGCCCCTCCATCATCATGTGAGCTGCAGTCTGCAGGGTGACTCCAAAAAGTGAGTTTTAGTTTACTTACATTTACATTTTCTTTGCACCAGCACTGTGCCCGCTAAGCAAATGGTTGTGTGACATGGCTGGCTGTTGATGCCAGCCCTTTTCCTCTCTTTCTGCTTTCCATTGCTTCATTTTTAAGCAATGAAATGTTTTTTTCTCTAACTAATGAAGGTGGGAGAAATTCTTCACTTGCTTTTGCATACCTTAACCCTGGTATGCTGTATGTGTTTCTTCTTTGGGATCGCTAGCGAAGTGAGGAAAAGAACGATTTTCAGTTTTTACTTGAGTTCTTTTTGGATATTTAAAATCATGATCCTGGGAAGCATGTCCTGAAACTGCCTGTCCTTGCATCACTGAAGTGTCATGTAGTTGCAATCAGCATTGCACTGACTTCCATGGTTTGTGTTTGACCCAGATATCTTTGCTGAATCAGGTTTTGAACTGTCCTGTCATGATGCTTTACTTGTAATTGTGAATTTGTCCATAAATTATTCTGTTTTGTTCCATAAATTGTTTGGTCTGGCCAGTCAGATGTGTTAATGTTCTACAGCTGGAACATTTCTAATTGAAAGTTGTTTTCAGCTGAAACAAGGTTATTTGGGTAATAGCTCTGACAGCTGAAGATGCTCTTGCTGTTTCTTACCTTTGAAATTAACTAGGTAGAAGAATATAATACAAAATGCTACAAAAGTCGAATACTTGAACCCTATATTTAATAATCCAGAGCAGAATTCTGAGGGGACTGTGAGTGCACATGTCCTGGTTTTAGGTGTTAAGAAGATCTGTTGTGTCTGTTGAATCAGAATAGCTGCTAAATGAAAAATCCTTCTAAAACTGCATGCACAACAGCAGATGTCACTCCAGTTTTTAGTTGGGTTCGCAGAGAAGGATTTGCTTCACTGCAAGAATAACTCTTGCATGACATTATTGCTTAGGTTTAATATCATGTGTTGAGGAATAGATGGAACACATCACAGAATTTCTGAGATTAACTGATGATTGCTGGGGTAAATACCAGAGAAATGCTGTGTTTCTGGACTCTCTCCATTTGGAGCTGAGTGTTTTGGCATGGGGTAGAACCAGTTTGTGAAGAGCTGTGGGCAGTGAGCATCAATACACACCCTATGCATGGTGTGTGTTTAAGGCAGTGGGGCTCTCTGTTAACTGAGAGGAATGTGCAGCTGCATGGCTGAACTGATCTAAGAGTTTTGAGATTGTATTATAATTAAGTATATTTTAAGCAAACTACAGCAAACAGTCTGAAGGAGCACTTTGTTTCAGTGTTCATACTTTGGTCATAATAATTGCTAAATTTATCCAAAATTCATGTAGGATTTCAAGTTTCAAGTTTCTGGAAGTAGTGCTGATTGAAGCAGGCACATCTTGTATGACTTTATATGTACTATGTGTTGCAAAGTGTACGATGTAAGTTTTTATCTGTACTATAATATTTTATGTGTACTTTGTAAATGTGCTATCTAAGGTTTTATGTGTACTATGTGTTAGGCCAAAAATCTCATGGCAAGGTGGTAGAATAGGTTTCCTGAACACAAAAAGAAACATGAACATCTACAATCTTAAAAATGTGGTTTTGGTTGGGTTTGCACACTGGAAGGGGATCGAAAACCTCCCCTGCTACTGGCCCTAAAGACACTAGAGTAGAAAGCAAGATTATTTCTGTATCATAGGTTACTTCTAGTTGCCTAAAACTATGTCTTGTGGGCATAAAGTCATCCAGAGCTACATCTGTCTGAATCTAGTGCCTGCAGAGAAAGGAAGGTAGTTGTTTTTACATTAGAGGAAGAAAAGAAAAAAAAATTTATGATATTAAAATGCATTTTAGGGGGAAAAGGAATGGTTGTACCTCTGCAAAAATCCAGAGGTGAGTTTCCATTTTGCTGACAGACGTTTGGCTTGAAGTTTTGGGTAGTGAAAAGTGCTGCAGATAGTTATCTTTGTAACAGGTTAATATGAAATGTCTCTTGAATGTGCATACCACATACAATACAAGGATGACTTGCAATATTGGGAAACAGGGATTTATTTGCCATGATGCTTTGGTCATACCTAGCATTGCTGCAGGGTGCCAGGCAGGTGATATTAAAGGACTCAAAATAAAATACTTATCTATATTTACAGCTTCGGATAGAGAATATTTGCCAGCCTAAGTGTGACTGTGTGTAGTGACTGGCAAAGCCAGCAATAATTGTAAGGCACGAAATCAATTCCATAGCTGTAACAAATACAGTTTAAAAAACAGCCATGAAACACAGAGCAGGGTGGATTTGGAGCCACAGGCCAAGAAATTATTTCTCTATAGGGTGGAAAGAAAACACTCAATTTTATCATAATTGTGTAGTAAGGCTCCCTGAATAGAGAATTAGATTCATGTTTTCAGGTAGAAAAAGCATAGAGTTGTTTGGCAAGGCCACCCTGGTCATAACTGTGTGTGTAGTAGGAAGAATACCTGGTCAAAAAATCAGTTTATTGAATATATAAGTTTGAACTTCATTGGGTAAAGATGGGCAAACTCTGTTCCACATGCTTGTGATCATTAATCAATGATTGCACATGTCGCTTGTGATCATTAATGTTTAATCATGAATTTAACCAAATTCCTCGCCAGACATGCTCTCACTAGTTGTCACAGGAACGAAAGACTGTCCCTGCCTGGTGCTCTGGCTATCAGGGAAGTTCCAGCTGAACAGGATGTTTATCGCTGTTAGGGACAAGTGACTTAGCTGAGAACTCGTGCCATAATATAACAGCCAGGAGCAGAAATGCTGTGCCTCAGCCTGTTCCTGGCAGAATGCTCGGGGACACGTTGGTAATGAGCAGAGCTGACGAGATTCCCTCAGCAGCAGGTTCTGGCGTGGTGAGTTTGAAGGTGTGCGTGCTTCTGGGGGTTGTCAGGGCGAGGCGGGCCGTGCTCTGCCTGCCCAGCTCGGGTGGAGAACCTGGGGATGCTGCTTGGGAAGCGCCTGCCTTGCAGAGAGCCCCAGGCAGATGGTGAGAGTGGGATCTGCTGCCTTCCCAGAGACTGCACAAGCACTCCCTGGTTTCTTTTGGCCCTGCACAGTGTGCCAGGAGGTTGTTGTCATAGTGCTGAGTACTCAGCTTAGCTTGGAGGAGCTGGAGTTGATGAAATTCTGTCCTTTCCAATGAATAGTGTGCTTGCTTTTATTGTGATTGTTTGTGTTAAGCTTTTTTTTTTGCCTCCTTTTCTTGAAATGGTGGGATTACAGTGACTCGTCAGGTAAGAAAACATAAGAATCTGATTTTTATTCCAATTTTTAAAAAATTGAATATGCAAAATTTGGGCCAGATCCTAGAAATGTCTGTTTCTTTTTGGTTCTGGGATATGAAAAGGTGTCATTTTCCCATCACCATGTTGGAAATTTGGTCTGTTTCTTGACACTGTTTGAATACAGGAAGAACTAAGTAAGATACAGACCAAAAGGACCATTTTCTCTGCCCTCAAAAGATCCAAGTGATGATGAGACACAAGGTAAGCACACTCTCAGCTGAGATACAATTATCTTCATTCTCTACAGTGGCCTTTTAAGTGCTGAGGGAAGAACAGCAAGAACTCTCCTGGACAGCTCTTTTAGCTTCTGGCAATCAGCAATTTAGGGACTTCTGGGTCAGGCTGCATCTGGATTGTCAGTTTTAATGGGCACTCATAGGGTGATTTCTCAGTAACGCGTAAATGTGGGTGTCTTTAGGTTTGTCTTTATTTGGAGGAACTAAACTCTGGCTCAGAAGAAAAGAAGAGGACAAAACAGTGCTGAACTGAGATTTCAGATGATGAAGGAGCATGTCTAGGGCTGAGCATTTTTGTGTGAGTTTTAAGAGCAGTACCTAAAAGCCATGGTGAAATACTGATGTGGCAAGAGGAGATCCAAAAGTGTATATATGGAGTGTCTGTGAGCCCCTGGGTCACGCTTCAGTGGCAGAGTTTCAGTCTCTGTTTTTGTCAGAACAGTGTGAGATCATGGAGGTCACTTTTATCTGTGTTGGGGACAGAGCAGAGGGCTGAGCTGGAGAGCCAGAGAGATTTATTGCATGAAAGCAGGGAAAGAAAGATGTGCCTGTCTGTTCTTGAGTTCTCTAGGTGTCTGTGTTTTGCCCACCCAGGCTCAATGCCATCTCTTCAGAGCCCCCAGCATCAGATGGTAAGTCATAATACAAATTATTTAAGAATAAAAAAGAGGTTTAGAGTTGAAGTTACCCAGGGCACTTACTTCATAGTGGATGTGCTCCAGACTGGGGTTATTCTGCAGTAGCAAGTATTTAAAGTGATGTATGCTCCTGATGTGTAGATGGTCCCATTGCTCTGAATGAACCAATGTAGTGAGTTACAAGCATGCAGTGTTACACGGTACAAGCAGGCAAAACACAGATTAAAAAATACAACCGCCAAGCACGGTGTTGGCTGGACAAATGACCTGTGGTGGAGTAGTGAGCTCTGTGCCAGGAGCAGCCTTGAGTCATTCTTAATGGGAGTGCCGGTGGTAAGAGACCACAAGCTGAACCTGAGCCTTTTGAGAGGAAGAAATACATGTTTATTTCTGGGTTTTATTAAAAAAAAGGAAACAAAAAAAATTATTCAGTCAAAACTGTCTGCATACAAAAGAAGAGGGGCCCAGTGAGGCTCACTTAGATAATCCCTACAACAGAGCAAGGGTAGGGAGATGTGGCTTCCCACTGGGTTAGAAAAGCAAGCCTAATTTAGGATGCTGTAGGTCACACCTTAGGTAGGAGAAGGTGGTATTTGATCTTTTGTCTCTTGAGTCCTAAACTCACATCGTGCCTACAGAGGGCCTGAATTTTTCTACTTTACATCCACGTCCTTATGAATTAAAGAGTGTGTGTTTGATCTGGGTGTTTGGGATTTGGCAGCTTTATATCATAGCTCTCTCATACCTGTGTGTGAATTTAATACTGAAGTCCATGCTGCATTAAAGGTTGAAACCTTTGAAATGCCCTTGATAGGGAGGATGAGAGATTCCATTCTTCTAGACTTAGCTTCTTTTGCAAATTGTTAGACTGGGGAAACCATTAGAGAGAAAATCTGTGCTTTTTGCTGAATTTATGCCTGGAGAAACTATGCAAATCAAAGAAAAGATTTGCTGCTCTGCTTTTCTTCCCTCTGCTATTTGTATCCTTTAACACTTCTGTCAGCTGCAGATGGGCAATAAGTGAAGGACAGAGAAAGTGGCAGGTGTTCAATCCTTCCAAAGCCTATCTGGTTTTAGTAGAATAAATTAAAAAAAAAAACTGAAGAATTTGGTTGCTATGATAAAGCTAATTCATCAATTACTCCACCTTGCTGCAATGCTGTCATGGGACTACAGGCAGACTGCTGTGGCAAGGCAAGCACCTCAGTCCCAATCCTTCAGTTTAATTTGCACAAAGTGCTTGTAAAATTTGATATGTTGGTAGAGTTGGGTTGCAAATGTACGTTTTACATTTCTCGTGGTACTGCACATACCTGTTTCCAGAGCAGCTTGGGCCTTAGCAGTGTTTCTCCCTTGATCCCAATGCACCAGTGAAACACTTCAGTATTGCTTATATTGGTAATATTAAATGTACAGAACACAGCTGTTGAACTTGGGTTCTCTAAATATTTTAGTTCTGGCTGGTGGGAGGGAATAGTGAGACCAAAGAGGTCAGTACCTCAGTGCTCTGGCCTGTCCCTGTGCTTTCATTGCTGAGCTCCAACAGTTTAACCCACAGCCCTTTAATGCACTAAAACAATACTGAGCAATGAACTGGGGGTTTCAGTAGCTCATTTGTAGATGTTTCAGTCCATTGTGTAGTGGGTGTGGGTCAGCTGTTCAACAGATGTCTTTGAGCCATTTTCCATGCCAGCAGTCAGCCTCTCCTCTGTCTTTCTAGTTATCCTCTTTGGAATAAACAATTCTGTTCTCAGGGAGCTTTTTTGCTTTGCTGGTTTGTTTTGGCCAAGGACCGTTTTTGGAAAAGAAGAGCCAGAGCAGTATAAAGTTGGTTTTAAGCAAACCATAATGACACTGTAATATTTTGCACTAATATTCAGCTGTTGGCTGTCTGTGTGGCACACAGTGCTCCAGGGAAGATCTAGCCTGGATAAACAAAGGGAGGTAAAGCTGGAGAGCTTGTCTTACTGAAAGCTGTTTATTTGGAGCTCTATTTATAACTGTTTTCTTTAATAAATACCTCTGTTTAGGAGCTACTGTTATGCCATATGTTTCAACAAATCTCATCTCAAGCAAGTCCTGATGGATGAAAAACATTTTATGAAATGTCTAGTCTGTTGGGTTTTTTGCCTGAAAAGGTAAAAGTAATATATTAAGTCATGCACAGTGTATCCAGATGTTTTTCTGAGATGTACCCCAAAAACATGGATTTCTGATGATTTTAAAAGCAGAGAAGATAGAAATACACTTCATTGGTCTGTCCAGTATGAATGCAAATAGCAATTTCCATAATGACAGTGCAGAACTAGTTCCATCTTTTTTTTCCTGAGGTCAGGTGAATCTACTGCTTTTGGATGGCAGGTGCTGTTTCTTTCACTCAAAGTTTTGTATCGAGGACAGGTTGGATGGGACTCTGAGCATCCTGGTTTAGTGGAAGATGGCTCTACCCATGGCAGGGGAGATGGAATCAGATGGTCTTTGAGGTCCCTTCCAACCCAAACCATTCTGTGAGTGTTCAATGCTTCTATCATATGCAGGACAATAATCCAGCCTTGGAGCAGTGCCATATAACATGCAGCATCCGATTACTCCTGGCTCAAGCAAATCAGAAAATAGAATCAGGTTGGAGGGGCCTTAAAGCTCATCTGCTTCTGAGCCCCCTGCTATGGGCAGGCAGGGATGCCACCCACTCGATCAGGTTGCTCAAGAACCCCTTCCAACTTGGTCTGGAATGTTTTCAGGGATGGGGTACATCCACAACTTTTTCTGGGCAGCCTGTTCCAGTGTCTCACCACCCTCACAGTAAAGGATTTCTTCCTAACCTCTAATCTAAACCTATTCTCTGTCATTTGGAAGCTATTCCTCCTTGTCCTATCACTCCATGTCCTTGTCAAAAGTCCCTCTCCAGGTCTCTTGTAGTTGCCCTACAGGTACTGAAATGCCTCTGTAAGGTCTGCTTGGAGCCTTCTCCAGTCTGGACAGCAACCCTCCTCATGTAACCCATCCTTTGTTCTTTGTGTTAAAATGTGTGTTTCAATAATTCCTCGCTTCAGTAGGTGCTTGTTACCGTGTTTCAACACTTCTATTTTTGCATGCTGATCACAAAGGCAGTAGCTGGTCATGGACTCTAAGTCATCTCATAATGAGTCATTTTGACCTCCTGTATTTCACAGGTAAAGTGACTGTGACTTTACAGCCAAAGGGACACAATCTCCAGAAGGCTCCAGCCATTATCTTTGTAAAAGAAACAGCAGCATTCAGATATCTGCACTCCTCAAAGCCTGGTTCAAAGCAAAAACCACCAGTCATCTCTGCCAGTCATCCCGTGGTAGGCTTGTGGTTTTCTAACTGCTTCACACCCACTCACAGCTCCCTGGTGCTGTGACTCAGCTGCAGGAATGCTTCTGTGCCTGGCCTAGAGCTACACGTGTCACTGTGCTGTTGTCAATCCACATCCAGGCAGCGCTCTTGCTTCTGGCAGATTTTGGTTCCTTGGTGTGCCCTCTGAGCAGGGGGAGCGGGGAAGCTCTGCACAGGCTCCTGCTCGTCCTGAGCCTTCTATGAAAGGGAAGGTGCTGGCTCTTTTGTCCTTGCTGAGCTTCCTGTGTGCTCCAGCCTCTCTGCTGCCTGACAGGCTGTCTCTGCTGGTTTTTCTCAGTTCCCTTGTGCCTAACAGAGCCAGAAACACATTGTTTCCTCTGGTAAAAAATAAGCGCTGTGACTCCCCAGTTTCTTGCATGTTTTCTCTGTGCGCACTTCTCCTCTGCCTGTGGCGATGGGGTGTCTTATCACTGTAGCTGATCCTGTGCTTGAGTGTCTTTGGTGTTTTCTGTATCAGTGTATTGTGTCAGCAGAACTTCATTGGAAAAAGAAGAAAAGTGTCTTTATGTTTTTCCTGGATAGTTTGTTCCATCAGCTTTGTTAATTGAATGTGGGAATCTTGAGGGCAGAATTGACAAAAGTCAACTATTCAATATGCTCTCAGAATTCAATGCTATAGTCAATAAACTGCTTGGTAAAAGAAAAAATTCTGGGGAAATATATATTTTGTTGCTGAAGTGTTCTTGTTATAAAAACATTGGAGTTTTGCACAGAGAAGAACATAAAGTAAAACAAAATAGCAAAGTCCTTTTTGTTGCTGCTGTTTTAGTAGCACAGAGCAAATGAATGTTTAACATGAAAGAAAATATAGATAAGATTAAAGTAATCATTAACTAAACCACTTCACTGCAGGAACTTGATTGGATCCATTTGAGACTACTGCATTGTGATATCTGCCTCTTCAGCCTGTGGGCCTGGTTAAAATACAGTGGAGCACTACTCCATCACCCAAGGATATGAAGAAAGTAGGATTACTGCAGGGGTTTTGAGGAAAAGATCTGGTGCTCTGTAATTTGAGTGTTTAGACAGTTTGAGTGGGCTCATCAAATTAAAGGTTGCTTAATAAGAAAGAGCATTAAGTGGCTGCCTAAAATTACTATATAGCAGTTACAAGAATTTTTAAGGAATATATTCTACAGGTGTATTTGAAGGTAATGGAAAGTTTTGGTATAATTCTGTTTAAAATTCAGGTAAGAAACTTGTGGAGAACAGAACTGTATGGAGCTAGAAGGAATATCAGATATTGCAGGACACAGAATTGCTTTTATCTTTCACAGGACTCCATAATGTGCTTGGTTTCAATGAGTTGATCAAGAGAGTTCCAGGCTTAGCCAGCCAAAACAAGGATGGGTTTGTTTGCTGGATACCAAAATAACTTCTGCTATTGACTTTTGTTGCATTATTCTATCTTAAAGTATTAAATATTTAAATACAATATGATATGGATGCAGGGCGAATTCTCTGTTCAGACTGCTGTGCACAAAGACACAAAATTCCTTGGCTTGCATCCTCAGGAATACAAAAACATATGGGCAATCACAGAACAAATTACCAGGATTTCTGGCCCAGTGATTTGCTGGAGAAATGAGTGTTGATCATTCTTCAGTCTTTTATTTCTTCAAGTGGTTGCCAATGTTGCCTCTGCTTCCTATCCAGATTAATCCAACCTTTTGAAGTAAAATTTTCAAAAATGCTCCTTGTCAGTGATCTTCTGAATTTAGACATATTTTAAAATGCTGCCATTTCTTCTCTAAAATAACTGAGGTGTTTTTTGTCTGTATTTTGGGAGTTTGATAGTTCCCTTTTTGAACCCAAATCAGTGCCTTCCTTTTTTTCTCTCCTTACATTGCTCTGAGCTCATGAAAGACATCCAGAAGTACAGAAAGCCTGACCACATTCTTAGAGCTCTCTGAAGATCTGATTCTCTTCATCCCAGTAGTAGCTTGACTATTATTAGCTGTACTGATCTTTGTGCCTTGATGTTTTTGGGGAGCTTCTTCAAGTGGTGTTTGGTCTCTCTGCATTCTCAGATGCCTGTTGTACATTGTTGTTCCTAGGAAGGCCTCTGAACCATTGTAGTGGCAAACACAGCAGAAAGGTCCTGGAGAAATCGGATTAAAAGGGCAGTGGTGTGCAGGCAGCTTTGTTTAATGCACAGCAACATCTGAGGCAGTACAGGACCCTCTTTGGCTGTGATTGTAGAGCATGAACCACCAGAAGGCTGCTGAACATTGGACTGCTCTGAGAGTTGGGACAAAAGATGAACCCTGAGTCTCTGAGATCTGTGTCTGGAAACTGGAAAATCGGTTACTTTGGCTGAGATACTTCTCTATTCTTTAAGAAAATTCCATTTTGGAATCAAACCACAACAAAAAATCATAGCTGCGGTACTCTGGTAAAATATAAAAAAAGAAAGTCTGATTGCTTAAATGATAGAAACTAATAGTAAATGTCAAACTCAACCTCAAAGAAGTAACAAGTGAATTAATTTTGATTCTTTCTTCTCAGTTAGGAGAGGTGCCTCCTTTTCAGTTGGACTGCTTTACTTTACCTGTGTTTCATCTTGTCCTGTCAGTCTTCACAACATCAGCCAAATGTGTTCTGGGAAGTTGTCCACTGCACTGACCTTCCTAATTGTTTGTTTTATTTTGCTTTCATATATGTGCTTGTATAAAAATGTACATGAATGTTGTTTGTGGTTTGTTTTGGTTTTTTTTGCATGGAGCTCTAGTCAAGAGAAGCAGTGGTCAGGAAATGTTAATCTTTGGTTGAGTACAAATCATGTCTACAGCAGAGAATCAAATTTGTTAATGTGCTCAAAAATGTGATGTTTTTGACATATTTGGATCATAAGTAAGGTCTTCCTTTACTTGTGTGCTTGTGCAGCTAATAGAATTATAGAAAGGATATTGTATGTGCAACAGACTAAATGCAGGCATTGCACATCAAGAAACCTGTCCCAAATTCCTGTTTTTCAGATAATCTCTAACCTTAGTTGCTAAAATACACATATCTTCATGCCTATTTCCTGATCTTGAGTGTCCTCTTGGTTATTAGAGTGTACATAAAGAGCCACACAGTTGCATCTTTTGATGGCAGTTTTATTGTATATCTTTCTAGTGTATTCCTTATAAACCACGGTGCAAATTTCCATTCTTTTTGCCTAGAAAGTCTGGAGTACTCATCTACTGCAGTGTTAATTAAGCAGATGTAATGATTTAACTGGCAGATACACAGAATTTAAGATTTCTGTTTTGAAGCAATAGAAATAGGCATACCTATACTCCTGCAAAAAATTCCATGAGCTTGGCTTCTTCCTGCAGTTACAAACACATGGAGTCCCAGTTTTCAGTTTAAAAAGAAAAAAAACCAAACAAGTGCACTGATTGCAATGCAGAGAAGCTTGAAATTATGAATCTGACGGTTTCCAAGCAGGCAAAAACCTGTAACTATAAAACCAGTGTTTTGGTCTACCCTGTTATGAAGTGGGTGCACTGGAGTGGCATTAAAGGTCTGGCATGACTATGATTGGTTTTAAAGCTGTTAGACTCGTGTGTGCTGGGGGACTCAAGTGGGGAAATCACAATGAGTTTTGTCCTAATGAGGCATAAGAAGCACATCTTCTTTCCCCCCTGACGTGTGAAGTGAGACCCAGCACTGCTGTGTCTATTTGTGCTCCAGCTGCTCTGGGGTTTTCAATTATTTTTTACTTTTTTCCACTTCACACTTTCCAACCTCGCCATGTCCATTGCAGCTTGAGGAATTGGACAAACTGCTTTCTTCTCCCCGTGGGCAGTGAGTCCAGTTCTTCCTGGAAGTGTGAGCCATAGGAAGCCCGAGGAACAGGCTGCTCTCCTCCACTGTGGCGTTACATAAATAAGAACCGGGCTCCTGAGACCTCTGCCGTGCCTGCAGTGAGGGGACAGCTGACTGAGTCGCAGCCAGAGCAGGAACTGGATTGTGTAGGGGGGTGGCTGAGGGCCCTGCTGCCCTGGAGGGGATGGCACGTGCCATTGTTATCCTGATGCTGTCAGACAAGGTCTCTGGTTGGGTTAGGGCCTCAGCAATAACAGACACGTAGTCTTTCACGTTTTCTTCTGCGCATGAGGAGGTTAAAAACAGAACGGGAAGGAAAAGAGCCAGATCTCAGTAGCTATCCACTGTTAATCCTTGCTGCTTTTCCACATCATCTCTGTGGGAGAGAGCAAAACACAGGTACTCAAATCTGCATTGGGTTTTATGTCTCCTTTTTCTTTTGAGGGAGAAGTTGCTAGCTGTTGAAGGCAAAAATGGGTCATGTAGCTGCTGCATCTTAAAAATAAAATCTTTGGCATACTTCCCTGCCTGCAACATAGTGCACTGAATTTCAATGAAAATCACCCAAATATGCAGAGCTCATAGGCAACTCTGAATTCTGCAATAGAAAATGCTGCAGCGCACATTTCCAGGCAGCTTCCGTGCCATTTGATTTGCTTGTTCATAAATCTTTTCTCAATCAAAGTACTATTATTTTTTGCAGACAAATATCTAGGTTCTGAACTAAGCAACATTCATAATACTATTTCCTCTTCCATGCTCATATAGGAGATGCTGGGTTCTTTGAAAATATAAAATACATTTTTCTGAAAGCTGTCTATTTGAAAAGCAAAAACCAAATCTAAAACCTGTGGTTTAGAAGGAGCAGAAAATCTTTGTTGTCACAATTTATTGATACAGGCAGCTATGAAGTCTTTGTCTTGCTCAGACTGCTGAACATTTTCCTTTGGATTTTTTTTTTTTTTTTTTTGCAGCGCTAGTGTCAAAATTGTCAAAGATATGTGGTAGCAATATAGTATTATTGTATTACTGCTGTTAACCAGGAGGCTGTTAAGCAGCTGCTGTGTTGATGCTGGCATTCTTTTCCATGCTAGTTGGAGCATTAGTTCATTACTGCCACATTACACTTCTAACATAGCATGGTGCAAAGTAGTGGGTATAAACTCACTGCAAAGCTTGTGTGATCATGTTTAAACCATCAGCTGGACTGGGATGAAATCTCCAGAGCTTCTCTTGGATATCTCTATTAACACGGAGTGCAATGGAGCAAAGAAAACATTTGTTTAAATTCTATTTCTTCTGAACAGCCTCAGGTTTTTTGGGCTGTTTTCCCTTCACAAACTGATCTTATCCAGAAGATGTGCAGTAGCAGTAAATTGTATAATCCCAAATAATAGAATGTGTGCACGTGGCTGGCAGTGGAGTCCCTGTACTCTTCTAGTGACTGAATGTAAGTGCTGAAAGGGCAGGTAAAAGTTGAATTCTGGTGTGATCAGTAAGTGAATTTCGTAGCGGAGGGTGCATATCCTTTCACAGGGAGGAATCTCTCCAGAAAGGCTAAAACTGTTTCAGTACGTTCCCCTAAAGCCCTGCCACTTGTGTGTGGCAAACACACAGCAAGTTCCACTTCCCCTGTCACTGGATAGTGCAGGAGCCTCACAGAAGAGGGGGATGGAGGTGGGTGTGTGTCTGCTTTCCTCTGACAGTCTGTTAACATATGATCAGTTCTGTGCCCTAGCCTAGACCTAGGCACGGGCAGGCCTAAAGTGTAAAGCTTTACAAGAACTGGTAGCTGTGCTTTGGCAGGATCATTTATGAGATTGCTCAGGAATTAACATCTTGGTAGTGGTCAGCAACTGGGGAGGTCCCTGTGACCTGTCCATCTACCAAAACTGGCAGTAGAAGGAAAAAGGTCTTCTCTGAATGCTCAAATCACAAGGTTTTACCTGTCTGCACAGAGTATCCATCTGTGTTTGCCATTTTACCAAGTCACTGCAGACAAATTATTATATTGTGTATTTTTACATCAATTAGCACTTGCTCGTGAGAAATTTGCCCGTGGAAAGAAGTGTCTGATATCACTGGGCTGTGGGTCATCTTTTTCAAAATTAGCATTTTCATGTGTATTATCTAAAGGGGATGTTGACCACATTTCAATCTAAATTAATCTCATTTATATTTGTTTTGAAAATGTTAGATGTCCTACCTTTCCTTCTTCCCCGTGGTTAATTTTCCCATATTTATCCTTGCTGGCTTGTGACTGTCTCTGCGCTAGTTGTTTAATTGGCAGCTGGGTTCATTTAAGTTGATAGAAAACTGAACTCTGAAGGGAAGCATGTTATCAAAATACAGAGGCTAATCCTATTAGGTGAAAGCAATTTTGTTTAAATGGAAGATGATTAGACTGTATCTTCAGTATCTCTTCAGGAGTGGCTATAGCTGATTGCTGTTCCTGGAGGCTCCTGTGGTGTTTCCTGAGTTGTGTGACTGTGAATGGAGAGGCAGAGGAAAAATGGGTTCCCCTAATTGTAAGTGGGGAACCCAGTCTTGCTTCCCATGCTGTAATCACTGTGTTATGTTATTTTAAATACCACTGCAAAAGCAGTAGGACACAATGCACATTAGGAAATATATAAAATCCCCAGATTTTTATCCTTCCCAAACTGAATCCACTCTGTTTTATTCCTGGCTGTGCCTGCAGCTGAAGTCATGTGGCCGTACATCTGCTGTACACTGACAGGCCCATTTTACATAATTCATTATGTGCAGCCACAATGCCCGCTGCTAATCCAGGCTAATCCAGCACTTTCCTGAAGAGCTGCATTACCAAGTGTTTCTTCAGCCTTTGCAGCTCAGCCCTGGACAGCTCTGGGTGTGCTGGACACAGCCTGGAGCTCTCAGGAGGTCAGGCTGGGGAGTGCAGAGCCAGCAGAGCCCATCCCTCCCTGGTGTCTGCTGGGAGCCCTGGGCATGCTCCCGGTCCCTCTGTCAGGGCAGGCTGCAGCAGCTCCAGGAGATGAGGTGCTTGGAGAGCCAGCACTGACAGCCAGGAGCTGATGTGCCAAGACAGGCAGAGCCCCTGCTCTGCATCGGTGCCTTCTAGGACAAATTCTGGCCAGCCCGTGTCTGGGGGAGTGCAGGCTGAGGTGCCTGCTGCTGCGTCCCTGTGTCGCTGCACAGCCAAATCCAAGGCCTAGCCAGAGCTCCTGCTTGTTTCCTGATTGCAGTCACTCCTGCAAATTGGAAATGCATAGTTTAAGGGTGGGGGGATTTTTGTTTGCTTTTTGAGGTTTCTTCATACCTATGCTGTCAGGAGATGCCTCCTGGTGCTCTCCTGAGAGGCAATGCACACCTGAACACCTGCTCCTGAAGCTCAGGACTCAGCTGTACTCCAGCAGTAACTGTTGAATTTCCAGCTGCAGCTTCAGAGACTCTTCTTTCACTGTTACAGACAGGTCTTAGCACCTCTTCCTTGAAAATTACAGACTTGAATGTGTTTTCTCTCCTAATTTACCCAAGGCCTTATTCCTGACTGAATTTTTCTTTTCTTCCTGTCCCTACTTTCCTGATATAGATTACATCCTGGCCCTGCCTGACAAAAAAAAAAAAAAAAAGTAAAAAAATACTTCTAATTTTTCTATTTTGGCAAGTACAGATTTTCAGATGTTTTAGGTCTCAATTTTGTCTTGAGCCTGCTCTGATGGAGATGGCAGTGCTGTGAGGGCAGTGAGGCACTGGAACATTTTGCCCTGTGAGGCTGTGGATGCCCTGTCCCTGGAAGTATTGAAGGCTGCGTGGGGCTCTCAGCACCTTGGAAGGTGTCCCTGCCCATGGCAGAGAAGTTGGAATGAGATGATTTTCAGGCCTCTTCCAACCCAAACCAATCTGTGATCTTATGTCTCCAGAGTCAAGAGAACACAGCCTGGCTTAAAGCCATGCCATGCCATGCCATGCCATGGATAAGGATGTGCAGAAGCAATCCCTGCCCTACACTCTGCTGTCAGGAGCAGATCCAGGTCCATTTAGGGCATTTTGGAATAGGATTTGGCCCAGAGCCATACAGATCTCCAGAAGGTGTTCCTTGTCCAGGCACCAAAGTTCTATGGAGCAAAACTAGATGGAATATGCCTCAGTGATTTCTCAGTGTTGCTGTTAGTTACCCTTACGTCCATCTGGTTGTGATGTACTGCAGCACGTGGGGCTCAACATCAGGAGCACGCTGACAACCAGAGAGTCTGGGCAGCATTCAAACACTTTCTGCCACTTAAAATACACCGATTTTACTGGGGACGCTTGAGACAGGGAGGAATATTTTTCCCTCTTCTGAAGTATTTGTTCAAAGAGCAGCAACAACAAACAACCCAAGCCACAAGCTGTGGAATCATGACTTCATCTCCTCGGCTCTCTCACGCTGTGCTGGGCAAAGGAGCAGTGGAGGCATTTGCAGATGCACAAATACACTTTTGGGACTTCTCCCTGCGGGAAACCATCACTTCACAGAGGAATGATTTAAACAGCTGTAGTTTGTCTTGACAGCATGTTTTCTTTACTCTGAGCTGAAAAACAACCTCTCTACCAAAGTTACTCTCAGCTGTGCAAATCAGATTCTGCAGTATGTGCCTTTGCAGGTGTTGCCTGTTTCTTGAAGGAGATGGAGATTATTACAAAAATGGAGGGATGCTGTGAAGAAAAAAATATCTTTTTCTGCCCAAAATTCCAAGATTTGAATTAAAAAAAAAAATAATTCACCTAGAAACTGAGATAGAATTTACAGGGGCAAAAGCTCCACAATATTATTTGATCCAGAAACTCTGCTTTTTTGTTGCATAGAAGTTGCTGTGCAGGCCTTTTTGATGCATATACTGGATTTGGGGATTTGTTGGGCTCCTGGTTTTGAAAGGAGTTTGGTTGATATTGGTGAGTTTTTGCTCAGTTGGTTGCTTGCTTTTATTCCCCATTCCTTCACCATCACTGCATTCCCACACCGTTTCCCCCCTTTTCTTCCTGAGGATAAGTTGGTTTTTTATCCCACAGTACTTCCTATTACTTATGACTGCACCAACACAGCATTAAATCCCCTGTCAACACTGAAATTCAGCTCAGACAAAAGAATGAGAACCAGGGCTGATACTTTCAAGTTTTGAAATTACTTGACTTTGTTTCAGGCTTGTCTAAATAAACTATTGGGTTTGGGTTTTGTTTGTTTTAATAGAACAATGAAAATTCTTCATGGGAAATACTTCCTTCCAGAAGAAAAATAGCTTGAAGGAATTAATTCCTTTAATGTAAAAACAGATTTAATGTTGCTGGTCATTCAAGTAAGTAGAAAGAGACTTTATGGAAAGTACCACCCATGGCAGGGGGATAGAAATATCTATGAGGATACCAAGGATATTCTGTAAGACATGGGCCAAACTCAAAGGCTATACCAAACCCAAGAGATTTGGAGTTCTTGTGCTGTCACTTCAGTATTCAATTCAGGCTGAAGTTCTGCCAGAAACATCTCAGTGAACAGATGGACAGGGCTTGGGTTAGAGAGCTGTCCCTTCCTCACCTGGCCTTCTGCCTTTTATTTTTGCCTTGCCTCAATCATTACCCTTCTCAAGTTTGTGTAACTCACTGGCAGCAAGACACTGTCCTTGCGTATCCCTCAACCTCTTGTACATATCCACCATATTTAATTTTTGTAACCTGCGTGATGCGCTGCCTTTGTGTGCTTTGGGAATCACAACTTCATAAAAAGCTGATTGTATCACAGTGTTATACAACACTCTACGTAGATTCCTAATCTTAGAGAGTTTTCCCAGATCAGTGACAGTCATTCAGAATTTTTCTTTGTGTGGACCTTCACCTTCTTTGCTTTTCAGATTAATTTTGCTCTTACCTGGACACTGCATTGACTGAAGTAATGTGTCCTAGTTACTGGACTGAGTAATCCAATTTCTACTTCAAAACTGGAATTTCAGATTTAATATTGAAACTGCCTAGTTTGCTATGCTGGCTCAGTTTTGAATACTTGCCCAGCACAGTCCCTGTGAGAAGACTCGGGAAGCAGAGAACAAATATTCTGTTTAGCCCTCTGTCACAATTTCACACAATCCATTAAATCTCTCCTATCATCACCATCATCTTACACTTTGTGTACATGAAAAAGATTTTCTGTATTTCAAAGTACCTATGGAAATAATTTTTTAGTTGTGTTCAGGTGCTTCCTACTCCTCATGGTATTCACAGCTTCAGGAGTTTCTCTTAGGCAAGACGTATAGAACTGAGCATTTCCAGGAAGTGCTTTACAGGGACCAGCAAGAGGCAGAGTGCACTTCAAATATTTTACAGTGGCTGAAATCCCACCCATCATTTCTCAGGTTTTCCTTACTGTTTTATCAGACTGGAACTCCAGATGACTAACAACAAACTTGCTTGTTTTGGACAGTAAAATAAGGGATGAAAATCAAAGGTGGTACACAGCAATGATATAGTGTTATATATGTCACTCCTTCAATAATGAACTCAATTCTCAGCAGCCATTCTCACTTCTAAAGCTCTGCAGAAACACTGTGTGTGTGTGTGTGTGTGTGTGTGTGTTTGACCATAAATAGCAGGTGGATTTTTTTTGGCGTAGGATGGCTTGTATCACTGCAAAGTCTCGAGGCAGCCATGAAAAAAGAACTGTGTTCACTCAGGCTTCTGCCCTGTCAACACGTTCGCCAGCCAGACTCAACTCAGATGAACCTTTATGGTTAAGAGATGGCTGAAAGAAGATATTCCTGTGCACTCCAGTTTGTCCCTCTGACGCAGGCACACTGACTCATGAGCAGACTCACCCGCACTCACTTCTTTGGCCAGGCTGCACCTTTGCCCTTTCCTGCTCGGGCTGAAGCCCCTGGGGCAGCAAGGGGCTGTACGTGCCTGTAGCGGGGGGGGGCTGGCCCCACGAGCAGCCTGGGGGCGCTGCTGGGACTCGGGCACTGCTGGGACACGGGCACTGCTGGGACACGGCGCTGCTGGGACACGGCGCTGCTGGGACACGGGCACTGCTGGGACACGGGCACTGCTGGGAGACAGCGCTGCTGGGACACAGCGCTGCTGGGACACGGGCACTGCTGGGACACGGGCACTGCTGGGACACGGCGCTGCTGGGACACGGGCACTGCTGGGACACAGCGCTGCTGGGACGCGGGCACTGCTGGGACACGGGCGCTGCTGGGACACGGGCACTGCTGGGACACGGCGCTGCTGGGACACGGGCACTGCTGGGACACGGCGCTGCTGGGACACGGGCACTGCTGGGACACGGCGCTGCTGGGACACGGGCACTGCTGGGACACGGCGCTGCTGGGACACGGCGCTGCTGGGACACGGCGCTGCTGGGACACGGGCACTGCTGGGACACGGGCACTGCTGGGACACAGCGCTGCTGGGACACGGCGCTGCTGGGACACGGGCACTGCTGGGACACAGCGCTGCTGGGACACAGCGCTGCTGGGACACGGGCACTGCTGGGACACACCGCTGCTGGGACACGGGCGCTGCTGGGACACGGGCGCTGCTGGGACACGGCGCTGCTGGGACACGGGCACTGCTGAGACACAGCGCTGCTGGGACACGGGCACTGCTGGGACACAGCGCTGCTGGGACACGGGCACTGCTGGGACACGGGCACTGCTGGGACACAGCGCTGCTGGGACACGGGCACTGCTGGGACACGGGCGCTGCTGGGACACGGGCACTGCTGGGACACAGCGCTGCTGGGACTCGGGCACTGCTGTGCAGAGCATTTGATGGGCAGGGAGAACATCTGGCTGGCACCCTGTGCGTAACAAGTCAGGCCCTTCCCTGCAATAAACTGCTACTGACTGAAGTTGAATTAAGGCTTTTTAGTTCTCCTGTTTCTCTTTAAGCAGGAATATTTTAAAGGAAGTTAGAAGCAAATATTTTGAATCGGTTACTGAGATACTTTGGTAGAGTTTTCTCCCTCCCCCAGTCTGCTTTTCTTGGTTTATGTTTTACTATTGAGCGTAATCAGAAGTAATTAGAGAGTTATGTCATAATACAGTAATCTGCAATCTGTAGATTTCCAACTCAGTATCAAGTGAGATCCTGATCTTACTCAAGTCTTTGCTCACTAAAGTAGCTGTCCGTGACCTTCTAGTGGGCAGTGTCCCTGTCCATGGCAGGGGAATGGAATTAGATGATATTTAAGGCCCCTTCCAACCCAAAGCATTCTATGATTCCGTGTTTACTGGTTTCTGCTATGCAGTCCCTGCTGTTTGCTCCCTGCGCCTTTAAACGAGGTCACTGCAGAGCAGGATGTCACAGGGCTGTGCCTTGTGTTCCCTCTGCATCCTCACAGCCACAGCAGCCACTCTGCTTTGCACTGAGGGTTTTACTGTGTCCATTTTCGGCTTGGATTGCTCCTCCTCTGCACCCCCCTCTGGCCCCAGCCCCTTCCTCTTCTCCAGCTGTCTGACTCACCAGTGCTTCTGGTGGGTGTTTAGTGCTTTAAAACTGAATTATGCATCAGCTGGAGGGCAAATAGACTTTCTTTTTAACCTCAAGGCTGAGAAAGTCAATGAATATGGGTTGACTTCTGAGGGTAAGGCTGTAGGGATTGCCTGAAAAAAGAAGCAGTTCATTAAATTGTATGTTCCTGATTAATTTCTCCTCATATTCTAATTTTGTCCAAGATACAGAAATGTGAGGTGGGCACTGAAAATATGGCTTAAGATAAAGGCTTAAGGCTGGCTAAATGTCAGAATTATAGCTTCTGTTTCTTCAAAATAAACTTATCAGCATGTATTTTCATGGAGTTTATAAATTGACTCTAAAGCAACCCAGGCTTTTGGGGTCCTCTCATCAGCTGGATTTATTATTGCTGATGTGGTGAGGTCTGGAAATCCAGTACAAGTTAGAACAGATAATGTTTCCTACAAGCACTTTGCTCAAGTTTGTGTCCAGTTGATTTTGATGCCCAAAGATCCCCTTAGCACAGTGAGATCTGTGCGTGGTCTTGCTTTGGAAGCCACATCAACACCTCATGAAAGTGGAAATGAACTGGTTTGTTCCTTTTTAATGAGATTTTGATCAGAATTTGGATAGAGGACCTATTGTGTTGTAAGTAGAACTTACAGTTCCTGTATTTAAGGTAGCATTTAGCAAATTAATTTAGGACTGCCTATAGCAAAGCTTACTAAATAATTTCTGATATAGTGGGGTTTTTTAACATCAACTTGAGGTGTTCTGGATTTAGCTGAAATAAACCCGAACTACATAGTTATCCTAGGTGGAAATGAGGGAAATCTACTTCCTCTACCTGCTTTAAAAAAAAACAGATTTTAAATGCTTCAGTAAAGTAAAAAAAAAAAAAAAAAAAAAAAAAAAAAAAAAAGGCAAAACCCAAAACCAACCAAAAACCCCGAAAGAAAACAAATAAACAAATCAACCAAACCTGTAGTCTTTGTAGCTTTAACAAATGAAATTTGTGGAAGAAGGGAAAGTGAACTGTGTTGCCTCTGTTAGGAAAGATTCTCTAGCTGTCTCAAGGAGAAGCACTCAGTACTTGTGCTGGGGACCAGAGATGTGAAATTTAGCAGCTGAAGGGGCTCTCATTTCTTGCCCTTCTGTGAAATATCTTCCCAGTGCTTGCCTGTCTGTCCTCAGATATCCAAACATCTTTGTTTACACCAGCCTGTGGAAACTTTTTAGACATTTTTGGACAGACTAGCTAAAAAGTTCCCCTGGCAGCACTCATTTTCTGGCTTCTGGGACTGTCAGGGCTGAGCCAAGGCTGCCTCGCAGGTGTCCTCCAGTGTGACGCTGGCGTGGTGTTCAGCTGTGGAGTGAAAAGCCAGGGGCTGTTTGTTTCTCTGGAGCTTCTCCTGCTGAGATCATGGAGGAGAGAGCCGGAAAGCCCGGGGGTAAAAAACATGAAAGCAGAGGGATGAGAGGCGAGCGGAATGAGGGACAGCAGTGGATTCAGCAGGTGGATTCAGCACCAGAAGAACAGGAAGGGAACAAGCAGATGGGTGGGAGCTGGGGGAGCAGGAGGGGCTGGGCAGAGCCAAGAGAAGCCAAGGAGAAGAACAGAGGTGTGGGGAGCACTAGAGCAGGAGCGGTGGGGAGGGAGCTGTGGTTGGGAAGCATGGAGCAAAGGCAGTGCAAGGCCGGGAGCCAGCCACGGACCACTGCCCACAGCACTGCTTTGGCAAGGCAGGGAGGGAGCCCTGGTCCCACAGCCACCCCTTCTCCCAGTCAGCCAGGAGCTGGGAAGCACACCAGGAGAAGCAGCCCCCTCCATCTGCTACCCACTGCTTGACCAAATTGGTTACCCATTATGAGCAGAATTAGCATGGGCAGCAGTGAACTTGGAATAGATCCCAACTGTGTGGGAAACAGCATGGTCCCACATAATGGTTTATTTTGAATTCCCTCACCACCATCTTGTGGGGTTTGGTTTGATTTTTTTGGGGTTTTTTTGATGTTTTCTTTTTTCAAAGGGGGAGAGGGTATTTTGTATTTGTGAAATAACATTCAAAACTGTTTGGTATTTTAGAACACAAACATAATCTCTCTTAATACTGTTACAGAGGGATCCAACACTGGCAAAATAAATTATATGGGACCTGCCCCCGACCCCATCCAACTAGCCCAACGCCCTAACTTCTCAGCAGGGTTTCTCCCCTCTGTCTGCATTTTCTTGTAGCTGTTTGCAGATTTAAAAATACTCTGGGTTCCACTAACTTCCAAACAAAATGGCTCAACAGACAGCAGTCACATCCTACACACCTACGCCCACAGGCGCACACAGCAGCCGTGCAGATCCTTAAGCTGTCTCTAACACACATAATTTTCCTCATTACCAAGTACTCATCTTTTCCCTTTCCAAAGCCTTTAAAATAAAAAAGTCATATGTGCACATGTACACAGGAGAAGGAAGGAGGGGGAAGAAAGTGTGTGGATTAGTTTATCTGTGTTCAGATCCCTTAAATAAAAGTCTTTGGTGATCTCTGCACATCCAGGTCCAGATCCAAAGCCTGTGGAGGTTAGCAGCTAGTGTTAGCACACAGAATATTTTGGAGAATAATTATCATCTCTATTTCTAGGTTAAAAGTATATCTATAATAAGTGTGTCACATGGCACAGGCATCTCTCTCAGGGAGTGTTTTACATTTGCTGTGCTAACTCTGGCATATTTAGTTTTCTTCAGAAATGAAGGATGTATTTTGTCCATGTAAGCTAATATAATTTACATTTCCTGAAAACAAATTAAAATCAAGCAATATTGATTTTTTTTAGTTATAGTTTTTTAATATATAGTACATCACCAAAATTTCAAGAATAATAGTTATTTTTCACTTTACCTTTGCATCAAATCCATTCATTTTTCATAACGTGCTCTGTCAAACCACAAGATGATGAGTATTATCCATAGTTTCTTTTCTTGCATTGATGTCACTTCATAAAGCTGTAACACTCTTGAGTTCAAAAGATCTGCATTTGTGCTAGGGCTAGGGATCATTAACATCCTAAAAGCTTTAAGGTTTCTTAGAGGCGACTCACTTTGATTTTTACTTACCTTTTAAAATTTTCTTTCTCCCTGCTGAAATCAGGTCAGATATTTGATGAAGGTATTTTTTTTCTTTTTTCATGAGTTATTACACTACTTAGGAATTTTGTTCTGTTGAGGAATAACATTCAAATATCCTTCCTTGCTGTTGTTTTTATATTGCCATTTCTCACCTAGGCTAGGAAAGGAGGAGAATGCATGAAGTGAAAGAAGTTCTTAAGTATAGATTTTTAGAGCTCAACAAACATTGTCTTTTCGTTCAGCTTATCCAGCTGAGTGGTTTATTCAGCTATGCCACTTGAGACTATTAAGAGCCCTTTTCCCTATGACCACCTCAAACCAACACCAACATGAGGATCTTGCCATTCTAGAAACCATTGGTGAAATGGCATTAAAAGTCTAGAAATAAGAGATAGTTTATCAAGCTTTGTGCCTTTCAATATGGCCATTTTATCCGAGGAGAGTTGTGATTCCAGCCCCTTGTCATGTCCCTTTCCTCAAGCAGGTAACTCTGCCCTGTGCTTGTTCCGCCTCAGTGAGAGGCTGCAGTGTATCAGGGACCCAGGGGCCAACCAGAGGGAGAAAGGGGACAGAAAGGGAAATGCCACATTCCAGGCAGTGGAATTAAAACATCTGGGGTTTCCCTCCTGTTGAGTCAGCTTCTGCACCAGGGGTTTGGGGTGCACAAAACCCAGCAAACAAAAGCAGATTGTTGTAGTCATAAGCTACATGAGATCGAGCCTTTCCTTGCATTCTTTCAAGAATAATTAATCCTAGAAGAGTCAATTTCCAAAAATATCAGAGAAATTCAATAAGCATATTTACTGAAGTAATTTTCAGCCAGCTCATAGAAGACCCTGCATGCAGTGGAGGAGATTGCAAAGACAGCTGCAATGAAACATTTCAAAGTTTCTGTCCTTTAAGCTTCCCATTTGGCAAAAAGTTCCAGTAGTTTGGGTTTTGATCTTTGTTCCACGTGAAAACAGATGTCAAAACATGTTCCTTCACAGCAACAATTCTATTTTTGATCAGCTTTAATGGCTTTTGGAAGTATGAGTCTCTTCCGATAGGGTACATTCTTGTCAAATACAAAAAATAATACCTCCATTTACATCTTCATTACTTTTTTATCTATTTCTCACCCTTTGCAAATATCCTTGTATTTGCATGTTCCCATTGTGAGGCATTTTCCAATATGATTATTGCCCTCCCCCAGTAGGGTTTGACATTGCAGAATGATTGTGCTGTCACAAATACTGGAATGCTTCAACAGACAGGATTAGAAATGGTCAGCAGATTAAAAGTGTTTGCTTGAAGTTTATTCTTTGGTTTGAAGTAGTGGGGGAAAATATTTGCATAAATGAATTTTTAATAGATACCAAAAAAAAAAACTGCTAAAGAAAATGTAGCTTGTCTGCATTATCATGCAATTTTAATTATGCAAGCATTTATGTTCTTTGTGTATTTTGACTTACGGCCATGTGAGATACATGAGTGAATTGTCACTCATGCAGAATTAATTCTAATTTGTCCATATAGGGGAAAAAACCCTGGGAAAATATGATAACGCTTTTCATTGGCAGCAAACCCTAGTTGTTGTTAGTCATTTGAGAAAATTATTGTTAGCAGACTATCCAAATTCTGTAGGTCAAAGCCTTCCTTGAAAAGAGGTGTATTAGCACATGACTGAATCCACTACAGGAATGGATTTTATCCATTTTATCTAAGGAACTGTATCCTTCTGTACCATAACATTTATGTCATTTTTTTCTTTCCCTTGAACATGAGAAAAATACTTTGATTCAGTGTTTGGAAATCCAAGCCAGGTTATTTAAAATAACAGTCACTTGGAATGTACCAAGTGTAATTTTTAATGTAGTTACTTTTCTATGGTTTTTAAACCAAAATCTTTAGTTTCCCATGAAACACAATACAAAAGCAGTTTGTAAAGAGTCTTTAGACTTTGCACTTCCTCTCCCAGGCGATTTGCAAATAAGAAGTTGTCACTGACACATAGGGCAACAAATGGATAAAGCAAGCATGGATTCTGAGATCTATAATTTTTAATAATCTTTAAACTAGCTACAAAATGTCAATCACTTCACAAACTGACAGGAGACATAAGGAATTTTCATATTACATGCTGTAAATGATATTTATCTCACAGTTTATCTAGAGTTCATTCATTTAGGTTTTTTTAATTATTTTTAATTGTCAGCTACTAAACATCTCAGCGATTTGGTGTGCATAGCTCTAGGTAAGCAACAGAGAACTGTACTGATAACAAACCACATGGGGATAGCGACTAGTAAGAGAGAGCCTTATAAAAATTACATTTCTTTGCACCATTTCATATGGTAGTTGTTTCCTCCAAAAGATAGTCTTCAAAAGCAGCAGACAAACCCAATATATTACACTTTTTCTTTGTGTCTTTGACATATTTTCAGCCAAGCTTTTATTTTGCTGGCAATGGCTAAATGGTGAGTGCCAAATCCCTCTTTTTTTCATAATTAAAAAAATGATCATGATTAATAACTATATATATCAACAAGAAAAAAGTGGCACAACTGCAAACTTGCTGGTATAACATAGTCCCAAAAGAGTCCGAATACTGAGCATGCTTTTGTTGTCATTGTTGGTGTGCTACTGCCATGGGAAAATTCTTGTTTAAGTAGGAGTCTAAAAGTCTATTTATTCCTCATGCATAACTGCATAAATCACATCACTTTTTAGTGCAATGCTTGTTATAGTAATATAATTTCACATTGTCTAATCATGAAATCATAACAACAGATAATGGCAATGAAGAACTGAAGACAGCAGGTTTAAGTGCTTAAACATCATGATACCCAAAGACAGGAGCATGGCAGTAGCTCTGTGGAATGTCACAGTTTTACAAGAACAATACTGTATATTTAAAGGTTAACAGCACGTTTAGCATTCCAACAGTGTTGTCATTCAGCAAACATCATTAAAAAAAGAGAAAAATGAGAAGGAAAAAAAAGGAAAGGAATCCAAAACAGAAACAAGGAAAGGAAAGGAAGAACCCCAAAAAACATCATAGTGAGCTATAGCCATCAAATCAGCACTATGTACAACCTTTGGAAAGAAAGATATCTAGAAAAAAATAATTACAAGTATCATTTCTGGAAAGCTGACAAACTACACAGGACAACATTTACAATGGGGCTGATATGTGCATGTGTGCAAACCTAGTAGATAAATACCATGATAAAAGCATGAAGGTGCTGCCCTGCTGGACAGCATTAAAAGGAAATGCACTTCTCTGCATTTAACCGCTGCCCAGCATCTTTGTTGCACGCTGGTTGGCTTCATCAATCCTGGTTTTGTTGGAATCAGCCTGGGGAAACACAGAGGAAAGAGAGGGATGAGTACAGGAAAGAAAGAGAGTATGAGAGAAAAAAAGAGTACCGGGAAGAATGACAGTGCTTTGTGGGTAGTTCCATGATTTTGGCTAGGTCACAGAAAAATGAAACTTGAAAATACTGGAGAGCTGCTCTTTATAGTGGTATGAGGCACCCAAAAGAAGATTACAGATTTTCTAGTTTTACTTCATGTAGCCTTCAAGCAGAGCTTTGTGGTCAGCTGCACTAACTCCTGTAAATGCTGTGCCAGATCTGTAGCTGGTGCTGTCGATAGCACTGGTGGTACTGATGGTAATGGATGACAGCATGAGGACTGGCGGTGTGCATCTGCATTTTGCTGGGGAAAACCTTCAGAGCCCTCTGAGATTCAGTGGACCCAGACTGTGGTCTAATTTAGATCATCAGGTACTAGCCAAACGGTGAAGAGACTCCCGGAGCAGAGAAGCTGGATCATCTGATGTAGGGAATGCTGATAAAGATAAATTTCTTTGAAAAGATCAGCCTGGATGTCTTTGCTCTGCATGTGAAAGGAAGGGAATAGGTGAGAGGAATGCCAGTACTCCAAAGTTCACCAATGTGGTTGCAAGAGAGAGTAGCCTCTTTCATTGGGCAGCAGCATAAACAGGAGTTGAGAAAAGGCAGGGATTCTACTGTGATTTGAAGCAATCAAACTGCAATTTAGTCCAGCATAGACTGAGCCATTAACTGCGCTGTTTTCCCTGGGGTAACACCTGCCATGATTATAAAATGCCATTAATAAAATGGCACCGCCTGGGAGGTTGGGGAGTTCTCTCTGAGTGGGAAGACACTTGGGCCATGACTTTCTGTAGCTCTGCAGAAGTTCATTTTGGAGACTAAAGACACTGTTTTAGCTGAGAAAAACTGGCAAAACTCCACTCAACCCCACGTTGCCATGCCGACTTTTTCTAGCAGAGGGACTATATAGAAAATGGTTTCAATTTTTAAAACCAGACCTGTGGGAAAGGTGAGAATTGTGTTGCTGCTTTAAAAGCATAGGCTCCCATAGCAAACTTTTTCTGTGGTTTGATGGCTGCATTTTGTTAGCTTTGATGATTGTTCCCACATCTCTGGGGTGTATCCAAATTGTACAGATTTATTTTAAATCTTCAATTTACAACGACAGAATGGCGAAGCAACTTTCCCACATGCATTTAAGAATCCTTTAAGAATGTTTATGCTCATGTGCAATAAATCTTTCTGAAATGTCTTGGCTTTTCTCAGTAATTGTTTTGGAAAATGCTATGTGTATTCTTAGTGCAGTAGCACATGCCAGCTCCTCAACAAGCATAAATCAGCAAAACTACTCATTACAAGCCACACTCCTTTATTTTAGCCATGAATTTGACCTTGTCTACCACAGCACAATTTTGTGTGCTTTAGCCAAAAGGCCACCTAAAAAGTTAATGGGTTTGGAAGCAGTTGCCTTTGTCATGAAATGAGTGAATATTCATTGAACAGTGATGAAACATCGTGCTCCTGTGTCTGGTGGATGATGTTGCATTGGAGGCAGTGGGATTCTTTGTGCTGACCTTCCCACTTAGGTCAAGACAGAGTGATTTGAGACCCCTCTACTTTCCTCCCAGCCTCCTATTTATGGTAGATTTTAGGGGCAAGCCCTTTTGGTGATGGTGCTATTTGACCTACTCATCACACTGTCGTTTCTGGTTTTGTCCCTTTCTCTCAGATCTGAGGAAAGGATAAAGAAAGCCTTTTATTCATTGCTGTCCTGGTTACTGTGGATAGATCAGATTACATGGCTGCATTATGAGGTTGCTCTGGTTTGGGTGCATGCATCCAGTATAACATAAATCCTTTAGGAGCATTTATGATGCATTCCAGGGTACTTTGGCTTAGCTTTGTGATGCACCCCAACTTTGCAAACTGTGCCAGCCAAGGGCACAGTTATGATCTTTCTAATGATCATAACTGACCCAAAGCACAGTGCTCCAGCTGGTCAGGAAAACAACCCTGGCACTGCTGTGAGGGGGACAAGGGTCTGTTGCCATATTTCATTGCAGACTGGGTGTGTATGCAACTGAGGTTTCACTGTTATCCAGCTAACCATTATTTCTGTCTTTTATAGAGGGTTTTACTAACACATTGTGTTCCTTTTTCTAGTACCTCATTACTGTATGTCCTTACTCTGAGAAATTTGGCTTATTTTTCACTAAGACTGAAGACTGTCTTATTTTTGTGCTGCTCTCATGACGACTCCTCTGTGTACGATGCAAATCCATCTTTCACAAATGTGTCACTGTTCCTTAGCCAAGGGCCCTGTGTGATTTTATGAATGCATTAGCTGCCAATGTTATTTTGCCATTGCTGTACAAAATGCCAAAGTCTGTGAGAAGGCTGGTCCTTCAGCTCACTGCTCTCAGCATGCACTGTTAGAGGTTTGGCCCATGTGCTTTATGTGCACAGAGGGCCTGGTCAATGTTTTCAAAATTCAGATGTTTGCAAGCCTGATCTGGTAGGAGAACAGTAACTTGTCAGGCTTGCTGTATTTTGGGATAGGATCCTGCAGGCACGGGTAGGATGCCACTGATTTCCAAACACAGGGCACGTCTTCTGCCACTGTGACATGAGCAGGGGAGGGGAGAACACAATAGTGCACGTCCTCATTGCTTTGAGAAAAAGATGTATGTCATAGGCTTCCTAGTTAAAGGTACTTATGGTGTAGGCTGTATAAACTCCCTGTCCCTTCTCAAAGTATAGAGTGATGTGCTGCTTTCTAGTTCTTTGCGTATGAATAGCAGCAGTAAGTCCTTTCCTCGATGCTCCTCCTTTTCACAGAAATATGAAATGGTGCATAATGGCATCCCAGTAATACTGTGCATTTTCCAGCACAGTCAAACACATGCAGATTTATAAAGCAAGACTTTTGACCAATGCCAAGCCATGAGCAGGCTGCCTCTCTGTCAGGGATGATCTTCCCAGCCTTCAGACAATGTATAATTCACCCAGTTCTCTCTGGAATCTGCCTCCAGTAAGGAAAGCTCTTGGAGTGAATCCCTCAGTGCAGTATTTCCCTTAATTTTTATTACTAGGCTCTGATACAGTTAACTGACACGAAAAACAGGCACGGGCATCCTGCTTGTTTGAGGAGGCGTGCATGTGTAAGAAGGCTCAAGAGCACCAGCTCTACCAGTTGAGGTCAGAATTAACTCTAAGCACCACATGTAAGTCCGTGGGTTAGCTCCTCAGGCTGTGTAAATCTCAACGGAAGCGGAGCATTGTGTTGGTTTTACACCAGATGAAGATCTAGCCTCTTATGTCACTTCAGCCTGCCTGTGCCTGGAGCTCTGCCAGTACCAATGCAGATGGCCTGCAGATCTTGGGATCTCAGGATGGCAGTGAGCTCCCAGCCAGGCTTGGAGGGGGCTGCTCTCTGCTTCAGAAATCTGCAGTGCAGGTCTGGCACTGGAACGGTGCTCTCTGCCTTTTTACATGGTGATTCTGCAGAGCTAATGCTGAGCTTTTGTATTCTACTGGGGCTGTGTGGGGCCCAATTATGTATAAATATATATATATATATACACACACACACACCCTCCTCCAAGAGAGCAGGTAGATCTCTGTCCTAATGTTGTTATTAGCAGCACAACAAAACTGGCTGCACTGCTACTATATGGCAAAGATTTGGGATTTTATTAAATCCCCATCCTTCTTTGAGAACTGGTCCTCCAAGCAGGTGATCTAATCCTGAGCTGCTCATGGAGTTTCCGAGGAAGGAAAAGCCCAGGAGGATTTAAAACTTTCCAGGAAGTGCAAGGGTAGTCAGATCCAAACCCCAAGGTTCAGCATAGCTCAGGGCACTTGTCCTTTTTCAGAGCTATTGAAGAAGGAGCCTTGATGTCTGCTAACGGGTCCCCTTGCAGCTGTGTGGCAAACTCAACAGCAAGGGTTCAACCCAGCCTGCACTGGAGATGCAGATTCACAGCAGTGAGCTCTGCTTTGGCCCAAGGATTTGGAGGGAGAAGAGAGGAGCTATTTCTATCCCTGGTCCTTTCCAGGCCAATTTCTCCCCTTGGAGAAGGGAAAACAGAGCCCCTCTTGGGGTCCTCACAGAAAAGGCAGCTCTTACCTTCTCCATGATCCTGTCAATCTGGCGGTTCTGTGTGTCGATCTCGTTGCCCATGTCCAAGGCCATGTGACGTAAGTTGCCAATGATGCCGCTGACCTGCTCCAGGTTCTCATCCATTTCATTTTCCCGGGCATCGTTTGTTACCCTGGGAAAAAAAAACCAATTCTTTAAAGCACAGACAGGAGACTCCCCCTAAAACCGGGATTCACCCAAAACCTCCACTGCATCCTCCGTCGCTTGTCACCTGAGGAGCAGGCTGCTGTGCTCAGCTTTGAACAAAATAGATTCATGAGTAGATAACCAGAAAAATGTTGCATGCTTATTTTTTGGGTATTGGGCTCAGTTGTCTGGGTTATCAGTGCTCTGTTTATACTGCTCATGTCTCCTGTGGGTAGAGGTGTTGCTGTCTGAGCTTGCCTGTACCACATGCTGCACCCCTCTGCAGTGATCATCCTTCCCAAAAAATGAAAGGGTGCTCCATTAACATTGTGTGTGGTTAGCATTCATGGGAGGTGCTGGAAGGTAGTGGAATTACAGTGATAGCAGCTCCCCTCCTTGGGCTGCAGAGAGCTAATGAGCACTGTCCAGTCCTTGTATGCTTGGGGTCACAGAGATAGCGGGGAAGAGGTGCTTCAGCTGTGAAAATCCTGACCTAGCATCCTATTTCATTAACTGCATTTCTGGTGAAAGACAGAAGCAGCTTCTCTCAGATTTACTGGCTTTAGTAAAGATCATTTATCTCTCATTCTTAGCACCATCTTGTGCAGTTGCTTTTTGGAAGGAAAAGCTTGTGCCTGAGCCAAGGCCCAGTTCAGCTCTCCAGTGACTGAAGAGGCAGGTGATGACTGATGCTGGGAAAAGCAAGGTCCATGGGTGCTGCTCAGAAAATTCCTACTTTGAGCCTCTTATGCAGTTTGTGTTCATGTAGGTGCCCAAAGGGTGCTCCAGGCTATTTGCAGAACAATCATGGTGCAGCGTAACTTCCTTCACTGCTATTTATTCTCATGCCCCAGCCTTCATTTTGGTGAGGCTGCCATCCAGAAATTTTAAAAAAAAGTGAATGGCAGACCCATCAAACTTAAATGGCAACCCATCCCATGCTCCAGATTGCATGACAGCATTGTTTCTATCACACTGATTTCCCTTTATCACAGCAGCCAAAGAAATAAGTGGATAATAGTTTTTGGAAAGATAATTACTTATTAAACTAGTGTCCTTAATCTTCAGAGATCAAAGCTTTGCCTACTGGTATGCTGATAGCATTGTCTGCTAAATACATGCCCCATAAGCTCTGTAATCAGTAGGTACTTTGTGCTGGATCCCTGTGGGGCTGCCTTTAATGTAGCTGTGTGCATCAAACTGGCTTTGATTTGAGAGCTCAGGGATTCCCACTCTGTTCCTCCATAGCTGTGGCCTCCCAGCAGCTGAGGAATGGGACATCATTCCCCATGCAGTGAGGTTTTGAGGACACTCATGAGCAGGGAGGGGTGCACCTCTAGTTTAAAGTGTTCTTCAGGTTCTGAGCTTGGCTCAGTGCTTTGGCAGGAAGCCTGAGGCATTTTTGTTGTTGAAAAGAAAGGGAGGGCTGCTGGATGCTTTGGTACATCTTGTGGCAAGGATGGATAATGGGCAATACATGCCTTGAGACATAATGGCAATAAACTAGTGTTTATCTGGCACTTCATTTCTGAGGCATTTGACAAGTGTCATTAGTGAGACCTGCGATAAGGCCCCCAGGACAAGTGTTCACACAGGGAGCTGGAGTGCTGAGGACAATACTGGCTAGCCATGGCTGTCTGCACCCTCACAGTGCTGCTGTGAAATAAATAAACAGACTTCATTTCTAGTTTATTATTATCCAAATCTGGGTAGTCTCAAAAAGAAAGGTTTGGGCTTATGTTTTCAAGCATCTTCTGGTTCTCAGGACCAAGATCCTTCCTTCCAGGATTTCCAGCAAGGTGACCATCCTTTGCACTAGAGCTCAGGTGACCCTCAGGCCCAGGAGAAGTCCCTGGATGCAGTAAACCTTTAGGACGTGCCTTAGTCACCATCAACTTGAAACCAAGCACCACTTGGTGGAAAACCCTGGCTCCATCTCATTACCCAGCACCTCTGAAGGAGTTAATGAGCACCACAGAGCTCATGACCATATGGAAGCAATCTAAATATATCAGTGACAAGGAGAGCAGAGAGAAAACAGTGGATAAAAAGGCTCACCTGCGGATAAAGCCACCACTGATGGCCATCTGCTCCCGTTCATCTACGACACGTGCAGGCTGGCTGGCTACAACACCATCCTGATTATTGCCCCAGGCCTTTTTGTAAGCATCGCTTGATTTAAGCCTATGCGAGAAAGATGATGAGTAACAAAGCTCCAAGTGCACAAGGACAAACGCAAAACTCTTTACCTCTCCAAGCCAAAAGCTGAATCAAGCACATGAGTTTTCAGATAGAGGGTCATTGTTTGTATACCGATATATCATAACCCTGAATAAAAGGAGGGGGTGGGTTTTTTGCTTATTTTTTACTTTACTGCCACAACAGTGATGGTCAGAGGTTTAGTTTCCAATAGGGTGAATTGCAGTTGTCAGGTCTACAACATTGCACACAGGATTTTGGATGTTGACTTAGTTTCCAGAATGAAGGAAAATTAAAAAAAAAAAAGAAAAAAAGAAAAAAAAAAGGAAAAAGAAGAAATACAGATAAGTAGAAAACATTGTTTCATTTCAGTGACACATGTTTTGACATCAAACACAGAGGACGTACTGGCAGACAGACACAAAAACAGAACTGCCAAGTATAGTGTGTACATCACATCACAGCAACACACCCTCTTAGAGAAAAACAGATTTGGCTACAATTTAACTTTTTGCTATGCAGAATATTTGGCTTCTGATGATATTTTTTCAATATGTATGTGGCATAATAGGCATTAAAAGCCACTGACCTTTCCCAAGGTGATTTGGGGATGATTTTATCATAGGGTTCATTAGATTTTTCAAATAATATATCGGTACTTGAAAATAGTAATCATACATCGACAGTTGATGTACAAACCTTTGTCCACAGAGACAAAAAGTAAAATAGGCAGAAGTGAAATGAGTGCAGAAGAAAATAAAAGATACAAGCAATCTAGCATCAGAAAGGGAAATTTTTCTACGTTTTTCTTCATGCACTAGCTACAGGCATGAATAAGAAGTAAAGCATTCTCACTAAGCACAGTTGCCCCAATAGTTCATCATACCCTCAATGCATCAGCAGTAACAGCCTTCACAATAAGCAAGACACAGGCAAAAAAGGATCATCATTTCCTTCAGGAGTTTTAAACCACAGGACTTCAAAAATAGCCTGGCAACTTGTTATATTTGTATTTTGTGGCAGTTACATTAACCTGCAGAGAGCCATTTTTGACTGAGCTGCTGTGGATAGAAAATTGAAATGCAGGCACCCCTAGAGTGGAAAATTGTGCAGCCTATTTAGGGCTGCTGTCATTGGGGTCAGCAGACAAATTGAGCATTTAACAGGGGAATGTAAGGATTTGGGGTCCACAGGTATATGTTTGTGATTTTATTCTGGAAATGGGTCTGTTTCCAACAAAACCACTGGGAGCTGCAAATCACTGTGGTTTCCCTGTTCCCTGGTCAGCCCAAATCAGTCCTATAAACAGCCCTGTGGCTTGGATTTTGGGGAAGGAACTGAACGTGCTTCTGGGAGATTTGGGAGAGGACATGACAAACCCATCTCTGGTGTCATGTTCTCTCCATGCCCCCCAAAGCAGCTCAGTTTTAAATGAGTCTGAAGATGTGTTGTATGATCCAATATAGAATTAAAATATAGATTAAAAGAGGATCTTTCCTACTCATCTGTTCTGTTGCTTATTTCCTATTAAAGTTTGTGAAGACTTAAAAATATGATGGTTGGCTTGTTTCATTTTAGTTCTCTGAAACTATACATCAGCTTTGGCATTTCTAAAATGCCTGAAAGTAATTCTCTTGCTGCAGATACATTTACAGGGTTTTGCCTGTTCTTTGGACCTATGCAACTTTGTCAGTGAGACAGTTTCTGTGTTTGAGGTAAATGACTTTATACACCCAGAATCTGATCTCTTGTGGACTTCCAATTAAAGTCAACAGGTGGAGCCTGGATCTGCTCATGATAATAGGAGTTGTCCTTTTGAATGCAACCTGGTAAAAGTTCCATGCTGTAGGCATTTTCGATCTCCTTAGAATGTAGGATCAAGCTTTACATATTTTTAAGGCTCAGAGAACTGTACTTTCACTGTATATCACGGTAGAGTTACATGTGAAGTGGATAATCTTTTTATAAATATATGCCATTAATCTCCCACCAGCCACAAGAGCTTTAGGGGATCATGGTGGTTCTGATGCCCAGAACTGTATGGATTTCTCTCTCTCCCACACTCCACTCCTCAGAACATCACCTTATCTGTACCAGGGGGGTCCTAGCTTAGTGACTCAGGGAACAGTCTCTAAAACCATTCTTCATCCATCCTCTGAGCATTGGTTAGCAATGCTGCTCTCTGAAATATGACTCCAGACTGATAGGGTCAGAATGGCTTGGAGAAGGGAAGAGGCCCCTTCACAAATTCATGTCCCCTCCATCTCCTGTAGAATCATTCTGTTCTTGCAGCATGACGCTGCAGCCATAGTGAAGTGCCAAATGTTTTAGTGCCACGTGCCAGGTGCTAATCCCACTGCTGTCACATGTCTGGCTGTCAGTTCTGAGTTTTACAGCTCCTACAGTGTGGGAGATGTGAAGTTTCTGCTGCAGCTCTTGTGCACCAGCTCCTCTGGTGCAGGACAGCAAGGGCTACGGCCTGTCAGAGCTCACAGTGCTTGCAGAAGGGGTGTATGCAGCCCTTCCCATTCCTCCTGCCCCCTCTCCCATTGCACAGCAAGGCTTAATCATTCTGGGCAAAATGTTTACCTCAAAAAAGTGTTCAGGGCTTGGTACACAGAAGTAAAATACCTGAGGCGGTATCTGCATTGTGTCCCAAGGGAATTAACTTCAAAATAAATGTGACTGATAAGGCAAAACCCTAGCCTTGCTCTTCTGATTTTTGGCAAAATACACCATGAACTCTATGACAGCTCTCTTTCTTTTTTTTCTTGATAACTGGGGAAGGATCAGGCTTTGGCTGTGAACAAATTTCACGTAGAAAGGGAATTTAATACTACAGCAACACTTCTCTCTGCTTTGTCTCCTGCACGATATGTGGCCAACCATTTAGGAATGGTTTCACTGCAACCTAGTTTCATGCCTACTCACTGCATGCTGGATTTGCCATTCCTCAAGGACTTTGGGTTGGTCCCCAGTTTCCTACACCCACATAACCGCACATCACATTTTCATTTGGCATTTAAAACAAGCTTGGCATTACTTGGAGGACGGTTTCGTTCAAGTGTGATGGCATGCAAGCAAATTCAATGCATTTCAACATTTCTGCTTAGTGTACGTGCTACCCAAATGAAAGAAATTTGGCTTGTTGAGGTTTCGTCAAATTTTTTGCCTGTGGCAGGATGAAAACCATTTCAAGTTGGGTTCCAATCATGAAACGTCACATCTCTTTCAAGATCTCATCAAGGACTATTTCTGCTGAACAACAAAAAAAGCTCTGATTTTCATCCACAATTTGGAACAATGTTAGTAAGACCTCTTCTGCATTTGTTCAGCTCTTTTGTTTATGAAACTTGTTTGTGAAAATAAGTTTCAAAATTTAGAGTGTCCAGGAATAAGGTAGCCCCAAGTGTTTTTGTCCGCTGGAAAATGGACTCAGTACCACTCAGTACACTTTGTGTAAAATGTTGAAACTTTTACCATTAAAAGGTGTCAACAGTGAAGCTTTCACTGCAGTATGCCTGATTTTAATGCATCTACAGTAATTCCCAGTCAGTTGTCTATGCTATGAAATGAATGCATTTGAACCAGAATCGTTCTTTCTGCATGCCACATGCTCATCCTGTCCATGTGCCTAGCAAGGATGAGCTTCACAAGGCCTTTGGGATCAGCCTTAAGTGCTCAAAGAGATGAGGCAGGCAGCACCTACTTGTTACATGGACAGACACAAAGACCACAGAATTTTCCTAGGTCCGTCAAATTCTTTTCTGCTTCTTTCATGTCCTTATTGATTTGGTCCATTCCCTCTTCGATGCGTTCCAGTTGTTCTGATTAAACACAAGTATTTTATCCCCACAGAATGAAGCAGATGGAAAAGGACAAAGAAAAAAAAGACAAAAACTTCAGACATTCACTGTGACAAAAAACTGGACACCACATAGCAGAGCCGGTACCCAGTACCTACTTGTTACAAGGACATATGAAAAGGCCACAGCATTTCCCTAAATCTTTTAAATTTTTCTCGGCCTCCTTCATGTCTTGGTTGATATGGTTCATGCCTTCTTCAACACGATCGAGTTGTTCTGGTCAGGACAAAGGGATGACAGTGTGGAATGAATTGTATTTTTGTTTGTTTGATTTTGTCTTCAACAGAACATGAAAAATGACCACGTAGAACTGAGTTAATAATGACATTACAATGCATTAATCTGAGCTGATGCATTGCTGAAAGGATGTATGCTGCATTGGATGCTGAAGATATTTTTTTTATTAGTATGGGAAGAGTAAAACAAAGGAGAAATTTATTTGAAATATATTAATATAAACAAGATGTAATGATGTAGAAAGGAAGGGTTATAAAGTTCAAGGTCCAGAAACATAATACAATACATCAACTTACTAAGACACAGTGACATCCAGGAGAAAGAAAGATAGTGTTATTATTTTGCATTATGTATGTTAATATTAGAGAAAAGAAGTCCTTCCATGGAAAACGCTTCTGTTACTTATGCTTACAAATGCCTCAGAATTAGGTGGGTTTGGGCAGCACAGCTGCTGTGGCTAGTGAGTGAGAGAGCTGGTAGTTAGTGGTAGTGGTAAATGGAGCAAGCTGTTAGGGCTTGTGTCCAGGTACCCTTTATTCCAGAGGCCGAGGAAACAGACCTGTCACTTTCACTGGTGCTGGATATTGATCTCTAGCCTGAGTGTGGCTTCAGGGCTGGTTTTCTTCCCCGTGTGGGTGCTGCAAATCAGGAGTAACCTCAGTGAGCAGGAACAACTGAAACAACTCCGGGATGCTCTCTGTGAGAGGGTCACCGGCTGTGGTGCTCCTTGTCTCTGGCCCCAAGGGACCTTATGGAAACAGGCATTGGGTGAACAGTCATGTCTTCAGTGGGGTCACTTCTGCTTTGCTCCAGGACAAGTTAAGAAGCACCAGGCCCAAAAACCAGCCAAATATAGACCCTAACTCTCTGCTGGCATTAAAACAAAATTTGGCATATTTCCACCTAAGGCTGATGGGTTTTCTTAGTGACTTGGTTTTCTAAGTGACTTGGTCTTAATGTGTTAATTTTTTTCACTTTTAAAGCTGGGAAAAATGTCCTAGAAGAACAGAATGCCATGACATAAAAGTATAGGAACAGGATTCTCCACTGAGGTAAACAGATATGGACCCAATTGGATCGAGTGTCTTGTGCGGAGTCTGCAGTAGGGACAGCATTTTACATGGGATTTACATTTTACACCATTTGTTCCCAAAGGATAGATTCAGATACTACCCAGAATCAAAAAGGTACTTGGAGTGGCATTTCAATCCATTAAAAATTGTAACTGTACCTAACAAGGAAAAGTAAAGCAGTCCTAGTAAAATACAAACACATCCCTAGTCCCCATATGGAATAGAAAAACACTGAATTAGACTGTAGAGGAAGGAACTAAGAGCACTGGTTATAGAAGGAATTTAATGTCATCCCTGATGTTAACTGAGTCCTTTTCAGAAAAATAAAAGAGGAAGAAAATTTTAGAAGAAAAATCATATGCATATTGATGTCAGTAAAAAGCTCCTCTTAACTTCATTGAGAACATGAAGATGCCTAATTTCTTACTCGGGTTTTTAATAACAATTGAGGTTTAGCTTTTCAAAGCTTTCTGGGGGGTTTAGATGCCCATTTCCCATTAAAATTAATTTTATTTAATTAATTTTAATAGGAAACAGGCACCTCAGTCCTCGAGGGGCTAGAAAATCCTAGGCTAAATTATTCAAGCTGGAATAGTTCAAGTATTGAACTTGTACTCTTTGTTTAATTCTTGCATGACACTGGGCTTTGAGAAGGAGAGGTGCCATGTCAGAATAGTGAGATTCATCTGTCTTTCTGCTGCCAGTTCTCATTCTCCTCAGCTGGATGGGCCTCTCTCCTGGTCCCACGGGAGTTATTGTTCCCAAATCCAAGGATATATTTAGAGGATCAGAGTCACTTGGCAGTGCCCTCTAAAGGGGCACATACTGTGTAAGCAAAGGATTGGGAAACAGAGAAGGAAACCTGAGAGAGGGGCTGTACAAGATCAGCCAGGTAAACTGCTGAGCTGAGCCAGAAAAGCAAGGTTGGATTGCCTCAATGCACGTGTAATGTAGGCTTCAGCAGAAGCTTTGGTTGGTGTCCGTAGGCACAGATTGTCACTCTCATCAGAAATGTGAGTCTGTGGCAGAAGGGGACAGCCCTCCCTGTGCTCCTGCTCCGGGGCTGGGCAACGCTTGCTCTGGCTCTGGGGAGCAGCTGTGGCACTGTGAGCTGCCTTTGGTGCTGCTTCATGCAGCGTGATGCGATTTGCTGCACTTCTGTCTCAGGCTCCCAGCTCCTGCTTCCAAGCGCTGCAGAGCCCCTTGGCAGCTAAGGAACGGCTGGACCCACATGTGCATTTTGACTCTGGGGAACATGGCAGGCATCTGATCTTTCTTCCACTGATTTTCCTGCTAGTGCTTCTCTAACCTGGTCTGTCCAGTAGCAAAAGCCGGGTTCACTCTGCATGGGTCAGTCCTAGATCTGGTGCCACTGGTAGCTCTCAGTGGAAGCAATTCTCCTTGCCCAGATGCACATTTTCTAAAGCCATGTATGTAACAGGTCCTTTTGAACTGTCTTTACCTGTTCTCTGTTCTGCCTCAATAAATGAGTGCTTATTGAACAGTATATTTGACATAACTCAAAGACTTCCATTTTAACAACAGTCCTCACTAGAAGCTTGTCTTTATTTATCCTACCTCAGGATTTGTGTTTGATGCCTGGACTATTGCTGAATAGGAAAGGGAGCCACAACTCATTTATTTTCCATTAAAGGAAACCTCATCATATAAAAAAACCCATGTCATATTTGCAGCCCAGAAGTCTAGACAGCTGGCTGCTGGTCCTAAAACCACTTGCTAGTTGTTAACGTCGTGGGCTGGATTGTTAACTGGTTTGAGTCAGCATAGTTATGCTGGCTTTGTGGAGCCATGCCAATTTATACCTGTCAAAGATCTGGTCCCATAAGCAAGGAATTAGATTCATGAGTCTAACCACAATTATTGAGGCATAAATATTATAGTGGAATTAACTTAATGGGGTCACTCTGGATTTGTTTTGGTATAACTGCTATTAAACTGTGGCCCGGAATGAATCACTGCTGGTAGGAAATCAGAAGGCAATCGAGAGGTTAATTTAATGTCTGTTTCCATAGATCTTCCCTATTCCAACGTTCTGTGCTGTATTAAAGGTTTTAGGGAAGACAGTTTGTTGGCATACATTGCCATGAACCTACGCAAATTCACGCCTACAAGAGATAATGTCTTTTGTCTTCCATTTAGAGAAGCCCTTCAAGGTCAGAGTTTGAACATCTTTTGACAGTTTGTTGCAATATTATTTGAATAAGCTGCACCTATATGTTTATGTATGATATATGATATATACCTAAGAGAATAGATGTTGTCTGGAAGCAGAATACACATCAGAGGTATATTTCATTGTGATTTCCTTCATTTTTTTTCCCCTCTGGAAAATGCTGCAACTCTTTTTGTATCTTGATGTCTGAGAATATCACTTTCATTTCAAGGTAGTGACCATAAATCTTCTTCCAGATCTCACAGCAAACAAATGGCCTATCTTAAGGCACAAACAAATAGATTTTTACCTGTATCATTATACTTGTGAATTACTCCTGTAAAGTAACTGGGGGAACACAAGCTAGTCCTGTTAGTTTTATCATAGCATTGTGACCATTTGCCAGTGGGTTTTTGCCAGGATCTCCTGTACCATCCTGGCAATTCCCCATCCTGTGACTGATCTAGGGAAGTGGCTGGGGCAGGGAAGCTGTAGCAAGGGCATTTCTCAGCTGCTCCTGTGGTGTCTTGAGCAAAAAAAAGCTGCAAAAGCATCTTACAGGGCATTGGTAGCAAGACCAGCACAGAGCAAGTGTGGTGTTGCATCACCTTTGCATCCTCATCTATAATTTCTAATAAATATTCCTTGGTTGAAGTCCAGGATCTGGGGCCTGTGCTTGAATGTCAGCTAATGCCTGTGGAGGCTGGAACTTGCTCCTTTGCCTGGAGTATTGTGCAGCAAGCAATTTCCCCCAAGGCCAATTTTAATAAGAAAAAAAGGAAGAAAACACAAAGGACATTTTAAGAACACGTGGCAATCATAATTTCATACAAGAGGGTTTAATTTGAGACTCAGCAGATTAACTATTTCCAATGCTAGGCCATCATCCCATTTTCCATGAAGGAGAATCATACTGGAGTGTGGCCTGTGGGACAGCCTTTTCAGAGATCTGAGCTCTGACCTAGCTGTGCTCTGGAAGGCACTGCTGGGCACAGGCACCTGTGGAACAAAGCTGGAGGGGAGAGCTGCGAGCCCACATGGAGCTCTGCTAAAAATAACAGGAGACAAAGGCACAACCTGCTTTGTGGGGCTTCATCTGTCTTCTGTTCTGTGTTCTACGATTTCAGCATAATTAATACTATCTTCCCTGGGAAAACTGCAGTAGCTGTTAGTCCCCTTTCATTTTGCTAATTAGCCATAACATACAAAACTGCCAAACCCACAGCTCCTGCAAAAGCAGTGGAGGTCATCTCGCATGTGTGCCAGTGCTTTTGTTTGTGGGATTGCCCAGTTATTTCCAAGTTTTATCTCCTTTATAAGCTTGATCTGGAGTAAGATCTGATAGGTAGATTAATCTGCTCCCCATGTTCCCCAGCAATGCTGTTTGTGCATTCATGGTGCAAGGAGAAAATTCCAACTGCACTGACATTTTCTTTGTCTCTTATCAAAGTTGTGGCTATTCCTCTGTCTTGTCTTGGATGAAAAATTACTGCACTGCTGCTGTTGTTATTGGAAAAGTTTTTCCCCTGCACCTCATTTGGAATACAAGAACAAAATTCTTCTGTAATAAACTGCATGAGGACATCACCACACAAAAAATGTCCTTGAAGGTCCAAATCATTAACCCTGCTATGATGTCCAGTAATGGGAGTTTCCTATGGATGAACAGAGTTACCAGCCTGGAACCTTTTCTGTGTTAGCACTTCAGGTTTACCTTCATATCTTCACTTTGTACTATTAGTTTCATTTCTACTGTTTGCTTTTAGCCAAAATACATCCAGATATTAACATTTTTCTAAGTTAGCATGTTTTAAAAAGGCAGAGGAATTGCCATTGCTCAATAATCCTTTGCAGCATTTATTTTTCCATGTAAAATACAAGTACTTTAGTTTAAAGGGTTATATATATATATATATATATATATATATATATATATATATAAAATTAATTAAGGGAGCTTTACTCAAGGCCAGATTAAAAAACTGTAAGCATTATGGATGCACATGGTCTGGGAATGGCTTTCTTAGTGATGGGAAAAAACCCAGCAAGGAAAATCTAAACTCCTGGCTCCTTCCTGTGGGCTCCCCAGGGGAAGAGCTGTGTTCCACTGGTTTGGGTCACAATACCGGACCCAAAAAATGGTTTCTCTTGGTATCGCAGAGGGGCTACTCAGGTCCCCATTCTTCAGAGGACACTGGAAGAGCCTCTAGCTTTCATGGGAGTGCATCCTCTGTAACCTGCTGTGCAGCCAGCTGTGCTAAACCTTTGGGCAAGAGCAGCTATCCAGGCTGGCTTTCTTGTACAAATACCTGGCATTGGGAAATTACCTTGGCTTACTGCCTTTATGATCCCGGAGACTTCTGCTCACTGATACCAGAAAATCAGTTCTGCTTTGCACTATTTGGGTTGAATTGGCTCAGAAAGGTTTTTCCATGTAAGGTCTGTTTAACTTCAAAACAAGCAATTTTGTAAGGAAACCTAGAAATAGAGCTTCCAGCAAGTGCAGAGATTAGATCTTCTGCCTGCCGCCCACTGGAAAGATCAATGTCATGTTTTCTGTATATTTAACACCTAATAATCTTAAGTGACTTGTGCAGTCAGCTGCAAAGAGATCACATGGCAGTGTTAGCAAATGATTTCCTTAATCTGATAATCTGCTGAGACATGCGTGAGCTGCACACATTGCACTAATTACAAAGGGTTCAAAGTCATCATTAGTGTACTTTGCCCAGTAGTGCAAGTCCTTTATCACTAAAATGAAATAAAAAAATAATTAGCAATTATTACACCTACATATGGTTAAATGGAGAAAATTAAACATTTAGCATAGTACAAGGTTACAATATTTTCAGGGTTGGTAACATTATTTGGCTGTTTTCCTTGAGAAACCCACACTGTATAGTCATAAGCTAAATTTAGTGAACCACTTAAGGCATGACCATAACCAATTTAAAGAGGCTTCAAGACCTTCTGAGTCTTTGCTGGAGGTATTGACTAACTGCATCTGTGACTGTACAACAAGCATTGCAGGTTTCACTCTCAATAAGGGTTTAATACTGAGCTCCCTGGACTCCAGGGAGATGCGTGTGTCCTGTCTCAGCTCCTTAGCTCACTCACATTGTCCTTCCTGTCATGGCTACAGAGTGAATCACTCAGAAAACTTCTGAATACAGGGCTTTATCAATAGTAGAATTCCAAAATAATAATTTAAAAACCCAACAAAATTCAGGATTAAAATAAAAAACTCCCTAGCAGTCTGTGGAAATAGAGCAGTTAAGGAACAGAAACATACATAGGAGCCACTAAAGTTTCTGGTACTCTGCCTGTGAATTACATTGCAAGACACACCTGGGTATTAACATACTTTCTTTGACAATATTTGTGATTTATTACAACCGTATAATCCACTGCTGAAACAAAACACATTATTTAGACAGGTGCCATATCTGTTTCAACATAAGTAATTTCTGGTTTTCTGTATTTGGTGATAGTTTTTCTACTGCCATTATTTTTTGAAGACAACTATATGTTCTCTGTGATATTTTTCTTGTCAAGACAAATCGATGTGACAAAATTTGGTTAAATTTTTTTTCCCTAAATGAGGCATATGGAGGGAAAGCAATGAGACATACATAAAAAAAAAGCAAATAGAAGAAAAGACTTTCCATTTAGGTCCTGTTATTACTTTTCATTCATTATAGTGTCAGAGAGGCAGGGACATTAAAACTGGAAAGGTCCTGTTGTGCTCTGCAGTCCATTTCCCAAGAATTCCATACCCTGGCTTATTATCATTGTCCAGGTTTGATGAGTAACGCAGCATTGCCTCTGCAGAAGACATTTCCTAATAATAATTCTGTGTCCTGCCCCACAGTAAATAATAACAAGGACCTTTGCGGGGCTGGTCTGATAGAGAGTAGCAGAAATTTCTGCTCTGTTGATTTATTGAAGACACCATTTTCCTGGGGCTGTGGGTCTACAGCAAATGAGGACTTATTAGTTTGATTGAGAGGGAGAGAAGGCTACCTTTTCTTTGTAATATTATGAAGGGAAAAAATGTAATTTCCTGGAATGTATTGAATATATCAGGCTCTGTCTTGGTCATTGTCATCTGCAGACAGGTAGTGTTAAGTCTGAACCTCCTATATGGACAATTGTAATGAGCTGATTGTGGAATACCTTTTAAGGTTTAAATTCTGTCATTCTCACTGCCTCACTACTGTACAAAATGTAACTGACTCTTACACAAACTAAACCCATTTACCTTCTCTTGGGATGCATTTGTTGCATGTCTTTCACTTGTGATTTAAGTGGGAAAATTACTTAGCACCTGCATAAATAATGCTGGATTTTACACCTACAGAGGCAAATCTTCTTGTCATGTAGCTGGATCTTGACCCAAAGCTTGCTGAAATCAAATGGTGATTTGGTTGAGTTGAGCCTGCAGCTCTCTTTGACATTAATGGGAAGCAGATCAAAAGAAGTACAGACTTTTAGGCAGCTGTTGTACATTTTTCTGCGCTGGAGAACAAAGCTAAAGGCAAAGAGGTTTTGGGGTTCTCATGCACAACCACACGTATTTTCTGTCCCTTGTTTCCAGGGTTGCACACAGTCAGTACAGCACTTTAGAAAGGGTTATACTTCCTTACTGAAGCAATCTGAACTTACCTCCTTGCTCATCCAACATAACCAAAGTCCTGATACCAGCATCTTTACTCTACATCCCAATAGTGGTAGCAAGGTAAGGAGAGAGAGGGGGAGAAGAGAGAGAGAAAGAAAGAGAGATCAGTGAGGGAACACTCAGCCCTTGGTATGGGACATAGGAAGACACAAGAAAAACAGTGAAAGGAATGACAAGGGGCTGTTGGCACAGTCCAAAGGCCTTATGTGCCTGGACACTGTGAGGAGCTAGGTACTCTCCATTGTACCATCCGTCCTTCTGGATTCACTGGGAAACCGAACTTCTGCAAAAAGCACAAAGCCATGGACCTTGAGATTAAAACAACCAATTTACACAAGAGTAATCTCTAAAAAGAGAAGGCTCATCTCCAAGTCCAGGGAAGCAGGAGAGGGGAGGATGGGGGTGTTGATATTGTAGGTGGATGTGAATCTCACAGGAGAAATTCCCAGGGAAAACAGGTATGACACAAACATGTTTGTGAAGGTGGCACAGTGGTTTGTGCACAGCTCTTGCTGCTGACAGAAGTCAGAAAGCTTACCTACTTAGGAAATCCAGTTTAAAGCAGGCTAATATTTAATAGGATTAAGCCATATTTTTTGGCTCAGTGATCTAATAGATATGGGTTTGAGCCAAGTTTTAATTCAGTCAACAGACACCTTTAGCATTAATGGACTTTGAATTGAGCTTGAAGGCAGGATTTCCAAAACACCTACACACTGAATCTGCCTCTGCTCCCGGAGCTTAGTGGGAATCTTACCACTGCTTTTGCTGGATACAGGGCTGGAGTAAAGCTGAGCCAGGGGTAGGGCACCTCTCACAAGTACAATTTTTATTATGTGTTATCATCACTCTGGGATGTGATCAGGTGTCTCTGGTTCCTGGGTGCTGTGGTGCTCAACTAAACCACACATCAAATTATCTCCTTTTTAATTACAAAGGGGAAACCAGCTCCATTGTGCTTGGACCAGTGATAACATCTGTGAATAATTAATGGCTTGAATGATCTCCTGACTGTTGCATGTCAATAACAGATGAAGTAAGTCCTCTGTGGCCTGACAGCTTGACAGCAGAGCTACCTGGACATGTGCACCAGTAATTTACTTGTTGCCATGAACAGAAAGTGATCCATGCTCCTGTGAAACAGATAAAGGTGGTGGTGGTGTCGATTTTGCAGAGGGCAGGGAGATGCCCACGGTTGCACAGCTACATCAGGAACAGAAAACTAACCTCCTGACTGACCCTCTTGCTTTTCACCACTCCTGGAGGCAAATCAAGGACCTCATGTTATCCTTCCTGCCAGCTGCCCTTCTCACTGCTCATCAGTTTTTGAGGGCGCAGTGAAGTGTCTGTGGCCATGAGCTGCCCTGCCCACGCTCACAGGGCCCTCCCAGGCTCCCACAGCCCACGCTGGCTCAGCCACAAGCCCAGCCCTGCCACGCTCAGGGCTGTTTGCTGGTGCAGCTGGTGCTGCTCTGCTGTGCTTCCAGAGGATCTGCTCGGCTCAAGAGGGACACGAGGTACCTCTTGCTCTTCTCTGCTTCTCCCTGCATCCCCATTCATGTCTGCAATGTCTACATCACTGTGGAAACTGGGAAAAACATCAGATGCACGCAGGCTGGTTTGCTGTCTCTTTGTAAAAAGTCCCTGTGTCAGTTGCCAGATGTACAGAGAAGGCCTCCTGCTTCCCCCAGGTCTGCTGCACCCTGCTGCCCTCGGGTCAGCCATCTACCAGGAGCCCACTGCTGCTCTCTCTCCCTTCAAGTTCACTGTATTTACTTGAATCCCAGCCAGCCTTCATTTCTGCAGCCTTTCGAAACTTAGGGTGCGAGGCTTATCTTAGGTTTGCCAGTTTAGAATAAAGAAACCACCTTTAATTAGCTAATGTTTTCTGTGGGGCACTAAGCACCCTGTGTCTGCTAAGCACTGCCTGTACAATAATTTTTTATTGGATCTTTTTATACTCTTGGTAACCAGGGAATTACCCCCCCCCCCCCAGATTTGTATGTATTTTAACAAACATGGAAACTCATGCAAACACTAGAAGGCTGCTTGGGTCCTGAGTCACCTTGTGTTTCAGTAAATAGGGTGCAGTCTGACATGGGACCTTTCCAAATACTAAGCTCCAAAAATTTTTGCTGAATCAAACATAGTTGGGCTAAGAAATATTTACTGCTCTTCAACCCGCTGACCTTATTTTCCTGCTGTATTTAACATCTAACCAAACCACCTTTATAGAGTTAAGATGTCCAGTGATCTGAACAAGACATGTGCTGGGAGATGAGCTCAGGAACTAGATCCTATGGTTTATATTTCACATCAAATCCTTACACAGAGCAAAAGAGGTGAAATTTTCCGCTCTTTACCTTATCATCAGCGCCATTTAATTTTATCAGGCAACACTGTATCTCTTGCAAACAGCCTGCCACAGCATTAACACAAATGTGAAAATATTAAAGGGTGTGCAATGAATAAACTTGTCTGTATCTGTGGTCTAATCCAAAGCATATTGAAGCTAATAAAGAGGTGGTGACTGAAAAGGATGAGATGTGATTCAGACATCAAGTGACAATCTCCTTCTGTTCCAAATTTCTATTAAGCATTAATTTACAGCTTTTCCCCAAAAAGAATTAAATGTGTAAAATCAATCAAAGAATAAATCATGTTTGTGCATTTAAAATAGGCCCAGACTTTTCTAAAAGCTCAGTATTTCCATTATGGCTGATATCTTAGATAACAGAAACCCAAACTTCTCTGTAAGACAGAACTGTTCCAAAAATGTGTTCATCATCCAGATGTCTGATCAGGAGAGAAGCACTCTGTGTCTGATCCCCAGGGACAACAGACTGAGGCATCTCTGGAAAGTACAAGACCTCAGTTAAAGAAATCTAGGGGAAGAAATGTGTCCAACAAGAGTGTTCAGGGGGCAAACACAGGCACGTGAGTCTCAGTGGAGCAGGTGCCACCTGAGCTGGCTGTGGGGACAGTGTGTGACAGGAGGTGATGAAAGCTCTGCTGTCAAGTGCCAGTCCAGAAGGACAGGTTTCACAGCCTCTGCCTCTGAGTCCTTGGTTACAGACTCACATCACCATGGCCCAGTGACTGTGCTTGGCTCTGGCTGCTCCTGAGGGCTCAGGAAGCATTCCCACACACATCAAGTGCTCCCCACTATCAGTGACGGCCTGTGTGGGAAGCCATGAATTCATAGAACTAGTGGGGTCCATCATGTTATGAAATCGTGTGCTCAATTCCCACCTTGGCCAGGATTAGAGTGTTTCTTCTCTCCTGTGCAGTGGAGGAATCTCTTCAGACCCTCCAGTCCTTGTAGAGGCAATCCTGTATTATTTTAGCAAAACAAGGGTTCTCAGAAAAGTGAAATGCTTAGGGTAGGTCAGGCCAAAGAGATGAGAAATGCATCTTTCACAGGACCCTAGAAAGTTCATAGAGCACACGCCATTTTTCAGCTCTTTAATCTGTAGCACCCATCTCTTTTGAGAACAACTTCTGACTCTCCTTGTCTTCTCATTGCACTTGAGAGGAGAATTTGGACTGCTGGATTTTGCCATGGCACAGCCAAACTCTCACATTCTTGTCCTTTATAAGAAAATGGCACAGCAAGAATTGCTAATGTTGAGGCATTAAACTGACAGCCCTGGAGTTCCTCTGTTTATCCATAATGCAGGTATTCTGCAGATGGTAAAATATATAATATATAAAATAATTTTGCGCATAAGATGACCCTTCAGGGCAGGAGGCCAACACTTCCGACTTAAAAATGTATCACATTAGGTGAAACAGACCCCATACATTTCAGGAAAGTTTATGTCCTTCAATCTTTCAGCCAGGCTCTAATGCTTGAATAAAAGCAAATGAACAAGCAGTACTGGTTTGGGTTCTGCATCATTTATATGAAGCACATGCCCAGGTTCTCCATTTGGTCACTGGCAGAGCTATTAATCAAAGAACCAGAATATATTTGATTTTAAATCTTCGGGCTTAATACAACTCATAGATACTTTAGTCTGTCAGTGCTACAGTGAAGCCTGGTTAACAGCATTACTGGGAACCCTTTTGGAGGCTTTAATAGACATTATTCTTAGTCTTCTGTAACAGCTTTTAAAAAATTTTTGGTTGCTTTTGCTTTGTGTTTTTTGTTTGTTTGTTTGGGATTTTTTGTTAGGGTTTCACTGAAAGCATGTCAGCAACAAAAAGTTCACTAAAATTTGCCCAGCACATTGGAGGGGAATTGCATTGCTGTATCATTTCTTGTTATTGCTGCTACAGAACCTAATTTCCCAAGATGGAAATAAAAGTGAGAAGACAATTGGACTGACTTCTCAAAGGGCTCATCAGTCCCTCCAGAAACACAGTGTGTTGGGTCCTATCCTACCAAAGGCAGCTACTCAAATTTTGGTTTAGCCTGAGTGAAGATTTTCCTAATGCTGTAAGGGGATGCTGTATCAGATGGAGAATCCAAACTCTGGAAATCACTTTCCCTGCATTTCAGGAGGTATCCTGAAAGACAAATATACACTCTCAGTTATGTGAAGAACACATAAACTTCCACTTCAATGAAGAATTTTGCTTTAATCCAGAATTAGAGTTTGTTTTGAATAAACTAATACAGACAATTATGTACCAGGACAGGCTGACATTGCTAGCAGTTCCCACAGACACTAAAGAGAACTGTCAACACCCTAAAGACAAAAATGTGGTCAAAGAAACATTTTTTAGTCATCCGTAGCAATGAATTTGCTCAGCTCCTGCTCCAGGTTCCCTGTCACGCTGTTAACGCTCCGATGTCTCCCTGATTAAAGAGGCACACGCTGCTGCTCTGCCTGGTAAGGTACATCCCAGCCCACGTGAATCTGCTATCCCCCTGGCTAGCACACACCAAGGGGGCCAATCCTGCACTGGAGGAAGAGAGGCCACAATTGTGGATCACATTCCCTCATGCCAGATATGTGCAATTACACTGGTTAAAACACTTTTCTGAGGAGAATGCTTCCAATAGTTCAGTACTTCCAATAGGTTTAATGATATCAAAGGTAAATTTCAAATCAGCTTTGACAAGGTTTGGGCCAAACTCTAAATTAATAGAGCACTTTTTCTTCTGTTTTTTTCAGACTAAGAAGCATTTGGCTGTGATAATAAATGTCAGGGTACCCTCACAGCTGGTAAATTGGCATTCTGTGTGTTCAGTATCCTGCATAAGGCAGCACCAGTTATCAAACATTTATAGCTCAGCATTTCACCTTCGATACTTCACTCTCATCTCACATGAGAGAAGACAGTCCTGTCTGGATTTAAATGTACAAAACAGCCCTTTTGTCTGTACAATCCTAAGTGCTTTCTTCTGAGCTTTTACCACTACTGATCTTGTTATTTTTTCCTTGCTGCTTCATAGCTACAAAACATCCTTTTTTCCCCTATACTACCACAACTGATTTTCCTTAAAGGCCATGATAGTGGCACTGGGAGATGGGAGCAAAATCCCAGCTTTTCTCCCTGCATGTGATATTCTGCATTGCATAATGTTGCCTCAGAGAAAAAAAGCTTGAACATAAAAAGAAGGTCAGGTACAAACTGTATTTAGTCTCACTTGTTCTGCCTCACTTCATTTTTATTTTATGTTTTGGCCCAAACATTGCAGAGCATCATCATAAAATACAGGTATTGATAGCACTGAGTGGCTCAAAAGCGCACTGGTCAGCGCAGATTAGCTGCACTGCCCGGACACAATGGGCACCATGGAGCAAACTGGGTTTTGGAATCTGCCATTCCAATACGGAGCTGCCTTGAGGCAAAGCTGGGGCTGCTTTTGTAACACTTCTTGCCTCCCTTCTTGTGCCAGGACTGGAAAAATCAGCTTCTTGCAAAGCCGGCTTATAAAACCAAGAAACAATGACATCCTTGATTTTCCTTGCCCATGTTCCCTGAGAACAGCATTGGGGCTTAGTCCCCAAACTCTGAATTGTGTTCTCGGGCAAGCAGGGCGTGTCCTCTGGGGACATGGCCCCAGGCTATGATCTGCAATTAGGTCTTACATGGCTATGGGGCTGCCTTGGATGGACAGCACTCTCCTGGCTCAAGGATGGAGTCCAGTCAGTCTGTTTATGCTGTATTTCCCCAGTATCAATCCATACAAATGTACACAGTAATAATGCTTAAACATGGAGGCATCCTTTTCCTAAGAAAAGAAGAACAGATCTGCTGTGTCAAGAGAACAGAGTAAAAAGAATTCTTTCTAGTATTTTCTATCTCTGTCTACTAGACAGGTTCTGCTAAGTGAGGAAGTCTAATTGGATTTTGGAGGATTATTGAATCAGAGCAGTGCAAGTTCAATTTCAAATACTCTCGCCATTTGTCTTTTCGGTATAAAATCTCTCGCTCCCTAAATGCTGCATTTTTTTAAAAAGTACCTAGGAAAAGGGACTGGAATAATCAACCAGCTGTTTAGGCCTCAGAAGAATTTTAAAGGTCTCCTGTAGTCACATTAGTGAAAATAATATTCAGCTCATTTTAGAAGAACTCCCTTGACTACTCAGTGCTAGTTTTAGCAGCCTCTCTATTTGGACAGGAAGATATTGTGGCATCTGAATAAACGCCAGGTCCAGAGACGCCGAGCTCTTCCAAAGAGTGCTATAAATTCATTGGGAAATTCAGCAGTCCCAGTTCTCCTCCCACTTTGCCATTTGCTGTGATTTAGTACTGAAATTCCAGTGGCATTCACAATATGCTGGTTCAATATGTTAGGAAGACTCAGGCAGCGCACAGGCCGCACAGATACGGCTCAGGAGAGGCAGGGCTGATATTTACTGATGGCTTGGCCCCGAGCAAATCACTTCCCTTTCCTGCGCCTCTCCTTCCCACTCAGCATCTGCCTTGTCTATTTAGATCCCAGGCGTTTTGGGGCAGCAGGCTCTCCTGCCTTGTGCTGTGGGGGTACTCATATGAGCCTCTCTTCCTTGTTGTTGAGTAGATTTCAGCAGGAGCTGCATCCAGCACAGAGCTGACGTCAGTGGTGGTTAGGAATGGCATGTCCAGGGAGCTGAGCAGCAAAAAGGGACAGATTGCTCGTGAGACAAGAGAGTGTTTTGGCTGCGAGGGGCCCTGATCTAGAGTGTTTGTGGAGGAGAAGCGAGGCTCAGTGACCCATCTGTCTGTCTGTACGTGGAAATTTAATTTTGTCTCCACTGGACTCCATTGATCTTCACAGTGGTGATTGATTTCAAGGCCATAAAGCCTGTGGCTGGGGTTGTTCTTGTTCCTGAACCAGACCTGATGTAATTTTCTTCCCGTGTCTCTGCTGGAGACTCCTCTGGTTGTCAGGAGTACTGGGACTGTCAGTGCTGATGACCCTGATTAAAAATGTCACCAGCTCCAGCACCAGGGCTTGCATGGTGCCTGAAAATAATATGTCCTGTCAGGCAGCAGCAAAGTTTTCCATCACCTGATAGCTGAACACTCTAAACTAAACTGAATTGAGTTTTCCCAACTTTTCAACCCCTTTATTGTGGAGAAGGTGAAATATGGCCTGATTGAATTGTTTTTTTCCCTCCAGGCAGGTAGTAGCTGTGAGAACCAAGCCAGGATCCCCTTCCTTAGCACCATGGGAAATCAGAGAACTCCAAAGTGGTCAATCTAGGACATCTCATGAGCCTTGAAATCCTGATAAATATTTCAGAGATACACAAAGAAATAGCATTTAAATGCTGTGCTGACCAATGTTCTATAAATAGCTGCAAGTGTTTATGGAGAGGGAAGTATTTAAAGCAGACTGGGAAAATGGATCAAGGACCCTTCTCACCTTCCCCTCTTGCAGTGTTATGCCAAGGACGTGAGAGTGGTCCTGGCACAAGGCTCCCAGAGCTCTGCAGTAAACTCAGCCACTTGTCCCTGACTCCAGGTCACCTTCAGAGGCTGTTTCCTTCATTTATTTCCAGAATACTGTCTCAATGCAGCCTCAGGTATGACCAAATCAGTGCCTTGGAAACCAGGGAACGATGTCTTGCACAGCCCTAGTGAGGGGTAGGGATGAGCAGGCACAGTGGCACGTAAAGCCATGGCCAGGCCCTAGCAATGTGAATTTAAACAAAGCCACTTCCAGAGTCAGGCTCTCCATCACTCCTGCTCACAACGGAAGTGAAATGAAATGCAAGTCCTTACCTCTTCAACAAGCTGCAGCATTCGGCGGGTGCTCTCAAGGGACTGAAAAAAAATAGGAAAAAACACTGAGATTTGGCAAGTTACACTTTCCAGCGCTAATGTGCAGGCTCATGCTGACAGGATGTTTTCCCTGCACTCTTTCCCTCCTCTCCAAATCAGGGCATCAGCTGGGCACTGGTGATCTCTCCATCTCCAGCTCTGTGGATGGCTAATGCAGCACACCTCGAGGCAGCTGCAGTCTCCCCTTGTCTCCCCTTGCTCACACGCTGTGGCGGTGCTGCTCGGAACCACAGGTGTTCCACTTTAAAAATAGCATCTGTGGTTTTCAGCTATGACTCTTCAGAAACCTAATTGGTGACTTCTATCATTTAATAGGTTTGACAAATCGAAGGAATCCTCAGAAAATATTAAATTGCTGCCTTTTGCTCTGAGGACAGTCAAATTGATGCACAATCTAATACCTAAACCAAACTCATGATCAATAAATTCCCTAATCTGGGGAACTGAGCACAACATTAAATTTTACCCCAGCTCATTTCATTTCCAATTCCGCTTTCAGTGCAAAGCTGATGGAAAAGAGCTCTAGAAATCCTTTGTGGGATGAGCTCCTATTTCTGGCTGTGTGTTTCACACCAAGCCCAGCCCCAAGTTCCCAGTTTAGCTACTGGTCTCACTTCATCAGCGAGCTGGTCGGCACGCCGCTGCATCTCTTCCAACTCATTGCGCATATCCGCGTCTTCCGCCATTTTAGCTGTGGGGGTGTTTGGGGACGCTGCGGATCAGGATTTGCACTCAGCTGCTTTGTGAGCCTGGAAGACAGTGAAAGGAAGAGAAACAGTGCAGTTAGGAGCCATGCTTAAACATCAGTCCCACAAAAGCACTTTTATTACATCTCTGTCCTCGCCCAAAGTCTCATTCGGGATAGTAATTCCTATGTAGAGAGCAAATCCTTCCTTTTTTCTTAGCCTTTCAAATGCAATTCATACAGAAGCTGGACACTCAGGAGATGCTATCTTCTGCCAGAAACAATCTTGAAACCCATTCATTCTTCTTTAGAATTGAAAGGCTTAATGTGAAGAAGGTCAAGGTCAAGCCTCTGCCCCTCATGCCCTATGTTTCAGCTGCATTGCTTGGAGGGCTGGATGCTCAGCTAACACATTTGTAATTAAATTAAAGACTATGAAACTTTGCGTTATTTTCATTGGCTAATGACTTATCCACCATGCTATAGCTCAGACTATGAAATAATATTTAAAGCTAGACTGGGAGACGTCTACATGGGAGAACCCTTCATTTTGGGGGAAGTGACAGTAGGACCTAACTGGTATTTTCAACTTCTCCACAAAGTGGGTCAGATTCTGATATTCGTTATCCCTCTTGATACAGAAGGACACCCCTGAGCTGGTCCTAACCAGAGGTCGGGATGCAGCCCATTAATCCTCAATTTAGTAGGGTTTCTTTTTTGTTACAAATTCAAGCTAGCTCTGATTAGTGAGCATGACTTGATTAAGAAAGGCCGGCCCTCCTACCATCTGTCAGGTCTTTATAACAACAACACTGGCTTATTTCTTTGCTTGATTCAAGCATGGCACATTGCAAATTACTGCTCACTGAATGTTAGATTTGTTCATTGCAGGAAAACCTAATTGCAGGTGCAGAGGAGGTGGGGAAGTTGTGGGAGACTGCAAGTAAAGAGCCATAAAGCAGATGCCATCATGCTCAATTACAGAAAGAGGACAAAAGCAGCCCCTTTCAGCAAAGCTGCTCTAAAGAAGGCAGGATCCCGGGGGCTGTTTTCTGTCCTGTCTTTGCGATAAGTGCAGCCTTTATTAAACAAGATAAGTCAGGGCAGAGCTTGGCTCTAAAATTTTAGCAATAACAACTCTGTTAAAATAGAAGTTGCTACATATTGGAGATTAAACCATCCCTCTCTTTGGTGGTGCTCTCCATAAGGACAACAGGAGCATGAGCAGGTATAGCTGAGTGGCAGGGATATTTCCTGGATCACACCCTGTTTGCTTAGAAAGGTGTAAGGAAAGCAAACAGCTCCTTGCATTTCCTCTGCAGCTTCAGCAACAGATCTGCTGTTTTTCTTATCTGAGAGGGAATATGTGACCTTCATGCCTTCACATTAGCTGTGCCCTCACTCATGGTTGCTTTTCCTCTTTGAAGCTATAGCAGGAAGAAATCCATCTTGAGGAGTCAGCCCTGCAGCTATTGGCACGATATTCTACTTTCATCACTGCGCACATCGCCACATCCTTGTCAGAGGGAGGCTGGCATTTTGTGATGGGTCACACCATGTGTAGGAGCCTAAATGTCTGCTGGAGAAGGAGGCCACCTGGTCCTGCCAGCTGCATGGTCACAGCAGTGGGAAGGACCAAGCTTAGGCAACTCATCTGCAAGCCCAGCTGTGCAAATGCAGAGCTTAATTTCATGGCTAATACTCAGGCTGGTATCGGACACTTCAAGGATGCTCACAAAGAGCAGGAAATGAGCTTTACAAAAGCATGGTGCACTTGGATATTTAGGAGGAAAAGATAAACCGGGAACTGGTCTCTTCTGAAGGGCATGTGAAGGTGTGGGGATACTCTCAAGGCCACCCCAAACTTCCCACTCCACTGCTGTGCTGGTGGTGCCCTTCACAGCACTCAGCTCCAGTGAAACACTGCTCCTGGCCAGCAAATGGAGCATGATCAGCCAGGATAAAAAGAAGTTATTTTGGTAAAGAACCATGCTCTAAACTCCTGTCCCACTTGGCTGGCTCTAGCACTGGTCACTGCTTCACAAATTGTAGTTTTTCCCCAGATTGAGGCGTAACCCAGAGCAGAAATATTTCTGGCATAGCCTCTCTACCAGAATACCAAGACTGAGTCTGTGGACCTAGTTTTTGAGCATCCGGTTAAAATATTCTCCTCTGCCTGGACCCCTGGCTACACTTGTGCTGGCAGAGGAGTAGCACTGAGCTTGAGCCTAAATCAGGACAATTTGTTTAGGGCTTTGGGACTGATCTAACTGGTAAATACGTATAGATGTTGATGGGCAGGAAAGTGGTTCTGCTCTGTGTCTGTTGGTATCATCTCACTAGCTGTAAAGTGGGAGGTGATGCATCAGTGAGAGGGTGGGATGCTAGCAGGGAATTTGGTTCATTTTCTAAGCATATCCAGTGTGAGCTGAATAATTACAGACCTGTAAGTGAGTGGAGGTGACATGAGGGCTTCTACTGACAACAGCAATTTATTTATTGACTGTTGGTCAGTCTCTGCAGATAAAAAAAAATCACAGCAAATTCCATTCTCAGGTAGATTCCAGCCTGACTTTTGATGTTTTCCTTACATTTTTTTTTCTTGTTTTTGATCATGAGCCAGTGATGGTACTGGGTGGTGCAAAAATAAAAGGAAACAAATGTGGAGAGACTTTTACAGAAGCACAGAATGGCTTGGGTTGGAAAAGTCCTTAAAGATCATTTCATACCAGCCCCCTGCCATGGACAGGGACACCTTTCACTAGACCAGGTTGCTCAGAGCTCCATCCAACCAGACCTTGAACACTTCCAGGGATGGGGCATCCACAACTTCTTTGGGCAACCTGTTCCAGTGACTCACCATCCTCAGAGTCAAGAATTTCTTCCTAACGTTTAATCTAAACCTACTACCTGTCAGTTTGAAGCCACTGTCCCTTGTCCTGTCACTCCATGCTCTTGTGGGGTTGTTTTAGGTACCCTTCTTGGTTTGTTAGAGCCATCAGTTGGCATCTTAGTGACAGACGTGTCTTATTTTGCATCAAGCTAAAAAAAGTGTCAGAGCTTGTAAGCAGAGAGATGTTGCGCAGCGAGTGATCGAACTTGACAGGTTTATTGAGATTGTTTGGTACTTGTAAAGCACTTAGCATGGATTGAGAAATAGCAAAAAGCATTCTTCCAGACAAGTCATTTTACATCAAGTTTTAGTCATAAACAGAAGTGCCCCGCAGCTGTGCTGATTCAACTTTATTTAATAGAAAACCGTGCCCAAGAATCAATAAGGTTACTGATTTGCACACAGTGTGATAAACTACATATATTTTGTAGATGGCAGGGAATGAGTTTAATTTTTTTTTCAGATTTTGCAATTTATAATGTGGAATAGGACAAATTAGAGATAGGAGTTTCCTTGAAAACTCCTGTTTAGGCTGAAATGCCATTCCAGTGTCATGAATTTCCAACAACAGACCCTGTTATCAATAAAAATCCTGGTGACAGAAGAATTATGTTTTAAAGGGAATTATTGCTCTGAAGTACAAAGTAACAGCTCTCCCTCTATAGTGTTTCTTAGGCACACCTATAAAAAGCTGTTATTTAAAACTCCTGATGTTTTAAAACATTGAAAATTAACAATTGCAGGAATGGTCAAGGAAAGTTAAGCCATGATGAATTTGCTCTTACTGATACTAGACAGACTTTCAAAAGCAGAAGTTCCGGCTCAGGCCCACTCAAACCTGCACTTCTTTAAGTAGAACAGAAACAGGCCTAAGATAATATCAAGGACTTAGGGTAATAAATTCCTTGCAGAATTTATTTTTGTTACTAGTTGATATTTTCCATTCTGTTCTCATTGAAGTTAACTTGAACCAAGTGTCAAAATCCTACAATTATCTTAGGAATCTCTAATATAACTGGAATAAACTCCCTAAAGTGTACTCAGTACTTTTAACTTAAACTACATTTTATTTTAACGACGGTCCCTGCAGAGATGACAAATCAGAAAACCAAAGTAAGGATGTAATATGTTAAGCTCTTTCAATCTAAAAATTTGATTATAAAAAAAAAGGTTGCTACAGAAGTTACAGACCCTACATTCACTCAATTTGTGTTTGTATTTTTGGTAATGCTTATACAAATTCAGCCTCAAAATTTAACGTGGACCTTGGTTTTTCCATTTCGGAAAAGGAAATCCTCTGGGTTCATACACAAACATCCCCGGTGCTCTTTGAAAAGGAGAAAAAAGCCCAAAGCCTGGTACAAAATACGGCGTACAGCATGTTCCAGGCTGCGCTCTGTGTCTCCTACACAATGCAAGCAACTGCAGGCACTCGGGTCATTTACATCCAGCTCCCTGCAGACAGTCTCGTCCCTTATGCCAGGGCTCATACAGAAGCACCACAGACAATGTTGGAGAGAAATACAGACTGCCTAATGGAAGGGCACTGCCTATTATGCTTTGAATTCTGCATCTGCTATCTCAGTAGTGCCAAGATGCAGTAAAGGATCCCTCAGCAAGAACGTTATATAATCAGTATGGAGTAATACTGAAGGCTCAGAGAGACCTATGTCTGTCCCCAGAGGAAGAGAGATACAGCGACTGACCTTTGAAAGCAAATATTTGCTTCACAGTGATATAAACACTTCAATGCAATAAATACAGGAAAATGAAAATGCTGTCATTTACTGGAGTGAAGGCAACACAGCAATAAAATGTTCTGTTTTAAGCACTCTCTCTGTTATTAAAGGACACATCTACTCTTCCCATAGATATTTGTAGCCAGAAGATGACTGCATTGGCGTATTTTACTAAAAAAGTCAGAATTGGGCAATCCCACTCCTTGTGCCTCTTTCTTGTAGGACTGAAAGCATTACCACAGTGTTGTGGTGTTTATAGAACCACAGAAAACCCGAGGAGAGACTTTGAAGCAAGTATCTCAGGATGGATGTTGGGGCATTTAAGGGTGGAATTTGGGTTGCTGCTACTGTCTGGCTGTTGGTAGAAGAAGAAGAAGAAACACTGTCAAAGGGGGAGATGAAGGGGGTCGTCCTTGCTCCCCAAAGTTTCCCCTCATTTGGCTTCCCAAGTGCCATCCAAAGGGTGTTCAGCCTCTATGGTGTCAGGCACAAGACAGCTCTGGGGATACTTAGGATCCTCCTGTCACAGGACACATCCTTTACCCTGCTGGATCTCCTCGACAGCTGGCACTGCCCAGGGAGCTCTCTACAGCTCCCCTGGCCAGCGCATTGGCCATGTCGTCCACCACCTTCACAGGTCTTCCCTAAGGGGCTTCTGGCAGCTGGCTTATAGGAAATGCTCTGGCATTAACCCCAACGCCCAGGAACAGCCTGATAACACCAGCAGGGAATGAAAGGACATGAAAAGTGTGAACCTGCTGCAAAAGCATGCTTAGGAACCATTCCCTGTGTGTGTTACTGACACCAGCAGCTCCCCCTGAAGCTGTGCTGAGGATGGAGTGTTGGAAGGCAGATCCCCACAGAAAGCCAGGAAAGCCACGTGTGTGCTGCCCACAGCCAGTGTGATAGGCAACAGCTGGTGAGAAATTGAGGGGAGTTGGGAATGGAGTTTTTATAGGTTGTGGGCTCTCAACAACAGCCCTCACAAGCTCCAGCTTCTCTGACTTCTGTCATCTCCATCTTCTTTGACACAGAGCTTACCAAAATTAATACTGTCTGTAACTAAACATGCCCTGCTTTTGCTCTTACTTTATTTTAACTGATCTGAAAGCACTTGGAGAGGAAATGAGATAATTTTGTAATGAAAAATCCTATTTAAACATTTGACACTGTGGCATAAAATGTAAGAATGAAAAATTAGTCAAAATTTTAATTTAGATTTAATTTCTAAATAGATTTGAAAGAAAGTCTTGTAGGAAGTCTGTTGTTCAATTCTCCAGCACCTATTGCATGGGTCCAATTTGTTCACAAGATTTTCAGCAAGGTTCTCATTTCCAAAGAAACAACTTTTAAACATTTGTGGTAGAGATTAAACCAAAAAGCTGGAGCACTGTTTCTGTAGGGTCTGTCAGCCTTTACCCAAGGCACAGACACCTCATCTTTCTCCTGCTGCAGTCTCACAGCATTTTGCTTCAAGCCTTTGGCCCCACTTCCACAGCCCAGGCTGACAGAGTATAGGGATAATAACCAATTTCACTCCAAATTCTTGCTTGATATTCAGCAAAGAGTAATGCCTACCAATGAGGGCTTGTCAGACAGTGACTTAGGACAAGACAGGCACTGAGATGTTGCAAATATGAATTCAGGAGAGACAGGTAATTCCTAGTTTGTTCCTGTCTTCCTGCATCACCTTCGGCAATCATTTTACTCTCAGGGCTTGCTTGCCTTGCCTGCAGGCAGATCCCTGGAGCTGTGTGAGGTGCTGCAGGTGTTGGGTTTCCTGCTGCTGGCTCCATCCATCAGCACCGTGCAGGTGTCCTGAATACCCTCTGATGGGACTGTTTCTCCAAATCTAACAACTGAATCTGCCTCCCATCTCCACAACACAGATAAAACCCTTCTCTTCCTTCCTATCTTGCCCTTGTTTTGTCCTACTTGAATTGCAGGTGTTCCAGGGCATGGACCAGCGCCTTGCCTGGGCTCCAGGGCACCTGGGACTTTGGGATAAATGTTGGTGATTGTGCAGCCACAGTGGCACCCCTGCCAGCCCCCCCTGTCCGAGGCAGGTGGGTGCTGTCCTGTCAGCTGGCAGACAACACGGCTGCTCCACCAGGCTCCTCCAACACCCACCTGCTGCTCCACCAGCTCCCAAGCACAAAAACAACACCGTGCGAGAGACAGCCATTTTGTAACAATGTCACCTCCGAGCAATAGAAACTTGACTTTCTATCCATTTTATTTCACTGCTAAAAGAAAACAAACTCTCGATGTGTTATCTCCTTGCAGTCATTTTTGCACCTATATACCCACACATTTTTCCTTTCTTTTTTTTTTTTTTTTTTTACTTTCCCACAGAAACAGCAAAACATCCAAGGCAAAAATGGTTCTTCTGTTCATCTGGCAGAGCAACCAGGCAGAGAGGGGCAGGGTGAAGAAAGAAACCTTCTTAGGGGGAGTGGGCACCACATCTACTGGCAGCACCTGAGCAGAGACCTGAACAGAACAGGCTGCTGTGAATCAAATTCCCTGTTATTGCAGCTCCCTGTCTCATGTAGCGTCATTTATAATTTAACAAGCTATGTCCTATGAATCACTAAGCTTATTGTGTTCCCACTAATTCTAAGTCCACATCCTCACTTCTCCAGTACATGGAAAACATTTTACTTCTAGCACAAATTGATTCCCAGCTAGGAAACAGCAGCTTGTTCCTGTGTTGATGTTGTCCTGTGATTTACATATTTTCTCTTCTTCCCTGGTCTCTCCTTCTCTCTCTCTGAGGTACAGAAACAGGACTTGTAACATTTCCCAGAATTTCTTATGATGTGAAAGATAAGATCTGTTAGTCCTTACCTGGTAAGGCAGACTGTTTGTCATCCTACCAGCTCTTGGTTTTGCCAGTTCCATTTGAATTAGTCTTCTCTGGGAAAGGGTGGCTGGCATTTCACAGGGTATTTTTAATGAAGGTATGGGCTTTGCTGAAAGGGCTTAGTGCTTCCCTGTCTTTTCAGGAGATGCCTGCTCCAAAATATCCTACAACCTCACTTGCCATTGGCATAGCTGGATCTTGATGGCCCAGAACAAGAAATCCAGGTATTAGAAGAGAGGATTAAAGAAAACATCTTGACTTGTGAAAAGCTGTTTGCATTCTGAGGCCAGAATCTTGGAGAAAAAACTAAGGGCAGCTGCCTATCTGGAGGATGAAATTTCTGACTGTGTCAGGATTTCCAGTAGAATTCAAACCCTAAATCCATTCAGGTCTTCAGAATATTCACTGGCCATCACTGCAGCAACAATGAGCAGTCAGCCTCTCTTCCATTTGATTCCAACCTGGCTTTCTTTATACTGCTCCTAAGCCACTAAATCTGATTAATGGCCAATTTTAGAAGTTAGTGGTGAAAGTCACGCCCCGTTTCAAGTTGGGGGAAGTGTCACCACTGCCATTAGTGGGGTCAGAATTGCAGGTGGAACTATGAGCCAGTGACAGTGGTTTTGGGAGAGGCCAGCAGTGTGGGGGGGGCAGCTGTGAGTGTGCAAACACCAAACATAAGTGCTTGCCATCATAAATACTTTTCTGCCATATTTTTCTGGGGCTCTAACTTGCTCCCTTCTGCTTCTCTGAGATGGAATAGAAATATAAAATGGAAGTATTGCAAAATATTTATTGAGGGATTCAAGGCACAGCAAGGGATAAGAAAGCTGCTATTTTCCTGGGGCATTCCCACCAGGCTCCATGAGGCCTGCTGCATTTGCTGCTCCTAGGTTTGTAGAAAGAAACTGCTCCCTCTCCACAGTCTTCTCAAGAGTGCCAGAGCTCCTGGTCCAGCCTCCACTCCATATACACATCCAAACCTCTTCCAGATCTCCTGGCTTATGTTAACCATCACCCTCAGCATTCCAGACCATAATGAGCTGTGGGTGAAGAGCCTCCTTCTGTGCCTCCAAACCAACAGGAGCAGCCCCAGTGGCAACAGAGAAAGGGAGCTGAGCTTCTGCAAGAGAGCATTAAGTAGCAGTTGTTCACAAGACCTTGCTCCACATTGCCTCAACCTTTCCTACATCTCTCTGCCTTTGCAAAGTCAGCGCAAAATGTCAGAAGAGTTCCACGCTCTTGTATTACACACAGATCAAATCAATGGCAGCTAATGCAAACCAGCAGAGCTCATCCTCAAATTTCTCATCATGATCCAAGAAGGCAGCCTGACAACTGAAGAAAGACATTTTTAGGCTACATGCATGATGAAAAGGAAACCCACAAATTGAAGAAGGATTTTTTTAGGCTAAATGGATGATAGAAAGGAAACTCACAAACTGGAGAAAGAATATTTTTTAGGCTAAATGGATGATGAAAAAGAAACCCATAAACTGCAAAATGGTATTTTTAGGCTAAATGGATGATAGAAAGGAAACCCACGAGTATTACAGTAAGAAAAGGGAGCACACTTGCGTTGGCCTGTCACAAACAGAGCTAATTTCTGCCACAGTCTTTGTAAGTCTGCAAGTCAGGAGAAAATTTTGTGGTAACTTTATTTAATTTGAAAGAGATTTTTTTAAAAGTTAAATTGAACATAATAATGAATAACCTCACAGCTAAAACAGATGTGAAGTTCTTCATTTGTTTGTTAAAAATTGGTGCTATCCCATCTTCGCTAGTCCTGATACTCCTAGGACTGGATGAAACAAGCTGTGAGTTTAAGTAGCACATTTACAGGCTTAGTGTGGAATGGCTGCTGATTGTCACAGAAGGGGAAAATGTGGAAAAGATCGGCAGTGACACAGTTAACCTCGTCAGCTTTGATTTCAAAGTGATAGACAGGAATAAGGTGTTCCCCCGATGGTTTGTTTGTTACGGGCTGTCAGCACACTCAGCTGGCATTTCACTTCTTTCTGCATGGTTTGCAGTTTGCAAGATTTCTCTGCAGCCCAGGACTCACACCTACCCCTGCCCCTGAGCTGTGTAACACCAGTAAGAGCCTTCAACAGAAATGAAAAAAATTCAATTAATGTAGCTCTTGCTAAATATAAACATTTTAATAGGTGAGCAAAATACACTGTGATCGTGAGGGCATCAGGAATGTAAATAGACATTTCCCCTCTTGACATGTATTTGTGGTAAACAAAGCTATTCATTATGTTTATAATACTCATCCTTCCATTTCTGCCTGGTGGTAAAAGCATTTCAAGCAGTGGGCTGATATATTTTTAGCAGAAATCTTCTTTAACTAAATCGTCAGAGTCAAATCAGCAGCTGACAAAATACAAGCATTATGAAACTGGGCTGATGATGTTATTCATAGAATTAGATTTTTAACAGAAGGATGATTTTTTTTTTCAGCTATGAGGGACAGCAAAAAGAGATATTTAAGAAATTATCTCATTGTCTTTGAGATTCTTGGTTACCACTGATTATTCATGTTCTGTCTACCCAGCCTTCTGCTTGTTCTATCATACTGCATCTGAAGCAGGTAGCAAGAAGGAAGGGAACTTCCCAGCCTGGGCTGTTTTGCTTGTGCATGCAGCCATCTGTGGTGAGGGCACTGCCACGTCAAGATGCAGCACCATCAGAAAATAGCAAAGGCACAAGAGGTTGCAGGCCTGAGTCAAAGCCCATCACCTCACGGAACTGCTCTCCAAATGTGTCTCCTTCACCTCCCCAGTATAGCCAGTGGGTTTTCTCTGGGGCAAAGGAGCTTTAAAAATGAACAAGCAAAACAAAAAGCAAAAGGCTGACCTTCCTGAGGGTGCCCTGAGTATCCCCCAAGGATGTCTCGTGCTTTGCCATGGTCTTGGCTCAGGGCTCACTTTCTGCCACTTCCTACCCCTGGCTCCTCTCTCCTCTACTTTGTGTCATGGTCTCTGCTAGGGACTTAAACTATGGATGCAGGATTTAAAGCTGAAGGAGAGTTCATGAATTTTGAAAAGCTTACTTCCTTTCAAAAAAAGAAATAGCTACAGCCATGTTATAAAAAGAAAGGACCCTATTTAGTTTGTAACTACCCTCCTTCTCTGTTTGTACACAGGTGGCACACAGATAGACGTGTGAGTACATAAAATGCAGCAGGCACAATTTAAGGACACAGCAGAGTATCTTTTTGTAAAGGCAGTTTATGTAACAAAAAGGGTTGGATACCCAATTTTAAACCACTAAACCTTTTACAAGTTTAAATTTTATTATTTCAAGGCTCTTTTACAGAGTCACGATAACAAAAATTCCTGCTGCTATTAAACAGCTCATCTCCCTGAAGGGAAGCTGGATCCTTGACCAGTTCAGACCCATTCCCAAAATTCTGCAGTGCTGCAAATGCTGTTCAGAGAAGGGAGAAGATCTGGCTCCTTCCTTCACTGGGCCCAACTGGAAGATTAAATGGGAAAGTCCTTGGGTCATATCCACCATTCTCTACTGGTGGATACTTGTATCAAAACCAATAAATTGGGAACAACCCGGTAAGGTGGATACAGTGGATGCTTACAATGCACTTAGAGTTGTACAAGGTATGCAAGCCCACAGGTATGCAAAACTTATTCACCTGTTTTCAAAGGCCACTGCTGCTTTCTGATTCACACCTACAACTAATTCCTGGCTGCTAGTCATTTTCCAGGAATCAGCAATACAAATTCGAAGAAGGCCGATTAGAAACCTCTCTTTTTTCAGAAGTCCATTTCAGCCTTCACAGGATGATGAGAAAAACCCCAGCGCACTCCTCATGGAAGATTACCCAGACTTGCAGGCAAGGATTTAGCTGTACTAATACAAGAGCACAACTTCTACTCTTTTTTTTTCTTTCTCCTTTCTTTTTTTATTGACCAATCAATTCAACAACAGGCTTGATAGTGCCTCAAGGGCATCGCTTTCAGCCACGTGATCAGCAGATTAACGGAGAGGCTGCAAAATCCTTTCCGCTCAAACTGTTTTAACAGAGGATCAAAATCTTTCTCTCTGCGTGGGGATTTTTATTTAGCCAGTTCTTTTTATTGAGTTTGCACATGTTTGTGAAGGAATTAAGGCCTGCAAGGGCATGCAAGATGGTCCGGTTTGGCTGCTAGCCTTTTCCTTTCAGTTTGTGTTTGGGAGTAGAAAGTTTTCCGGTTCCTTAAGGGAATGTTGTCCTTTCCCCGGTCCTGCACTTGCATCATTAACCCTCATCAACCCACAGATGCTGGCCCTGAAAGGAAGGAATTGAAAACATTTTGAAAGAGCCTCCCTTGTCCTTGCTGCAGTTCTTGTTCTCACTAAGGGGGATGGATATGTTGAAACAGGCTGAGACACTATCTGCAGGGGAAAGATTTGGGAAATTCAGGAGCTGGGTAAGTCCTGTGGGGTCACATGAGATTTATAGAGCTCTGCTGAACAGTAAAACAGGAGATTAAATTTGATCATGAAAATAAAATAAACAACAATTAACTGTTTCTTGGCCTCAGCAGTCCGGCTCCTGGGAAGCAGCTGTTTGCACCATAGAGGTACATAGGGGCTTCTGCTGAATTCCTTAATATTCAGTGCCCAGATTCCTGAGCTTCAAAGGTACAACTACTGCTGGTGGCAAGAGGGTGCATTCAGTGCTGTAGACATGAGGAAAACCGAATACAAAATACCCTGAAACAGAGCAGAAAACCAGGCTGCCTTATATCCCTCTAAGACATAATGCACACTGGAGCTGCAGAGATGGAGGATCAAATGTGAAGGTCCGCACATAACATGGCTGAGAGGTTTTTTTGGGTCTAGCACAAAACCAGCCCCCTCACTCAGCTGCTGGATGATGAACCACAGCAGTGAGCTGGGACAAGAGCAATTCACATACTAACAACAAAACCAGCAAGAATAAACTCAGCAAAAAAAAAAATAATAGCTGACATTTGACAGCAACGACAGTCTGGTCACAAACAAGTCACAGAATTCAGCACATAGAGGATTTTCCCAGAACTATGCCTGGATATTCCCACACTTCTGCTGTCAATATCCTACAGCCCCAGATTTCAAGCAGAGTGTGTGCACAGCTGAGGGCAGAGGGATTTTGCCTCACTACCTGGCAATGAAAGCTCCAATTTTATTTGGATTTAAATCACTAAACCTTTTTCTGCCTTTGCTGGGACCCACATGAGGTGACTCTGGGTCTTTAAGACCAGAGACTTTATACAAAGCTGTGCCAAAATGAAGGAATAAATGATTACTTGCAGTGGATGAATAGTGACAGTCAATCTGATTTTTCTAAATATTTAAACAGTGCTTAGTTTGCATCAGAAAAACAGGATTTGCCTTCCAATCTCCCCACCTTCATAAGACTCTCATTTATTTAAGTGCATCTGCATTCATTCACGTGAGCATCAATCCAGAGTTTCTGGGTGTCACTGCTTTGCCAGCCCTCTGTAGGAGAGCCCAGCTTGGCCCGAGAGCCTTCAGCAGTGCTGCCCCCAGAGCATCGAGGGGACAGCTCACCCGGGCTGGGAAAGAGGCACCACGGCTCACAGAGCTGTGACAAGGGCAGGAGTGAGGCAAGGACACGGGGCACAGCGTGTGGCGGCACCGAGCTGGCCCCGCACCCTGAGCACAGCTGGCCCCGCACAGCCCGTGGTGGCACCGAGCTGGCCCCGCACCCTGAGCACAGCTGGCCCTGCACAGCCCGTGGTGGCACCGAGCTGGCCCCGCACCCTGAGCACAGCTGGCCCCGCACAGCCCGTGGTGGCACCGAGCTGGCCCCGCACCCTGAGCACAGCTGGCCCTGCACAGCCCGTGGTGGCACCGAGCTGGCCCCGCACCCTGAGCACAGCTGGCCCCGCACAGCCCGTGGTGGCACCGAGCTGGCCCCGCACCCTGAGCACAGCTGGCCCTGCACAGCCCGTGGTGGCACCGAGCTGGCCCCGCACCCTGAGCACAGCTGGCCCTGCACAGCCCGTGGTGGCACCGAGCTGGCCCCGCACCCTGAGCACAGCTGGCCCTGCACAGCCCGTGCACAGTGGAAATGTCTGAGCAGGAGGGACATCTTCCCCAAAGGTGTGTTCAGCAGCCCTAGGTGCCTTCTGGAGGTGTCCCACTGGGAGTTAGGGCTGGGATGCTGTGGAGCTTGTGAGTTCAGGCACCAGAAAATGCTCTGGCCCACAAGGTGTTTCTACATTCCTAAGTGGCCAAGCAGCCAGCGTTCAAGGGGAGGTGTCTCAGGTGCATGCTGCACCCAAGGGCTTTGCTGCAGCTGTTCAGTAAATGTGTCTCTCCTCCGAGACCCACCAGTAGAGAGCCATCTTTTCAGGTTTGGGTAGAAGAGCTCTGGTCTTTCAGTATCAGCCAAAATCCCTTAATTTTTTCAGCTGATTTTAGTTTTGGAAAGCTTTCCCATCACTTCTACCCCTCCTGCAAATGTATGAGGGTTTTTAGAAATGGAAACATTTTGAAGACAAGAACAATACTTGCTAATTAAGTCATTTGTAAGTAAAATAAGTTCCAATCAAGAATATTGACGTGCTGTACTATATATTTATAAATACTACTCCTGTAAGTAAAGACAGCAGGATAGGGCATGAACTTCATTTGAATGTAATCCAATTTAAATCTAAAGCAATCATTGTTTACTTGTGTATTTTATGTAATTTAAATTCCTGAAAAACCCATGGTTCTTCATTCTTGACCTAACAATAATGTGGGAACAATTCTGTGTCTAAAACAGAAATGGTTTTCTGTAAGCAACATTGCCCATTTCAGATATTTCAGACTGAACTGCTTTCACCATGCTGAAAATATTTTTCAATAAGTGAATAAAGGGAGGGAGATGATGCCTTCCTTCCTGAAGCCCCAGTGGCACATACAGCAGAAAATCTGTGTGGTGTAAGAGATCTTGGAGTGCAGCTGCTGTCTTCACACTTCACCCAAGGGTAGATTGGAAGCCACAGATTTAAATGAAGTTACTCTTGTAAGCTTTGAAAATTCATCTAAGGAGCAGATCTCAAGGACATACAGTCTGGGCCCATCTGGTAGACTAAAACCCCTTGTTCAAGCAAATAAAAAACCCCACCCATTGCTGAGGGAAAGGGGGAATATTTGTGTCACTTACATCAGTTAATGGCTAAAGAAAGCTTTGTGACTGTACTTGAGCTCCTGTGAGCTGGGGGCCCTGTGGCTGACAGCCCAACTGCTGTCCAACAGCTTCCCAGGCTTAGCCCAGATGCAGAGTGCATGGGGCAAAGTCAGGCAGCACATCTGTGGCCACAGCCCCGGGCTCGCTGCTCTCCTGCTGAAACACCAGTCAGTGCTGGACTGAAAGGGCTGCGCCTCCAGCCGACCTTCAGCTGGAGAGAACAGGGCCAAGAGATTTATTTAAGGAGCCTGTGGGGGAACATGGTCTATTTTTAAAGAAAAAGAATCCATTTTGTGGGTTTATTACACTTTGGGCCTCGGTGGCTGCCAGAGAGAAGGGAGCACTCCCCTCCTCAGAGGGATGCTGTGAGCCCTGATGTTTTCTGCCTGTCCTCACTGGGTTCCTGTGCTCCAGCAGCAGTGGGATGCCTTGCCCCCAATCCCCCATAAATCCTCCTTTCCCAGGGTGTTGCCTCCTTGCAGCGCCCCAGTTCCTGCAGAGCAGAGGGCACTGCAGTGTCTGCGGTGAGCCCTGCTGGAGCTCCCTGCCAGGCTGCCGCGGGATTTGCGGCTGCTGCAGCGTGTGCAGCCTTGTGCAGCGTGTGCAGGTGCTGCAGCGTGTGCAGCCTTGTGCAGCGTGTGCAGGTGCTGCAGCGTGTGCAGGTGCTGCAGCGTGTGCAGCCTTGTGCAGCGCGTGCAGCCTTGTGCAGCGTGTGCAGGTGCTGCAGCGTGTGCAGCCGCGTGCAGCGCGTGCAGCCTTGTGCAGCGTGTGCAGCTGCTGCAGCGTGTGCAGCCTTGTGCAGCGTGTGCAGCTGCTGCAGCGTGTGCAGCCTTGTGCAGCGTGTGCAGCCTTGTGCAGCATCCAGCACCGAGCCCTGCCGAACCAGGGGGCAGCTTCAGGACGAGGGAGAAATGCAGGTTTTGGTGAGGCTCCGTGCTCTGCCCTGCGTTTGTGCAAGCCCAGGTGAAGGGATGCACCACGACAAGCTGACAGATTATCTATTTCCATCCCTTTGCCCTGGGTTCCCCATTCCAGCCCATGAGGCTGCCTTGAATCCAGGTTAAGTAATTCAGGAGAGCAGAGTCACAAAAAAGACTAATTAATTCCTCAGGTTTCATTAGACATTAAGGGTAATCACTGTCTGAAACTTCAGACAGGCCCTGGATGAACACGAACCATCATCAGTGCCCAGCAGACAGCTGCCAGCAGTCTGGGAAGCAAATTTAGCTCCCATCCGAATTTCAGGAACCCCAAAATACAGATCCTGATTTAAAACTTTGTCCTGGCATATGGAAATAACTGAAGCTGTAGCTGAAACTGGCAAATTAATGGGAAAATAATTTTAGATTAATTCTGTATTTAAGGAAGAAAACCATCAGCTTGTGAGGGAGGGCTCTGAATGCCTCTTTTTCTCCACCGCTGAAAAGCAGTGAAGTGCCTTGGGCTGGGTGAGCTAAACTAGTGCTGAGTTCATTGAGGGAAGGATTTAAAATCTGTCTTTTCTGAGGACTTGCCCTAAGAGCCTGGAACAGGTCACTCTCTTTAATGAACCATAAAAATCCTTCTTCCTGTCAGGCAAAGGTGAGGAAGAAAACTCCTGCACAGATTTTCTCAGGGGCATTAATCTCTCTTCTACTGAAGCAATGGAATCTTCCTTATTAAACCAGGGCAAGCAAAGTTTAATTTATAAGGCTAATTTCAAAGTAGCTCATATTGACTAACTTTTCTGATTGCAGATATTTATTTGTAATGAAAAATCAATATTTATTCATATTTAAGTATCGTTCTCTGAAAGCAGAGCTTTCCCCTGCTGGTCAATATCAAGTAGAAGAAATTTCTCTGCTACTGAAACATGGCACTTCCTCTTCTATATCCTAAAATGAGTCCACTCTGTGCAGGCACCTGTTTCCATAATAACCTGTGCCTTCTTCTTCTGAGGAATGTGAGATGGAAAACAATAGACCAACCCATGAATCCTGTTACGAGTTGATGAATGTCAGGAATGATCATCCACTAGGAAATTTCTCCCAGTAGTTTTATGTGTCTGAGCCACGTTAGTGAAACTTTTCATGACACAGCTATCCTAGTTCTTTGGCAAGCCTTGCTGCTTCAGCTTCCTGTCACTTGAAAAATGAACAAGAATTTAAAAATCTACCCCAAAGCTTAATGAGGCTATTTTATTTCCAGGACATTTCAATAGGCCTTAAGCTGAGCACTAATACAAGCTCACAAATAATACAGGCTGCACAAATGCAACATTTTATGGCACAGATATGGAAAATGGAATAGAACCCACATATCTTCACCTTGTTGTGTCTCAGTGCAACAATAAAATTCATCTGCAAGCTCATTCCTAGAATTAATAAACACGTTGAACTGCAGCGCTGGGAGCGTTAGGTCAGGAGCAAATTAATGTCATGGAGGCAGTGAAGCCTGACTAGGTGAGGCAAGTGCCATGTTTGGGCTGCTGAGAAGGCTCCTTCCTTCCTCCCTTCCACTGCTGATTAACTCCTGCCCGTGCTTAGCAGAGCAGCAATGTGCCTGTCAGGACAGTCTGGCTCCTGAGATTGTCAGCAGAGCCCTTAGGGGCCCCTGCCCCAAAAGTTACCAAACTCAAAAACCCAAACCCGGTGTGTGTGCTTATCCCCATTTAAGCCGAGAAATGATGAGTTGTTAGGTGCTCTCCCTTCCCTCGCCTTCCCAGCACTGGGGCTTGCCTGCTCCTCAGGATGTGGAGGCCATAACCACTGAGGAGCATGGGGAGCCCCACACTGAAGGTCTGTGGGCAGAGCACCACAGGTTCATGGCACCAGCAACTGCTCACAGAGAGCCAGGAATGAGAGTGGACACCTGCCCTCTGCCCCTCAGAGGTGATCCACCCCCAGGGTAAGGGCAGCCCCCAGACATGACCAAATCAAGTTACACAGAAGGCAGTCACAGAATGTGACCTTCCATGCGTCCCCAAAGCCACGTCCCAGCAAGTGCCTTGGCCATCTTCCCAGGATCACAGGTAGCCTCAGGCCCCTGGTGGCCCCATCCAAGGCCACTAGGGAACAGCAGCTCCTATCAGCTTGTTTTCCTTTAGGACTCTCCAAGGCCCACAGGCAGAAGAGGCACGGAGTGTGGGCAAATCCAGGGAAAGGAGAATTGTGTTTAGCTTTTAAAGCTGTTCTGGAGGGTAAACTTGTGATGGATCCCTTGTGGTACCCTCAGGTACTTGAGAAGGTGCCAGAGACTTGAGAAGGTGCCAGAGGGTACCACAAGGGATCCATCACAAGTGTATGCTGTGGTAAAAACACAGAATTCAGGAGGACAACAGTGCTAAAATATTATTTCTCAAGCCATTTGTTGATTTAAAAGAGATCCTTCTTTCTGACCCATGGCACAGCACCTTCCAAACAATATAAGTTTCAAGGCCATGTATTTTGCTCAATGCTATTTCCAGAAGAGACAGGAACCTGCATCACAGGCTGCCAGCCACAGCTTCCATATTATCCCAGACATCTGATGCAACATCTCCAGAAATGGCTGGGCCATGAGAAGCCCAAACTGCTCTTCATCTGCTTCATCTTATCCAAAAATGAGACGTAAACATTTCCCATTTCCATTACATTTCTGTCACCAAAGTTATGAGGCTGGGAAGGCTTTTTTACCATCTTCAAAGCACAATCAAAAAACTTAGTCCCCTTCTCTCCCCAGTTCCGATTGTATGTCAGTATTTCTTGGCTCTGAAGTCTATAATCAGTGTGTGTTAGGGGGTTTGGGACTAAACAATAGAACAAATGTCATTCATCAGCAGAGACTCTGGCAGGAGATGAACGAGGCTCGTGCCAGACAGAGACTGACACAAGTAAGCAAAGAAACAGTAAAAAGTTTCCCATTTCATTGGAAATGTGAAATATGCTGATTTTATAAACTAATCAAATAGCTATCAAAATGCTTACTAAGAAGATTAAAACTCTTCATTTCTTACGTAAATGGAAGCTTTGCAGAAAATGAAAAAAAGAAGTATGTATTTATTTCTAAAAATTCCTGTCATCTTTTTCAAAGCTTGGACAGAAATGATTCCTTTTCTTTCCTCCAGCAAATCAAAGTTCTGTTTTCACTGCCTGGGGATCTGACTACCTTGTCACACATTCTGCACACACGCTTAGTCAGCCAGCTACTAAATCAGAGGCAATAGGTTGTGTTACTTTTGGAGGGAAGGACTGTTCTCTCAGGGGTTGGAATAGGTACAAAATGCAAAACATTTCTAATCTAAAATACTAAATTTCCCCTCATATTTTGCATTTTGAAAAATGTCACATTTTACCATATAATTGAAATGTCCTCATGTGAGAAATACTAATTAGTTTAAGCAGTAATGGAAGCATTTATCCAGAGTGAGGTGCTGGAATTCTGAAACAAATTCATTTCAACAGCAATGATTAAACAGTATTTCCATATTCTTTGCTGGCCTGATTTATTAAACAAACAATCTCTCAGTGACCCATATGTCACAACTAGACCAGGACATCATTCAACAGGACACAGCAACACAAAAGGTGAATAAACTTTACTGGTAGGTTAGTGAAAAACCTAATTAATAACAAACAGTAGTATTTGTGTTTACCAGAACAAATATTTACATGTTTGCATATGCAAAACTGGCAATATTGGCTTTCACAGTGGCAACAAATATTCACAGCTCTTTTTGTCAATGTATCTTTTTTTATTGAGTACTAAAAACCTCATCCTTTAGCAGCCAACTGGCTTCCTTAGTTCATTATTAACCTTCATAAAGTTAATTCTTCACATGGCTTTACAACGTGCTTCCCATGAAAATGGCACTTGTCCTTTGCTTTTTTATGGGTTCTAGGCAGAAAACTTCAAGAAAAGTCAGAGATGTTTGCAGTAATGGCTAACTAAGCTGTCATCTGACCTAGAAATGGAACTTCTTGAATCACAAGCACAAGCGAGCGGTTTAATTTCCTATGACATCTGCAGTTACATCTGGACATTTCCCTTTAGTCCATCTGGATCTGGCAGTCCTGCAGTGTGCATCATTTGCCCAAAGAATGCCAGATTGCTGCTGACCCTCACAAGTCCACATGCATTTGTCTTCCAAGAGAGACAGGTCTTGGCAGTTCTGTTAAAAATTTTTAAATAATCACACGTCTCTATCTCAACTCAAAATAATCCACTCCTGTCCTGAGATGGACACTTTCTTTGATCCCCTGCACCTTGTTTGTTGTGTCCCATCTCCCACAGAGTGACCACGAGTTTGTGAAAATGAAGCTGTCACCCAGAACAAAACCTTTTTATACCTCACTGTTCTAAGCCAGTTTCATGTCTTTTCCCCATACTCCAACATATGGTAGCACAGAAAAGGATTTTCTGAAATTCAGGTTGAATGTTCTTGTTCCAGCATTCCCAGGAAGTTGCTTAGAGTTTTCCATGTGTAATACTGTATTAGCCTTCCTGCAGTAACTATTTGTTCCTCTGTGTTACTTGTGGCAGGCCTGAACAGCCTGTCATCTTCCTTTAGGATGACTTTCAACAACGCTAAGGCATCTAGGAGGAACATTTTAATCCAGACAAGCTAAATCACTGTCCTAGATATTTTTCTTTGCTCGGTGTGATTCTCTGAGGGCTGCATCTCTTGTGACTGTTGCTGTGACAGTTGCTATTTCTGCAGAGGTGAATGTGATAGCTCAGCTGGGGAAATGGGACCAGCATACATCCAGCTGCAATTCTGCATTTTAATAGCCTCAAAACAAAGTTATTTCACATGTCTCTCTTGAGATTTCTGGGAAAGATCTTGTGGATAAAGTTACAGGAAAAAATGCTTGCCAAAATAGCATTTTTTGAAATACCTAATTAGGAATATTCAGAGAGAGCAAATTCTGAATTTGAAGCACAAGCTTTTCACTGTTCCCACACCTTCTCACACCTGCAGCCCTTGGACACTCAGTAAGGGAGCAGGAAGCCCTTGGGACAACATGGAAGGAATGCAATACAGGTTGAGCCTCGAGGTGTGCAGTGAGCTGTCTGAAGATCCAGAGATTTTTTTTCTGAAGAAAGACTCATCAAATCATTTCAGATGAAGAGGAAGCCAAGGAAATCAAAATTCGTGCTGAGCATTCCCAGAGCACAGAAAATGATGGGGATTTCACTGTATAATTAGTTTTCTGCAGATTGCTCTTTGATTTCTTCAGGTGCGTCATCCCTTGGGTGTACCTCAGCCACGTGATGGCTGAGGTGCTGATGAGCCACTTTGCTCAGCCCTGCCTCTGTGCTGGACTGAAAGAACAGATGCAGCAGAGGTGAGTCAGCTCTGCTCTGCAGTGCTGGAGAGAGGACCTGACCACGTTCTGCTGGAGACAGGTGGTGACTCATAACAAAATAGCTCTTATGCTCAAGTGATTCAGGGCTTGATGGAATACAACACACCCCTGCCTTGTACAAAGCACGGTGTGTTGGTGTGTGTGTAACTTTCTGCAGTGTCTCAGGCAGAATTCAGTCACTGCTGGCTCAGAGATTCAGGGAGGGCTGCTGCTGTTGGTTTCTATGCAGAGTAAAGGAGCACAGCTGCAGCCCTGTTTCCTTGGGGGTGTAAAGAATGGTGTTCAAGGCTTGCTGAGCCTCTGTTGTGTACTGTGTGCTCCAGTTGCACACTGCACTTCCATGGAAAGGAGGAGCAGCTCCACAGCTTGTCCTCTGTATAATGCAGCTGTGTGTTATTGAAGTGTTTGAACTCCAGACGTTTGCTCTGTGAACAGGCTCCTTTGTTACTGTGTCCAGAGATAGTTAAAAAGGGCCTAATTATGGCCAAACAGATCTTTCTCTTCCACTGAAATGTTTTGAGAAGTGCCTGTGTTAAAGAGCTGCTCTCTTAGTGTAAGAACTGCCCTTCTTTCAGTAACAACACCCTTAAACCTGGAGTATTCCTGACAAAGCTCGCCATTGCTCTGGCAGTTAGTGCTGTCCCAGCTCAACAGCCTGTGATGGGTCAGCCCTAATTATGCCAAGTGCTCACCAAAGCCATAACTCAACAGGACAGGGAAGAGAAAATACAACAAAAGCCTTGTGGGTTGAGATAAGGACAGGGAGGTGATGCACCAATTTCTGTCATAGGCAAAACAAACCCAATTTGGGAAAAGTTACCGAATTTATTACCAATCAAATCAGAGTATGACAGTGAGAAATAAACCCAAATCTTAGAACACCTTCCCCCACCCCTCCCTCCTTCCTCAGCTCAACTTTAGTTCCAATTTGCTACCTTCTCCCTCCAGCAGGGAATGGGGACTGCAGTCAGTTCATCACACATTGCCTCTACTGCTCCTTCCTCCTCAGAGGAGAATCCTCACACTCTTCCTGTGCTCCAGTGTGGGATTCCTTCCATGGGCGACAGTCCTCCATGAAATTCTGCAACTGGGTCCTTCCCATGGACTGTGTTTCTTCTTGATCTACTCCAGCATGGTCCCCTTCTCCAGGGTGCAGTCCTTCAGGAACGGGCTGCTCCAGCATGAGGCCATTCCATGGCTGTGATCCTTCAGGAACGGACTGCTCCAGCCTGGGGCCATTCCATGGCTGTGATCCTTCAGGAACGGGCTGCTCCAGCATGAGGCCATTCCATGGCTGTGATCCTTCAGGAACGGGCTGCTCCAGCCTGGGGCCATTCCATGGCTGTGATCCTTCAGGAACGGGCTGCTCCAGCCTGGGGCCATTCCATGGCTGTGATCCTTCAGGAACGGGCTGCTCCAGCCTGGGGCCATTCCATGGCTGTGATCCTTCAGGAACGGGCTGCTCCAGCCTGGGGCCATTCCATGGCTGTGATCCTTCAGGAACGGGCTGCTCCAGCCTGGGGCCATTCCATGGCTGTGATCCTTCAGGAACGGGCTGCTCCAGCCTGGGGCCATTCCATGGCTGTGATCCTTCAGGAATGGGCTGCTCCAGCCTGGGGCCATTCCATGGCTGTGATCCTTCAGGAACAGGCTGCTCCAGCCTGGGGCCATTCCATGGCTGTGATCCTTCAGGAATGGGCTGCTCCAGCATGAGTTCCCCACAGGATCAGAAGTCCTGCCAGCAAACGTGCTCCAGTGTGGGATCCTCTCTCCCTGGGTCCACAGGTCCTGCCAGGAGCCTGCTCCAGTGCGAGCTTCCCATGAGGTCACAGCCTGTAAGGGCACCCCCTGCTCTGGCATGGGTCTCCTCCATGGGCTGCAGGTGGATCTCTGCTGCCCTGTGGACCTCCATGGGCTGCACGATCTGCACCACAGGCTGTGGGGGAATGTCTGTTCCAGCACCTGGAGCACCTCCTCCCCCTCCTTCACTGGCCTTAGTGTCTGCAGAGCTGTTCCTCCTACATTTCCTCACTCTCCCTCTGGCTGCAGTCGCTCGTGCGCAGGCTGTCCCCCTGTTAAATCTGTTATCCCAGAGGCGCTGCCGCCACCACTCACAGGCCCAGCCTTGGCCAGCAGCGGGTCCACCTTAGAGCCAGCTGGCACTGGCTCCACTGAACCCAGGGGAAGGTTCTGGCACTTTCTCACTGAATTTGCGCCTTGTATCCCCCCCAAACCTCGCCACACAATCCCAGCTCACAGCCACATTTCTGTGATTGCTCTGGTGAGCTCCCTGTCTGTGTGCCAGCTCAGGAGACCAGGCCCCACCGTACTCCATGGCAGCTTGTCCTGCTGGACAGCTTGTCCCGGGCAAAGCAGTACAATCCTCACCAGGAGACAGGATCTCCAAAATGGCCGTGACTGTTCCCTTCTCCCCCTGGCTGCAGCCCATAAAACCACTCCTCTGAGCACCTGCTTACAAGCACAGGCAGGAGGTTCACAAATCCCAGCTTGCAGTGGCATCTCCTCCCTTCTGAGGATCCCTTCCTTACAGTCTACCACTTCCATTCCCTCGCATGTCTTCAGCTGGGAGGCAGCAACTTAACCCCCATCTGGTGCTATTAATTTGCACTGGTAACTTCATGTCTCTTCTGAAACAGGCTTCTATTTCTAACACACTTGAAAAGAGGGTCTTTTTTAGAATTTCTAGCAAGAGGAAAAGTGTCTGGGCTCTGCTTTGTGATATCACAAACACTGCTTTGCTTTTCTTTTCAATATAAGTGCTGCAGAGCAAGTGCACATCTCCAGCACCGCAGTGAGTGGGTAGCAGTTGTTATCGTTCTGCTCTGCTGTTTGTCTCTGAAACACCAACTACAGGAGACACTGCTCACAAATCCTATCATCCTGCTGCCCGTATGTGCTATAAAACTGACGCTAGCAGTAAGGATGCACCTCTGCACTTGCTCTGCATTGTGAAATGCAAAGATGGAACACGAGGTTGTGGCTGCTAAGGGGAGTAAGACTGTTTTATAACCTAACGCTTCAGGACACCTTTAAAATGACTCTATCGAAAACTTGAGGATTGACATTTACTTTTTAAGTTTAGGTAGTTGTTAATGGTGTGCTCGTAGGGAAAGAACAGCAAGAAAGAGAATGAAACAAAAAGCCCATCTTGTACTTTCTCTTATTTGAGTCTCCTGGCCTTTGTGTTTTGGTTTTTTTTTTTTTGGCATTTGTGTTTGTGCTTTATTGGGGTATTTTTCATTCCCCTAGTTATTCATTCTGGATTTTGTCCTCTTGTCCTATTCTTCATCCATATTGGTACAGTGGATCATTTTTTGGTTTAGATAAAGCAACTCTTCTAAGCCCAGGAACTGGCCTACTGTGTTTGACAATACTGGAGAGCCTGGTTAAATTTTGAAAGGTCTCTGACTTCCCTGCTGCAGGAAGGTGGTTGTTTTGAGAAACAGATTCTGACTGCAGGCATGAATGGAAGAACTCTGTCTGGAGAACAGCTGAGTGTACACCACATTTCTTGGAAATGTCACTGCAAAAACAGAATACTAAAGGAAGGTAAAGAAATGGAAATCTTTAAACGGTGTTGGAGTCTCACATTCTGTGCTTGAACATCTAATTTCCAGCATCATGGTGTCTGTCCTGGTGTTTGGAGCAGTGTTTTATCTCACCTGCCAGGCTGAGGATTCTTTTAAAAGTTTTGTGAATAAAGTTCTAGGTGCAAGTAAAGGCTTTCTGCAGGCAAGGAAAGGACAGAAATATGGGATCCTTACTGGGAAAGAATGGAGCTCTTAAGAATTTGAACTCTAAAGAGGAAAGCAAGTTCCTTTATGTTACTCCATAAAGGAGTAGGGGTAACCATTGGAAAATCCCAGTACAGCAGCAGCAGAGCTGTTCATCAATCTAAATAGCAGTTTAATGACATTGCAGATAAATGCTTGCATCCACAATAAAGAATTTATTGGATTTCACTGTTCAATTAAAAAACATATATTGTCACATTCTTCACTGTGGGCAATTTCTGAAAGCAAAGCTGGAATATTGTACTGCTGGAGAAGCAGTTAAGACAGAGAAACCCTGCAGCCTGTGGGATATTCTGTTTTATAAGGGGTTCAGTTCACTGACGGGTAACTTCTTCTGGCCTCTTACTCAATGACCCAGTCAAAGGAGAGGGAAGCGCTGGGGTCCTTGTAGCTGAGACAGAGTGAGCTCTTCATCTCCACCTGCACTGTGTTCCTGTCTTCCTGCTCTTTCCCTGTAATCCCTCTGTGATCTGGGTTGCCTATTGCCTGTAAAGCCTTGTCTGTCCATACCAGGCCCCTGTCCTAAATGGGGCTGAAAAGGGTCTTTGTCTGCATCTCCTTCTCTTGAGAGGGTGGTTTTTCTCAGGTCATTTGGGGAACATGATGAGAGCAGAGAGCTGAGGCTGCAGAAGTTGAGGTAGGACTTGGAGTTTGGGGAGGAGACCCCAAACTCCAAGAAAAATAAAAAGACAGCGCAGCTATTGAGGCCTCCAGAGGATGAGACCTGCTGCTCAGCTCTTCTGTCACATGCTATCCTCTATCAGCCTGCTTAATACTCTAACCTTAAGTGCCCTGGGCATTAATCTGGAAATTGGGGACCTTTTGTGTGACGTTGGCAGCTCTCTTGCGTTCTTATTTGTCAACCTGTTAGAGTCACACACCTGTTCTTGTTTACCAGGCTTAGAAAATGATCCTCAGAGCCTGCAAGTTGCTTCAGGAGCAGCTATTTCATACTATTTAAAACAGTTAATTAAGAAAAAGGAAACAAGACAACACAATGCTTTAAAAATGCCTTGCTAATATTGAAAATCTAAAGCCTGCAGATGGCCCTGCCGCATTACAAAGGCAGTCTAGAGCATTTTCAATTATACTTAGTGCATTCCTGGCGCCTCGAGGGGTTTTTCCACTGTCTCTTGACGTGCTCATCTCTGAAATAAATCAAACTGACAGCAAAGAACCATCCAGGCCTTTTTTTCCCTCCTCTCTTTTCTTCTGTTAAATAAGCAAACCTCGTAGGAACATCAGACTTGAGGAGACTCGCTGCCTCATCAAGTCCAGTCTCTTGTGACCACCACCAGCCACGCCACACAATCCCTCTCTGCACTCATCCAGCACCATCTCAAACTCCTCTGCTGCTCTTGGCCTTTCTGCCTCTTGCCTCTGCCTTGGTACAATGAAAGACCTACATTTTCAGGAATTGCGAATTGCGTATCCCAAGAACAGGATTTTAATGGCAGAAAAGCGGCAGGAAATCCTTCAGTAAGCTTTGCAACCAGTACCTGTCTCCATAGAGCTGAGCAAATAAAACAAGCACTTCCCTGGGGAGAACTGCTTGTTGGAAGCTGCAGTGAATTCCAGTTTAATTGGGTTTGCATACCTTGGTTTGTTTCTTGAGGGCTTTTCACATCCTTGAGTGTCACTTAGGTGAACGCTCTCTGGAAAAGCAAATGTTTGGCTGAAATACTCAATTATTCACAGAACATAGCTGGGCTGCATGTTCAGCTGTCGTGTTACTGGTTTGGAATCGGTGCTGCTGAAGGGAGAGGGCTCAGTTCCACTCTCCCCTGCAGCTCAGTGCAGCTCTGGAGGAACACAGGGCTCTGGCAAAGTCCGGTCTTGTGTAATGCACGAGCAAATGCATCAGTGTTTCATCCACCTTCTGCTCTGAGAGCATGTTCTTCTCTCGCTATTGTCAATGCAACAGCAATAATCTGGATTTACATGGCATCTTCCAGCCAAGCCCTTTACTAACCTGAAGGGAACAATCATGGGTAACACCCTGTCGAATTCTAGGTAAATGACAATCATCTTTGTTGGGAGAATGTTGCATTTAGAATTTAGGTCACCACCCTCAGGCAGTGGAAACTGCTATGCCCTAATATTAATAAAAATATCTTTTCAAAGGTAAGGGGTACTTGTCTGATATCTGAAGCTAAGGGATGTAAATTAGAAGTTGTTTTAATCTCAGCTTTTTCTTTTATGAATGGAGGCAGGAGGCAATTCAGGCACTTGGCAAAGGTAACATATATTTAATGTGTGATACTTGCACCTGAATCTATATATCCCACGTGCAGTCCTGGAGTTTTAATCCCCAACCCCCACAGCTGAAGATCAGATGTTACTGAACATCTCCAGTCCAATTAATTGTCAGCACCTTCCGGCTGCTTTCTGAAGGAGCAAGCCATCCCTGTGAGCTGTGTGTGCCCAACAAACAGGGAACAGGAATTGCTCCCTCACCATGGCACTCGCTGCCAGGGGCACAGGCAGCCCTGAGCCTGCCCAGGTGTGTGCCCAGGCTGAGCCCAGGCTGAGCCCAGGCTGAGCCCAGGGTGCACAAGCTGTGCCCAGGCTGAGCCCAGGGTGCCCAGGCTGAGCCCGGGCTGAGCCCAGGCTGAGCCCAGGGTGCACAAGCTGTGCCCAGGCTGAGCCCAGGGTGCCCAGGCTGAGCCCAGGCTGAGCCCAGGCTGAGCCCAGGGTGCACAAGCTGTGCCCAGGCTGAGCCCAGGCTGAGCCCAGGGTGCACAAGCTGTGCCCAGGCTGAGCCCAGGGTGCCCAGGCTGAGCCCAGGCTGAGTCCAGGCTGAGCCCAGGGTGCACAAGCTGTGCCCAGGCTGTGCCCAGGCTGAGCCCAGGCTGAGCCCAGGGTGCACAAGCTGTGCCCAGGCTGAGCCCAGGGTGCCCAGGCTGTGCCCAGGCTGAGCCCAGGCTGAGCCCAGGGTGCACAAGCTGTGCCCAGGCTGAGCCCAGGCTGAGCCCAGGGTGCACAAGCTGTGCCCAGGCTGAGCCCAGGGTGCCCAGGCTGTGCCCAGGCTGTGCCCAGGCTGAGCCCAGGCTGAGCCCAGGGTGCCCAGGCTGTGCCCAGGCTGAGCCCAGGGTGAGCCCAGGCTGAGCCCAGGGTGCCCAGGCTGTGCCCAGGCTGAGCCCAGGCTGAGCCCAGGCTGAGCCCAGGGTGCCCAGGCTGTGCCCAGGCTGAGCCCAGGGTGAGCCCAGGCTGAGCCCAGGGTGCCCAGGCTGTGCCCAGGCTGAGCCCAGGCTGAGCCCAGGCTGAGCCCAGGGTGCCCAGGCTGTGCCCAGGCTGAGCCCAGGGTGTGCCCAGGCTGAGCCCAGGGTGCCCAGGCTGTGCCCAGGCTGAGCCCAGGCGGTGCCCAGGGTGCAGGCAGCAGCAGCAGCAGTGCTGGGCTGCACCAAGCAGCAGCTCCCTGATGCCTGCAGAAATGCAAGCTTGGCTAAATCCCTGCAAGGTAAATGCTGAGGAGCCTGAGGATGTGAATGGGACCAGACTGAACAAGAAATACTAGCTCAGGGAGGAGAAAGAGAACTTTAATTTCCATCTCAAGCATAGTGAAGCTAATTTTAGTACCTTTTATTTTAAAAAATGCTTAAATATGCATGGGAGACTTCTGTTCCTGTTTAAAAAAAGAATCAGTGAATGGTAACACTATTTTGACAGATGAGCTCTTTTGAAGAAGTATACTTTTGTTTCGTGAAGTTTTTTAGAGTAGCTGGAGGAAATATATTTACCTCTGTAAGACAGATCAAGGAACAGGCATCTGCACAGTTCCACTGGGAGCTATAATTTCCAGGAGCGGGAAAAGGAACCAAAGGAGAGGTTGCCCCATCTTCCAAATAACTGTTTTATACAAAAGGAAAAATACAATTATTACTACTTCTATGACTGTGTTGCAATTCAGGAACAGAATTCCTCTCCTTTGGGTGGAGGGTAAATATAACAAATAAATACAGCATGATGAACACTGAGATGCGAAATGATCAGAGTTTTAGTTTTCAATCTAAACTCCTAGTCTCTTTGACAGAGACTGAAAGTATTTTGAGATTTACTGGGATTTTCAGCAAGGGAATGCTATGAGAAAATGTGGGAGATGGAAGACATCAATGCAGAATTACAAATGTGCCCTACCAAGGACTCTGCAGTGCCTTGGATGTGCAACTCCCTGATAATTTGTAGGTTTTGAGGAAGAAATAGCAAATCTTGCATTAATTTCACAAATCACCTACATGAGGCATCCTTTTGTAATGTCTAGGATACAAATTTTAGTCATGAGCACTGCCATAGTCTATGATAACTCTCATTTTGCTCATGGATTCTACCAGTAAATGCTGGCACAAAAACTTGGTCATAACAAAAGCACAAGGAAAACTATAATTATAGTGAAAACATATAAGAACAGTTCCTCTTGTTCAGTTTTGGACACTTGTACAGGGAGACTTGGCTTTGCCTCTGTTCTTTCATATTGCAACTCTATGAATATAATGTCTCAGCCATTAAGAATATTGCCTTTTAAAAACTTGAGGGAAGAAGCCTAATTTTCCTGTGCACTTAGCGGAATGTAGGAAAATTTCACCCTACTCCCCAGCCTGAAAGAACAATTAATGGCTACAGCTAGGAATTTCTGACTTTTTCTGCACACAACTGTGCCTTTAGGAAAAACTCAGCTGTGTCCTGGGTTTTACACCACATTCAAGTTCTGCTGGTGTTATGTACCAGCAGAGTGCAGCAGAACCCAGCCTGAAAGAGAGGTGTAACAGGCAGGATTCCTGCTCTGCTGCTCATCCCTGCTCCCTGGCAGCCCTGCTGAGGCAGCCTGGCCATCAGGGTCTGCAACACTGACACCAGGCTGCGAAAAAACAGGGATGGGCTTGGGGAGGGCAGCATCTCCAGTGAGCTCTTTCTTTAGAAGAGCTGCTCCTTCAGCAAATAGACCCATTTCTGGCTTAAAACACAAACAAGGAGTCCCAGCTTGAAAAATTATCGGCCTGTAGAGTAGCACAGCACTCAGTTGTGCCACTTCACACCCATTGACAATGGGGCCAAACAATAAGTTACATCCCATTCAAAAGGTGAAACAGAGCACTGTTCAATCTAAAGGAAAATTTAAAAATCTCCTAAACAGCCAGACAGAGCACAGATTGGTCAGCACTAACATTCAGCTCTAAAAGGCCAGGAACAGCCATGATTAATTACTTAGTGTTTCCCTCTTCTCCTCCCTGTGCCTGTAGTAGAATTCAGCTTTCTCCAGTGAGAGAAACCATGTCTCTGATTATTTAAAAAAAAAAAAAGAAGAAAAAAATTGAAAAGGTTATAACGCAATATTACATTCTCTTTAGAATCACTGGAGCTAGTATATTTCAGAGGGAATATGTACACAGAATTTGTTTCCCTTTGAAAAACCCAAACTGCTAAATATTCTTCTATAAGTCCCACAGAATGATGTAGGGAAGTATTTTCCTTGATTCCAACTGACTTTGGATTAGACCTGCTGGAATAATCAAAATCAGAAGGTGACACTCATCACCCTTCACATCAGGGTCCTAATGCCCCTGATGTGTTTCTTTCATCCTGGTGATCTTTAGCAGGAATTAAAAGAGGATTGTAGGTGAGCACGAGGTGATGAGCAAATAGCAAGTGAGCAAGATGAAAGATGCAAGAGCAAAGCTAAATTTCCTCCTAAAATAGCAGAGCAAGTGGTTCAAACACTTCCTCAAGGCCACTCAGATCCACTTTTGGGTCTTGCAGTGTCAGCCTTGGGGCCATTACAAAGCAAGAAAGAACAATTTTGAACCTGTGCAGTTGACTTGTCTTTGTGCTTGGTGGAAAGTCCTAGAAAATGTAGTGGGATGTGGGACAGCATATTGAAAATCATGATCAGATAAGAGGCAGATTTTGCTGGTGGGCGTTTGTGTGTGTCTGAGCATTTGTGGAGGGAGTAACATAGCGGTGACAGACAAGAACTAGGAATATAACTTGTGTGTTTTGGAAAAAGTTGTTGCAATACAATGCAGGAAACTGAATCTGCAAGGTCAGTAGGCAAGAAAGCCAGAGTGTATTGTAACTAATGAAAAACAGACCGTTGGAGGTTCAGAAAGAAAAAGCTAAAAAATAAACTATTCTGTGACAACTTGCAGCCTTGACAAACTATATCCAGCATTCCCAGGAGCAGACAGACGAGCCCTATGCCCGCTCCAAAGCCCAGCTTCCCAGAGGTAATCACGATTTGCCTGAGAAGTGCATCCTGCAGCAGCTCTCCAGCAACACATTATTCTTGTCTGCCTTAGCCTCTAAAGCTCTGAAATGCTTGAGCAAGGCTGTTGTTACAGATTGCCTGGCACTGGCCCAGCCCAAAGGTGGCTACACTGGTAGCAGGGCATGGAACTCCATAGACAGAAAAATGCACTCTGCCCAGTGAATGCTGCAAAGTCAGCCTGCATCTGTTGTGGTGTTACCCAGCCTAGAACCTGGAAATCTCTGAAATGAGTGCGTGTGTGCATATAAATATGTACAGATGAAAGTGCCCTCCTTATGTTATAAAACATTATGACAGAGATTTGGGGGGAAGAAATGCAAGAGAAAGAGTAACTGTGTGACAACAAGCCAAGGTAAAGGGAAAACAGTTTCTGTTCTTCGTTCCTGAGAGAAGAAATCATTAGCAAACTGAGCCCTACACCATGCCATACACTTTCTATTTTTCCCTGAGGGTTGCTACAAACGCAGCAGCTGTAGCCCTGTGACACACAGACGTACAAATCGCTGAAGTTGTTCCCACTGACAGGAAAAGTGTTTTGTTTCGTTACCTCGCGCAGTTAAAGCGGTGCAAGCACTAGGCAGAGACCGTGCTTTATTTGCCTCAGCACTTTCATCTTGCCATTTGTTGCCATACCTAAAGCATAGGGAGAAAAATGAAAAGCTTTCCCTTGACCTGAAAAGCATCTCCCACCTCCAGTGCAATAAATTTGGGAAGTGGAGCTGCATCTCATTTGATGTATTTTGAGGGTTCATGCTGGCTGGATTCTGCTGTCCTTTCTTTCACTGCCCCCATGAGTTCAGTGGACCCACAGCCTGGTCCCAAGAGCTCTTGGAAATGCCACTCTCATTTTCTAGTTAGCTGTGGAAAGAAAGTTAAGCTGCATTTATTTGGGGGTTGCTATCTAGCTACATTTGGTGCTGTAACGTGCTGAGGCTCTTGACTTCAGAGGCAGCCTCAAGCTTTTGCTTTTGTCAATCAGGCCTGCCTGCATCTTTGGTTTGGTCACTTCTGTTATCCTTTTGGCACCCATCCTAGAAGCCAAACTCTTCAGCAGTCACCTCCTGGCTGACCTGCTCTGCGCGATGTTGCAGCAATGGAAAACCACCGCTGCTTCTTCCTGGACTGGCTTCTTTGCAGGGATGTGCAGGTGGCTGGGGGCCCAGGAGAGAGTCCCTTCCCCAGCCATTCCCACCGGAGCACCCATCTCCCAGATGGCTCCATTCCCCCATTGCTGCCCGCAGGGAGGCTGCCCCACACCATCCTCCTGCTGATCCCAGAGCTAGGACCAGGAGGGGGTGTGGGACAGGCATGTCCTTGCAGATGCTGCGGCCGGGGCTGGAAGCAAACGGGTCTGGGTTCAGGGGCTGCTCTGCCACCCCCGGGCAGTGCCGCAGGCCAGTCCCCCATTTCCCCCCCGGCCCCCGTTCTTCAGCTGGGAACGAAACCAGCAGCAATTATTCAGGCCAAGCACGTAAATCTGGCAGATCCCGCGGCTCCGGTTTGACGCAGCTACGCAGCGCAGTGTCTGGACACGCAGCCCAATTCCCCTTTCTCCCCTTGTTTATTCGCCCCGCAAGAAAAAAAACCCAGCGAAGTTACCAACTTGGGACCGCAGCGAGGCGTTCGGGCGGCTGGGGTGCCGGGGAGCGGACAGGACGGGCGGAGGGAGCGCCGGCGGCGCCGGGGGAGCCGGGGCCAGCAGCCGTGACGGGGCAGCCCGCGTTACATAAGGCGGCGGCTCCGCACCGCTCCGCAGCGCGGGGCCGGCGGGGGGCGGCGCGGGCCCGCGTCCCCGTGTCACGGCGCAGCGGCGCCCGCGGGCTCGGAGCGCGGCTGCGGGAACCCCGGGGGGCTGCCCGTGCTCCCTGCGGACAGGGCTCGGCGCGGGGGACCCGCGGGCTGGGCGTTATGTAACCCCCGCTTCCCTGCACACACACCGCTCAGGGAGAGGGGCCCAAGTGCCGAGCGCCGATTAATTGCAGCAACTGATGTTATTTGCTTTTTGCTGTTGTTGTTGCTTGCTTGCTTTTTGTTTTTAAAATTTTATTTCTCCCTCTTGTCACTCTGAGCTACAGAGCCATAACTGCGCTTGGCCGCGGTCCTGTCCTGGAATGAGGGAGCACCGCCGCTCGCCAGTCGGGAATCGCTTCCCAGTCCCGTGTCCGGGGGGGCAGCCCCGGGGCGGGGGGCGCGGAGCCGCAGGGCTCTGCAGCACGGCCGCCTCCGCTGCCGCGGTGCTGAACATGCACAGACACACAGACACACACACGCAGACAGCTCGCACTCCCCGGTCCCGGCGCGGGCCCTGCGCTGTCCGCGGTGCTGAGCACACACACGGACACACAGACACAGACACACGTCCCTTCACCGTCTCGCTCGGGCCCGGCGCTGTCCGCCGTGCTGAGCACACACTCGGACACACGGACAGACGCACGGACACGGGCGCACGTCCCCTCCCGGCGCCGCTCGGGCCCCCGCTGTCCGCGGTGCTGATGCTCCGCCGCAGCCCGGCGCGCTGCGGGCGCTGCAGTGCCCGGGGCGGCACAGCCCGGGCCGGCCCAGCAGCGCAGAGCGCCGCACACGCTTCTCCCCGCTCGGAGCCGGGAATGGCGCTGCTTCCCCTTCTCCTCCGACACTGCCTTCCCCGCCGGCCTCCTGCCGCCCGCACGGCCGAGAGGCACAGCCCGGCTGCCTCCCTGGCTCCAGCCGGCCATGAGGCCGGCGGCGAAATCACCCCCTTCTCCCTGCCTTTCTCTGTGCCCGCAGCAGCCAGAGGCTGGAGACAAAAAGCCGAACGGGTCCCACTTTAAATATGTGCTATTTCTCCATTTCATTACCGGCAATACGGCCCCCTCCCCCGCTGAGCCGGTACCCGCGGTGTGTGCCACCTTTACCTGGGCTGGCGGAGCGCGGCGCGGCGGGGTCGGTGGCTCGGTGCCGCAGCTGGATGGGAGGCAAGGACAGGAGGCTGCTGACCTCCGCGGGTCTCCTTCTTCAATGGATCGGGAGCCGTGCCCTCATCAAAGATGGCCGTCCGCTCCTACGTCAGCAGCTTTTAATAGCCCTCCCCGGCGGGGGGAGCGGGAGGGGGCAGAGCGGGCCGGGCGGGTTTGAGTCATCGCCGCCGCACCGCTCCCGCAGCCGGCCCGCCGCCTCCCGCGGCCGCCCCGCCGCCGCCTCCCCGCGGCCGGGGTCGGGGCAGGGGGCTGGGGGCGGCTGCGGCCCGACCGCCCGGCCGGGGGGGCAGGGACCCTCCCGCAGCAGCGATTTCCTCCGCCAAAGGGGTGGTCCGAAGAGGGTATCCCTCTGAAGTCCCCGGTACTCCATATATGGCCAATCTACGTGGGCTTCTATTTTTGTGTGAATTCTTCCTTCTCTCCCCTCTTTTTATTTCTCAGAACATCCTGCCAGGGGTCTGGGTATGTTAATCTGTTTATACTCCCCCTCCTCTCTCCCCTCTCCCACGTCGGAGCAGCCAAACACGAGGAAATCCATGGTTAAGGACATGTGTTGTAACTGATCATTTGAGGGACAGGTTCAAAAATGAGAGACAGAAATCAAAAACAAAGCCTGGACAAGTACATGAACACACACAGCACAGTGAACACATGCCACTGCTGCTGAGGAAGGAAACGGTAACTCAGTTCAAGGAAAGTGCCTGGCTTATTTATCATTAATTAATTAAAATATTCGTTCCGAGCGTACCTAATTTGGAGCAAATGGAGCTGTCTCCAACGTGATTTCTAATGGGGAGGAAATCCTTTCATTTCATACAAAATTATGTATGTTTGTAAAATTTATCTCTTAATGGGGATCTTAATGAACATTGGGGATTGCAGTCGAAGTGCGATGCTCTCTTTCGTAACCTCAGTCATACTTTCCCTCTCACCCCACAAGCCTTGGCTTTCATTCATGGAACCATCCAGACCAGGAGATGATGCCTCCCTGTTCCCTGTCTGAGCCTCTCCCGCGAGCAGTGAGCGAGCTCTGGCTGGGTTAACTCTGACACCGTGCGTGCAGGCTTTTCTGAACAGCCTGCGGATGGCGGAGTCAAAACATCAGTTCCACATGAGGGTGGTTCCATCCTCATCCTCTCTTCTTGCCCCCCCGTCCCCCTTGCCAAGGCGAAGAAGACCGGAAGAGAGGGAAGGCTCTGCAGCTGTATTTTGGAGCGCGTTCATCCCGTGTTATGGTTGTATGGGCGTGGGGGAGGGACGGGAGGGGAGGGAGGCGCGGGGGAGAAGGAGAGAGAATTGCGGGTGATTCCTCCTCCCCTGCTCCGTAGTTCCCCACAGGAAAACGTGACTGTAGATCGTGCTTTGTGAGTCTCACCCTCTTCCTACGAAAATATGTCCTTCAGTCTCTTTTGAAAGGAAGCAGTCAAAAGTTTGCTAAATATACGAGAAGGAATTCTCAGTCGAGAGGGGCTGCCTGCTGCATTAGAGTATCTAATGAGCTGTGCACACGGAAACCGCAGGGAAAGATAGAACCTGTCATGTTCCCGGGCTGTAAACACAGGCTGAGATTAACACTGTGCAGACACCCCCTCCAGGTGAGGGCTCTGGAGCAGCAGCCTGACTGGGAAACGCATTTAGCGTCAGGAGCGGCGGTTTGGGCAAACAAAGCTTCGCAGGCCGGCTCCCGCAGGGGTTACCGTGCCCAGCACCCGCGTGAGGTGAGCACTGCGGATGGCGAGAGCAGTCCCAGAGCGAGCCCTGCTCTGGAATCCAGGCTGCCCAACTTCCTGGCACACACGGAAAGTTAAAAAGGAATTCTCAGCCAGACAGCTGTACTAGTACTTATTAATAATTCATATTAACGGTAGATAAGGGAAGGAAAAGAGATTATAAACTGTTGTTTTGGCTAAGCCACCAGCACTGCAAAATGCTGGCTGGGTTTGGATTCAGCCCAATAATGCCTCGGAGAAGAATTTCAGTCCATTGGATACCAGCAGGGATGAATTTGGCTCTGTGCATCAAAAGCCAGGGACGAAAATGCAGTGAAGGCAAAATAAAATGCAGCATAACTTGGGGAAAGAGATGTAAGGAATGGAAAAAGGAAGAGAAAGCAGAGAGGGAGTGGGAGGAGGATAAGAGGTAGTTTTCCAGTGACAAAGCTGGGTTCAATTTAAGATTCATTTTCCAGCTCTGCTGCAGCAGAAATCATGGAGCTTAATAAAAAAACAAAGGACAGAATCATTAAATAGATCACAAACATTGCCCAATAAGCTTAGAAGGAGCAGCCACCTTTCGTTCTGGAAACGAGGGAGGAAGGGATGGAGCCTGTGCTGTTCAGGAATGTGGCTGCCTCTATCCTGGGAGATGCAGAGGGGGGGCAGGCTTTTGCACCGCAGCGCCGGGATTTCTGTCGCAATAAGTGCACTAAGCAATTCTAACTGATTCTTTAGCATCTTCTAAGGATAATTTGAAAAAAAAAACAAAAAGAAAAAGCACATGGGGAGTTCATTGACTCTATCCGGTACTATTTGAACAGTCGTTTCACACTGTGTACAGGGGATATGTGAGAAGAGAAGCCTATAAATGAAGTAGGAGGAGAGAGAAAACCGGAATTTGGTCTAAGAATGATTCAGCTCCTTCTTAATTATTCAGGCAACTATTCAGCAGGCTTAACAAGCAGTACCTGTGGGCACAGCCCATGAATAATGAGGCAGGAGCATGCTCTCCTGCATGACAGCAGCAGGATGTGTGCTCCACGTTACCGGCCAGGAGCCGGAGAAGGGCAGGACAGGCAGAGCCTGCAGCAGGTTAAGGGGGGAAAGAACAGCCCCTGTTTGTCCATGGTTTGGGAGCTGTGTGCAGCAGGATCTTCCTGGCTGCTCACAGCACCACCTCCAGCCTCCAACTCACACCCCTGCATGCTGCAAAGCTGGGCTGTGGGGCAGCCAAGTGAGGGGAACACCAAAACAGTGCCACCAGATCCTGCATGTTATTCCTGGGCTCTCTTAGAGGCAGTTGTAACACAGAGACTGCCTCAATTCTCTCCACCTTCCTCAGACGTTTCTTTTTTTTCCTTTTTCAGCAGAGAGGGAAATATTTATCCAAATGCTGCTCATCCTGGCCTCAAGTAAGTGGCTGGGAAAGAAACTGAACTAAGCATAGAGCAAACAAGAGAGGGAAAATGTACCTGCTTTGGCACTGAACATTTCCAGCCTCTCCAATTTCAGCCTGCTCCCAGGCTGAGGTGCTGAGGCATACCCCAGTCTGATATCTGCAATAAGAACAGTCTGAGGATGGAGCCCTTTATGCAGAGCTCCTAATTGCCTTCTGTCATTCACTGCTCTTTATGTAACTCTGAATTTTGACCATCAACAGCACTTGCATCTCTGTGCCCCAGGCTGCTTCTGATTAAATTTGAGGGAATGGCTGGGCCTAATTTTCCCCTGCATGCTCAGGATCTCTAGATACACAGTTAGGCTGGGGGCTTTTTTAAGGAGCTGTCTGTGATCGGGTGCTCCAGTTTGGGCCAAGACAAGATTTCTCTGAGCCTTATGTTCAAAAACAGAGAGATTTAAAATACAATTGTAACATAAACCCTTGGAGATGAGTCCCCACCGATTTCCTGATCACACTTTTAGATCTGCTGAGCCAGATCCCCAAAGTTCCTGATTCCTGACTAGTTGCTTAAAGAGCAACCAGGACTCAAATATTTGGTGAGTCTGGGTTCCACTGCTGCCCCCCAGCTCCCCCTGCCTTGGCTGGGCCCTTCTCTCAGCTGTGCTATAACTGTGTCATTCCTGCAATGCCAGACTTCACCATCTATTATCCTCTAGGCAAAACATAGCCACAGCTCTGAGGGTTGTCATCTGCTCTGGAGGTAGGACTGGTGTGAGGCCTCCAGAAACCTTGCCAATGGGAATTTTAAGCCCAGCTCAGCTTTCATGAGAGGAAAGCTCTGCCCAAGAAAGTCACAAAGGTATTGGACACAGAGGAAGGAGGACCACAGCCATTTAATCTATATTATACAGAGGAAAGAAGACATAGAAACAGCTTTCTCTATGTGTTCCTATGACACAGACGGCAGATAAGGATTAAACTCCAATTTTTAATTTAAAACAATCCTGATTTAGTAAAATAAACTATAATTGGATTTTAATTCTCCTTCTGTGCATGTGACCTGAATTTGGGAACCATTTCAAAAACCTGCCTGAAAGCTAAATGAAGAAAGGACAGAGGTCCCACAAAGCAGGGCACAGGCTTAACTGAGAGATATGAACTGCTGTGTGGTACTGCAGTCCCCTGTTTCTTTGGCCAACTTTTCTGTGAGCACAAAAACACAGCAGCAGATGCTGTATATTAGCACACAATGTCATTTACTTGCACTTCCTCATATGATTTTAGCCATATACGCTGACAACTAATCTTTAGGTGAGTGCAAATTAAAGTCCTGGTTTAATCCACACTTTTAACGGGCTTATGCTTTTGGGGGCTATTGCTTGTTTACAGGAAACACAGGCTATTTAAACTGGAACTTTTGGAACTGAGAAGTGCAATTCTCTTTGTCTGCAGGCTTTGAAACCAGTGGAGCTGTGATGAGTTCAACAAGCTGAATTGTGAGTTTTAATAATCCACCCGGAGATGAGGGTATGGCTGGTCCTTCCTTTATGGTTATAATTGCCAACTGCAGAAAGCATGTGCTTGTTACACTATTTATTGAATCATTTTTGAATGCTGTGAAGTGGTGCACGAGTACTAACTTCATTCCACTTGTGCCTGATTACATTGAGTGAGGTAAATGGGATTTAAGAAGGGAAATAGAAACCTCACTAATCTTGAAGGAAAATACAAAAATGTACAGCAAGCCAGAAGGCCCCTTTTCCCCCCAGCTACTGATTTCTGTCCATGGGACAGACAGGCATGAGAGGGGCTGCAGAGGTGTTGGTTCAGGGCCACCAGCTGGTGGTGAGAGCCACAGCACTGAGGCTCTCCTGAAGAGGTGGCCCTCAGCAGAGTGAGGGCTAGAGCTGCCTGTCAGACCGTGCCAGCAGGGTGACTCCTCTGGCTGTGGCACACGTCCTGCCACCTCTGGGCTCCTTCACAAGGAGAAACACTGCCCACTCTCTGGCACGGACAAGGAGAAACACTGCCCACTCCACTCCCCTGGCATGGACAAGGAGGAACGCTGCCCACTCCACTCCCCTGGCATGGACAAGGAGGAACGCTGCCCACTCCACTCCCCTGGCATGGACAAAGAGGAACGCTGCCCACTCCACTCCCCTGGCATGGACAAGGAGGAACGCTGCCCACTCCACTCCCCTGGCATGGACAAGGAGAAACGCTGCCCACTCCACTCCCCTGGCATCCTGCTGTGTCTCCCAGCCCCACCTGAGGCAGCCTCAGCTATAATGCAAACCACCTGAGCTCCTTTTACCTGAATTGTTTGCACCTGGCCCTGATTTGCTCAGTCCCAACCAGGAGTGGCTGAGGCTCCACCCGTCCCTTGCACAGGTAAAAGGGCTGGGCAGAGGCTGCTGCTCTTTTGGTAGGAGACTTCCCTGGCACAAACTTTAACTTTAGGGCTGGAATGAGTCTGCAGCTCCAACAGGAGATGTAAGCACCAAGTTTTTCCCCTCCCTTGCTGTTTCCTCTCCTTAGAGTGCGTGGGAAGGTGACTGTTAGTAGGTCTAGTTCCTGCTCTTCCTTTAAACTGGGTCATCACAATTTACCCTCCTACCTGCTGTAAGGATATGGGGTTTTTTCCTTCTCTACCCTTTGATATTATCCTTCTGCAACTCTCCCTCTCCTCCTTCTTTCCCTTCCCCCTGTTTCCTTCTCACTCTAAACAGAAGGAAAGTGGGTCACTTCATAATTGCTCTTCTCTATTTCAGAGAAACCCAGAGGCACAAAATGGAACAAACAGGTGAGTGTCACTAATTCAGGGGAGCTTTAAAGATATTTTCCTTTTAGATTCTCCTGGGCTTGCTTCACCTGCTCCTTTCCCTTTGCTTCCAAACTCCTGAGGTAACAACCAGTGCTACTGCCTGGTTGTGTAGGTAAAATTCAGGTTGAGACTAGGTGGCTTGGGATGCTGAAAGTAAGCACATTGAGCTTTTTGCTCTCCCTTTTATATGTTTCTTTACTTCAATGGAATGAAAAAAATCACGAAGGGGAAAAATTGTACTTAAATATGCCAAGGAGGTAGTGATTCAGTGTTGATGCAATACTTTGCAATAACCTTGGGCATCCATAGGAGTGATTCAGAAAAAAAGAAAGGCTTCCTCACTCACCAAGTCTTTATCTGTGAGCTGCCTGCCACATAACAGGATCTCAGATCATCCTCAGTCAGACAAAACAAAAGAGGTGCAGTCCAGTCAAGCATACAGGTTTTTATTAATGTAGGTGCAGTCCCAGGGATTCCTTTGCCCCCAGGGCCTGGTTTTGTCAGGGCCATTATCTGCTGCTTTCAGTGAAGCACTTCATGTGGAGTGGGATCCTTCTCTGAGGAGAGAGCTGCAGTCTGCTCCCAGGCTCCAGAGTTAGGAGGCTCAGCAGCTGAGGCCTTTTATGGACAGACGCAACATTTTGTCTTTGGTTTGGTTTGAGCTGCAGTGTTCACAGGTCCTAGGGCTGCACTGCTCACCCTCAGCTCTTACACAACATAGTTAATTAACATGGAGCATGTCAGACTAGCAGGCTTGCTGCTCCTTACAGAGCCCATGAGTGTTACTGTCCCTCACAAGATTGCTGTTGTAGGGTTTCACTTTGGAATTTTGGGTGACACCTTTTGCTCCAATTTTCACCGTGCTGAGCAAGAATCCATTCTCTCACCTTGGCAAATTCTCCTGTTATTTGCTGTGCAGAGTGGAGGAAGAGACCAAGCTCTAGAAGAAGGGCAGGGATCTGGGTTTTTCTCCTAGCCTGGTTATTGAACAGCTGTACTATTCTGGAAAAAGCCACTTCCACCTTGAAACTTGGTGTTTTGGGCTGAGCTACAAGAGCATCAGCCCCTCTATGAGCACTGTCTGGCACAGTCCTTGGTTTTTCAACGAACATGCTGCTCTTTCCCTGTTGAAACTGGGGTTGAATGTGTCTCTGCCTCTCTTCCTGTTGCTTCTTCCTCCCTGTTAAGGATGTAAATATTGCCACCTTCCCATATTGCTTGCTGTACATCTGTCCAGTGGGATTTGGTGCTGCCTCCGCAATTTACCTCTCCAAGGAGAGCCTGCAAAGCCAAGGGGGCACCTGCCCAGAGAGGAGGTTTCTGTTTGTAGGTAAAGGAAAGGCAGGAGCTTGCTGATGTTTTTGGAGACTCATTTCTGTCACTAAGGGCTCTGGGGAAAGCCTGAGGTGTCTGTTTAATCTCTGCCCAGAAAGGGACTACATCACACAGGGAACACAATGCAGGGGAAGAGGCAAGTGCTCCTCTGGGCTGTGGTGCCAGCTTTGTCACAGGATGTGCATCTGGAATAATTCAGGTGACTCAAAGGAGGCCAGGTCTCTTCTATACAACAGGACTGAGCTTTATGATAGACCAGACAAACATGTAGCTTAAGGTGTTAACCCTTTCTGCTCCTCAGATTCCATATGCATTGCAGTAGGTTCAAAATTGCTCCTGGCAGTGTTCCTCAGCCTTGTTTGAGGCAAAAAGGAGTCTAATGCACCCTGGTCTAATAGGAATACTCTCTGTGATGATTTATGGGTCAATGTCTTCATGTATCTCTGAAATGGGAATAAAAACTGCCCTGCTAACTTCCTGAGAGTTATTTCAATTTCCCTTCCTAGTGTTCTGCAGGTAATCTATATTTTTTTTAAGTTGATAAACTTGCTGAAAATTACAAGTGAGGGAAACAAATCTGTCAAGAACTCTCCAGCTTCTGAATGCTGAGTGTTGTTTTTTCTTCCTTAACTTACAAATGTTCAAAGTATTTTGAGAAACCAGTGCTGGTCTGAAGAAAAGTCTACTTCCCTCAGCCTAATACTTGCACTTGGTGTTAAGCTGCTTTAAGGTGTGTTCTTTGACCTGCCTGTTTCTAAAATATGTGCAATTATGGCCTTCTTTTGAGTAATTAGTGAGCCTTGTTCTCACATGAGGTATGTGCATAATATGAAGCTGAATAATGAATGTCACTTTACTGCTGAATGCCCACTTTTGATGCAAGTAGCCAACACTGGAGTGTGACAGCCCCTGAGCACCTGCAGGGCTGTGAAGCCTGCTCCTGGTGTGCCAGGGGCTGCTGTGGGTCAGGCCTGGCTGTGCTGCCATGCTGAGGAGCTGCTTTCATGTTACCTGATCCAGGTGTGCTCTTGCCGTGTAAGAAAGTGGCAGGGAAGGACTGGAGAATGTGGAGAACCCATCCAAAATTTCCTGTGGGTTTTAACACGGGTCTGCAGGCAGCTTTGGGCTGAGGGATGATGTGCATTCCTGTTGGATCACTTATAAATAGTTCCCTAGAGATTCTCCCTTGTGCAGCAGAAATCCTCATTATTTGAAGAGTGTCTGAGCAACCCACCCACCAGTCAGACTGCAGCTCTTACTCTTGCCAAAAAAAGAGACCCTTTATTCAGAGGAGTCCCTCGGAGGCAGCCCAGAGCACAGCTGAGCACCCCCAGGTGAGGGTGAAACCCCCCTGGGACCTCTGTTAGGGCCATTACAGCCCTCAGCAGGCTCAGCTGCCTCTGCAGATCTGTCAGTGCCCACAGCAGTGCTTCCTTTCTCCCTGTGGTTCTCGGAGCAGCCCTGTGGCATTTCTGCCTCTGACTTGTCAGAAATGCCTTTGAAAGATGTCCAGAGACTTGGTCTTACCCATGAACTGCCAGCACCTTGGCAAGGTGAAGGGATGGAGTTAAAGGATGATTAGAGAAATAATAATAATCTATTGTAATTGTTTATTATCGTGTTATTTTAGTGCAGCTGAAACAATGTCATGTTCCTCATGACCAGGATGATCCAGATAACAGGGAGATGAAAATAATCCTTTGCCTCTGGCATTGTTTTTGCTGTGATGGTCTCAAGGGATGCTGGGGCTGGCTCTGCTGGGAGCTGGGCTCTTGGCTTGGCTGAGCAGAGGAGCTGGGGGCTCCTGGTGTCTTTCTGTGCAGGCAGTGTGAGGGAAATGGAGCCGATCTCCCCTCTGTGGTAGCTTGTGTTCCACCCAGCCTGGGCTCATGGTTTGCTATTTGACTCCCCAGGGAAGTGGGCACTGCACCAAGGCTGCCAGGGTTCAAGGAGCATTTGGACAACAGCCCCAGGCCCAGGGTGGCATCCCTGGGCACGTCCTGTGGGGAGCCAGGAGCTGGGCTTTGGTCTTTGGGGGTCCCTCCTAGCCCAGAACACCCTGCGGCTCTGTGATTGGGTTTGAATGTCCCTGTGCTCCTGTGAGTCACCTGGCACGTGGCCTGATGGCTCACTGGGTGATGCTCTCTGTGTCAGCACTGGAGCCTCTCTGCACAAGGAGCCCTTTGGCTGATCTGACTCTCTGCACAAAAAGCCCACAATTGATCATGCTAAGGCAGAAATAGCTTTGTGCTAGAGCCAAGGTCCTGTCAAGGTAGGAGTCCTTCCTCTGGGTGATTTTAGCAGCACTGAGCTTGTTGACAACCTCAGTACTTGAATTTGTTGGGAGTCCAGCCCCAAATACATGGTACTCAAGGAAATTAAAAATAATCCCTTTGGAGCACATATTTGCTTTCTAGCTTTCAGCTACTTGAAAGCTGTGCTTCCAGCACTTACACCTCCAGCCACAGCTGGTAGAAAATGGACCAAAGATTGTTGCAGCACAGAGCTTGGCAGAGAAGGAGCTGCCCTACTGGTGTCGGGGGAGTTGGATCATATGCTGCCTCCTAAGCTTTGGAGGCTCCTCCCAGGAATTTTCCATTTTTTTCCCTGCTCCCCACACACGTGCCTCTGACAGGAGCCAGAATGTGGCCCTGCATGGATAGGGCAGCATTGCTGTGCCCTCTTGTGTTGCTGCAGGGGCTATCCAGAACTTCCAGCTGTTACTGCTGTATTACATAGATGATCATTCATAACACAGCCTTATGCACACTGAAAGCTGGAGAAACTTCTGGGTGTGATAAAGGTACTGGAACTTTTCTCTTTCAGTCGATCTGCTTGGTGACATTGATTGGTTTTGCTGGGGGGAGGGCCAAGGCTCTGCACAATTTGTTGCTTTTACCTTCCCCCATAACGCAGATGATAACACAGCACAGGCTGAAGGGGGGAGCAGCCTGCATGAATTAATAGCTGGCATGACCTTTCCTTGTGGAAATGTAGCTTACCTGTGAGAAGAGTCAGTCCTGGCTCTGTTTTCCTCCTGCATGTAGAGCTTGGGATGCTGCCATCCTATGCACCAGTCCCACTGCTTATTTGGCAATAAGCAAGTGAGGCCTTGCCTGATACTGGGTATGAATCCACAGCAGGGAGGAATTCTCCCACACACTGCCAGGGAACAGATTTATTGCCACATATCCACACACGGTGCCGAATGCATCTAAGTCTCTTTTAATGTTCTATTTTAATTGCCTGTCTCAGCCAGCTGAGGATAAATCAGTCTGAAATTCACAGTGAGCATTTGGGGGTAGGGATCGAATGAGATTTTATTGATATTATTGCAAAAGGTCTTTTCTGGGTAAATGAATTCTGTCCTTTTGGTGGTATTAAAGCTCTCTCAGAAGCAATGTGCCAGCATCCCTCTCTGCCACTGAGCAATCACCGTGCAGGCTGCTGCATCCCCAGGCAGCACAGTACTGCGTGCTGGCTGGAGCCCTCAGCTCCACCTGCCTGTGCTGGGAATCAGGCTGCAGGGAAGGACTTGTGCTTCAAGCCTCTTGCTCTTTGCTTTTGGGCTTTTTTCCTTTAAACCCATTCTGTAGAGCTAAACTGTAGTTTTGGAGTGCTTGTGGGACAGCATCTGAGCAGTAACAAAAACCATGGTGTGGAACAGTTCTCCCTCTCTTTCAATGCAGGAGCAGTTGGCAGGCCATAATCTGAATCTTAGCATTACAGTTCAGCTACAGAGTTTTATAAGTACCTTTTTAAAAAACATTCTGTCAAAATACTTTTTTTTTCCTGGTATAGAGCCTTTTCTAAGAAGGGCTTTTGAGAGCGGTGTGTGCATCATAGCTTGAATATAACCTTGTCAATTATAAATTAACCTGACAGCAGTGCCTAAAGCAAGGCTAATCCCATCTTCTCTAGTGCTATATAACGTATATAATGATGAAGATACTCATGCCTCAATGAGTTTGTGGTCTAAAATAGGCAAGACTGGCAAAAGGCAGTAGAAAATAGCCATTTCTAGTCTCTGCTTTCAGTAATTTTTCCCTGCATGCTGACAACTCCAAGATTGTGCAAGGTAATGGTTATGATTAATCCAAGACACCTGGGAGGTATTTAAATTTAAACTGATATGCTTCAGATCATAATTCAGACTTTGTCTGAGGAAGAAATTATTGATTTTGATCTTGATTTTTTTTTTCTTTTTTGCTTGAGACAGTCTTGTGGCTGCCTAACTGGGGAGATGATGGGGAGATAAAGCAGTGTGTGTCTCCTCATTGCAGACGCTGCTTGGCACCTGGGGCAGGGCTGCCACCACTGTGGTGTGGGTAGGTGTCCTGTGAGGGGCACCCATGGCAGGACAGTGCCTTGCAGACACCAGCCAGGACCTGGGCAGGACCCTTGGGCCAGTGAGCATCAGCAGCTTAATGCAGCTGAGGGAAAGGAAGGGAGGACAACACCCAAGCCAGGCAGGATTGTTTGTAGGAAAAACCCATGCTAACAAAGGCATGAACTTCACTCACAGTTCTCAGAGCAATCTGCAAGAACCTGGTTTGGCAGGACAAACTGTCATTCACTTATGTAACTTTTTTTTCCCCTAATCTTAGAATATTTGTCGTTGTTAGGTGTGGCAATGAGCCTGTTTAGGTGCTGAGTAGTCAAACAATGTAAATGGACCCCTGAATTCTCAGGGGTTCCTGAGAGCAGCAAAGTACAAGCTGTTCCTGAAGGCTCCCTTCCTGGGGCAGTGAACAGGTCAGGCTCCAAACTGCCTCCATTCTCTGTGGAAACTGCAGGGCAATGGGAGCAAGGAGGTAATGAGGGTCCAGTTCTGCTGCAATTAGCTTTGCAGGTAAATCTCTCCACATGTGGGTTACCTTTTGGCATCTGAGAAATGGTGATTAGATTTCTCTCTTGAGATCTTAAGCCATCGTTTCTACCATTCTGCATCTTGGCTGGAAGCTTAAATACCTGATCATTGTGTGCAGTTGAAATTCAGAGCTCTGGTTTGGGGAATCCACCTGTGTACTGCAAAGTTTCCAATTTTGTTCTCTCAGGACTCCTGGTTATGATTCACTGGACACAGCAATTATTTTGTCTTTAATTTTTAAAAAGTTTGAGCTGGGATCTTAGTTCAATTTCTATTTTGTGCAGCAAAAGATGAGAGCTCTTGACATACCCCAAGATACTAAGAAATGTAAAAAAGGTGGAGAACAGAAGTGTATCATAGAAAGTGAAATGTGAAAATTTTGGGTGGAGATGTGGCAGTATCCTCCTGTCTTTCTGAGTAAGAAACTGGATGTTCACATCAGGTTGTTTTTCTACAGGAAATCTTGGGGTCTGGGAGAGAGCAGGCAAAGCAGGAACATGCTCAGTTTTGTCTGCATAGCTTTCATTAGAAGTCAGGGAAAAAAATAAAAAGGCATCTTGATATTGTGGGATCCTCATATCTAAAGAATAACCAGCAAAGATGCATTCATGGAGGGGAGGAGTTTGGGGGAAGGGGTGTACTTGGGTGTTACTCCTCAAAGGTGGAGCCAGAGATGGGTCAGAACAAATGGCTTGGCTTGATTATACAGTGGCACATTAAAAACAAGTAGAAATCAGTGCCTTGTTCTCTAGAGGAAGGCAGTAACTCATGAGGGGACTTGTTTTCCATCTGGACTCGCTACTTTTTTTTCTGGCAACCTGAGATTAAGGCCTCACCTTCCACCAGTCTAATGAACCTTTGAGACAGAAAAATCAGTAAGGAGAGGAATTCTCTGAGCCGCCTTATCAGACAGCACAGGGCCAGGAACTGTCCTGCTTGGGCAGAGGTTGTCATTTCCTCCTTGAAAAGGAGAATTTGGACAGCAATGGTCTCATCTTGCCTCAGCAGGGGGCTGGAGAGGTTCAAAGGATGAGTTTGTGCTGAGTTGTTATGGCAGTTCCTCTCCTGTGAGACACAGTGTGGTTAAAAGGCAAAACATTGCATACTCTGCTACTTGTGGGTACTGCTGTTGTCTTTGTGTGTCATTTCCATGCAGGCTTTGAAGCCTGGTGCTTGCCAGGGCCCGTGGCACATGTCCTGCAGAGCTCCAGGGAAACGTGTGAGATGCAGCAGTGGTGGTTATGGGAGCACAGGTTGATTGGTGGCAGCTTTGCTGCTTTCAGGTGGTGTGTTTTGCTCTTCCATGAGGCAGCTGGGAATATTATATTGAATATACCTTGAAGCCTGCCTCAGGGGGCTGACTGAGACATGAGACACAGGGGTGCTCTAATGAGAAATGATATAAACACCAGGTAATGGGATAAAAATCCCAGGTGGAAGTGAGCTAAAAATTGTAACTTGCCCCATTATCTTCACTCCCAAGGCATGATTTATTTGATGGAAGAAGTCCAAGTGTGTTACGTTTGCCATTCTTGGAGCATGTGAGCCAAGACTGATTTGTTGACTTGTGTTAAGGGAAGGGACTGAGTTCAGCGTAACTGGTGCTGTAGCAGCATGGCCTCACCAGCAGCAAAGCTTAGGGCAGAAGAAATAGGACTGTGTGTGCAGCAAGGCCCTGCTGTCCCCATGCTTTTCAGGAAAAAAAAGTTCTTTTCAGAAGCCTAGTGAAAATAAATAGTGAAAGGGGTACTGAGATCAAGAAAAAAATAATCTGTCCTGGCATTTCATCTAGGGACACTTGAAATATTGCAAGAATCTGGAATCCGCTGGGGAAATGAGCCTGAAATGACAGGGCTGTGCAGGAGCTCTTCTGAGAGCTGGAGGAAGACACAGAGTTAAAAATAAAACAAAGCAAGGGAAGATGCTGCAGTAACTTAGCCCACTCTGTATTGCTTTTGTATAGGTGTGGGGGAGAAGGCAGGCAGCAGCTGGTTGCTTCAGAAAGCCTATTTTTATTGAGTCAAGTTTCCAAAGCCAATCCAGTCAATATGGGGTGTAAAACCCTTAAGATCTCTTCTCCTGATGGTGGAGTCTGTATTTTTCATCCTTCCCTTCCCTTGCACCTCCTGCCACACAGGAAACAACCCAAGTGACTCTTCCTCCAGCATTGCTGTTCTAGGGACCTCCATGGTTCCCAGGGTACACAACATGGGAGAAACTAATTAGACATCTGACCCTGAACGAATTCTTAATTGAAGTTTCCAACCCAGTGTGAAGGGGACTGATATTATTGGCAGTTACTAACTGGTATTGGCACAGAATCACTCTTGAGTGCACTCTCTGGGGAAAATCCATCACAACAGCACCTATTTCTGTGCCCTCTGTTCTTGGCAGTTTCCTGTTGGCTCATGTTTGTCTCTGAGGTGCTCTTGGTCTACCCAGCAGGAGGTGTCTGTGTTCCCTGGGGTCCAGCAGAGCAGCCCACATGGATTGCTCCAGTTGCAGAGCCCCTGGAAGCAGCATGGTCTGAGCAAACCCATTGCTTTGCTCCCTCTCAGGGCAAGAGAAGCTCTTTAATCCTTCAGCTGGTGTTTAAGGCACAGAGTACTGGTGAGGGGTGGGATACAGACAGACTGCCTAGGAAAAGAATGAGCACCTTCCTCAGGGTGCTCTTTGTCATTGCAGCCCTCTTGCTGAAGCACATCTTAGCCTCTAGGCCAGACCAAATCAGTCTGGAGAGCCAGCAGAGTGACAGTGTCGATGTTTGACACCTGTCTCCTTCAGAGGACAAGAGTGGTAAATCTGCAGCTTCAGCTGGGCCGGAGGCAACCAAATCCCAGGCGTGGTGGGCCAGTGAGGCTGAGCTTTCCAACCAGCCTGGAGCCTTAAATCTCTGGGACATTCCTGCCTCTGGGTTGGTAGAGGGTCTCAGATTGGTGGTCTGTGTATGTGACTGCTGTCTCCTGAAGTTACCCACATCCTGAGGAGCTGACTCTGCTGCAGGGAGCAGAGTGCCAAAGGCTGCTCTCATAGTAAATTCCTCAAGTGTCTACAGGGTGCTTTAGCAAAAGCAGCCTCATGCTGCTCCAAGTGATGGTTTGGGTGAAGCTCAGCAGTGCCCTACTGCTCACCTGGGCACAGGTAAAGGGGGAGTGTGGCAGGTGAGAACACCTGCCTACAGCTGCCCTTATTAAAGAGTCTTGCACCCTTACTTATCTCTGCCCATGTGTTGGAGCAGCTGTCCTGTAGGGTGGTGAGAAAGTTTGCAGGTAAATATTATCTCTTTGTAGTAATTCAGCAAAAAGACAGCACTTTGCTTTTCACCTGCATTGTGTCCCTTCTCTCAAGTGGATTAGCTCCTGAGGAGTATCCCTGGGAGAGAAATCCTTTCATATGTGAACGGAGCAGGACTTTAAAATAGGTACAGAATCCCTGATAAGGGATCCCCAGAGCCCCAACCATTCTGCTGCCTTCATTAGTGCCTAAAAAGCAGGGACGTTGTGTGGGGGAAAGAAATGAGGTGGGAGGCAGCTGATGAGAGGAGCAATGTACCCTGCTAACAAAACTCATCTGAACAGACACATCCAGCACCTCTGTGCCTCCTTTCACCTGCCTCATTCTGAGCAACCACATTAAGAAGGAAAAAAATATTTAAAGCTCTGCTAACTAGAGCCCCATGGGGAAACAAGATAACTATCAGCAGAGCTGGTGCTGCCATGGGTGGGAAACCCCCACAGCAGCAGGATCAGCACATCCCTGCCTGGTGCAGCTTCCAGTGCTCCTCTGAACTCTCCTTTGATCCAGAGCTCTGTTCAGCAGTGGGCTTGGTTCATTCTGTTCTCCTGGTGCTGAGGGGCAGGTGTGTGCAGCTGAGGGGAGGAAGAGCTCACCTTAGACCCCATGCAATGAGAGATGCTCCCTGTCCTTAGGGATTTCCTGATCCTCTCCACGTGCAGCCCTCTCTCAGGAAGGAGCTGATCCTGTGGGACACTGAGGGCCACCAGGGCGCTGACATGTGAGGGTGTTTTTAGGCCAGGCCACTGCAGCCTCAGGCCTCTCCTTCCCCTTCCACCCTGTCAGAGTCAAGGCTGCTTTTCCTGCAGCACTGCCCTTCTGGCAGCTGTGGGTCTCTACTGCTTGCCCATAACCTCAGTCTATCATCTGAGGATGCAGCAGTTGAATAACAGTCTGAGCTTCTGCAAAACAACTGTGGCAGTCCCTCAGGCCACTGAGGCTGCTGTTCCTCCCCCAGAGCCCCAGGGAGCAGAGGCAGTGACTGTGGAAAGGCTTCTGAGGACAGCAGGATAAAAGCAGCTCACACAGGGGCCAGCAGGCTCCAGCTGGACTAAAACTGCCCCATCCTGCAGCAAACGCCAGCAGGGGGATGCATTTCTCCTGGCCCTTCCTGGTTTGCAAAATTCATCCCTCTTGTGAGAGAAAGGGGCACGAGGAGAAGAGCAGGGATCCCTTTCTGACTGAAAATCAGGCAAGATAGGGATAATCTTTTAACCTAAAACTCAGCCTATTTCCAATAGCTGTGTTTTTTCCTCACCAGATTCCTGCATCAGTCAGTTTTGCACTGTTTTCAGAAGACATCTGCCTGGTGCTTGGGATGGAAGTTGTACTCTTTGCTCTCAGGGGATGGCTTCCCCTGGCTGGAGTATTGGTTCCTGCCCTCCCTAAGGACAGCCTTTGCCTGCTGCTTGTTTTCCTCCCTGAATGCCTGTTTCCAAGGGAAAGTGCTGCTTTAGGGTCATGCTCCACTCCTGCTGAGCCCTGGTGAGGGCTGTCAGAGCCCTTCCCAAGCTGGTGATGAGGACTGCAGGCAGTGCTCACCTGGGGTGTGCTTTGGGGCCTCCAGGAGCAGCAAAGCTCTTCTGTAAACTCCAGCAGAACACAGGCTGTATGTTGAGGTAATCAGCATCCTTGATCTTCTCCTCTGAGACCCAGCAGTTAGCTTATTTGCACTTTGTTGTGGCAAAAATACAAAGAAAACAAATATGAAAAATTATTTAATGAACTCTGGAAATGAATAATGAATACATCATTTTAAGTGGTTCTTCAGGCTGCTACAGAGTGCTATCCTGAGATGTGAGAGCAGGAATCTTGGCTGATGCAGAGGAGGGCAGTCATTTGGTTCCTGAATGAGCAGCCCACAGGATGAATGGGACAGTTAATTGTTTCTTGAAGCAAACTTCTCAGACATCAGTGTGGCTAAGGAGGAGACTTGGCAGTGTGCTGAGCCTTAATTTTTAAACGGTGTGAAAGATGGGCTTGACTTACCTTTGCTTTGAGTTGGTGCAATGCCACTGACTTCAGTGGAGAATTTGTAGCCCTCACATTTCATCTGCCTGGCTATTTGATGGCACAGCAATGAGAAATGAAACACCAAGCAAGGTTTTCCAGCAAGACTACAATTTTCTGGAAGATCCCATGCTGACAGAAGAGTAGAATATATGTCTGACTTAAATAGATTTGTTACATGTCTTGTGTTAAACACTTTATCTTTGCCGTGATAGCCTGGCTTAGTCAGATCTGAAAACCAAGAAAGGTGTTTGAAACCTTCATCTATTGGGAGACTGGCTCACATTCCAAATAAGTTATACAGCATTCTTTCCTAGACTGAAAACATTCAGGTTGGTCCTCAATTATTGCTTATAATTCCAAAGGGTTCTGGGACAGCTGTACATTCTGGGCTTTGTGTCCCTTGGAGTCCTTGGTGGATAGACTCATGATAGTGAAAACATTTTAGGGATGGATGACTCAAGAAATTTCCTTTTTAGAGTCTCTTTAAAATAACTTCATTTGAATGAGAAAATCAGAAGGATTCTTTAAAAAAGCAAATGTGTATTTCAGTATGGTGTGAGTGTATGGATAAAAAAAGCCAATTTAAGAATTAACAATCCAGGAAAATTATTAGCAAAGGCTCTTCCCCATCTGCCCTCCATGGAACAGGCATTGTTCACATGGTGTTGGGAGTAGGACCTCATGCAGGGCTCCCTGCCAAGCTCCCTGGGAGCCACATGTTAGTGGCAAGGGAGTGGCAAGTAAGTCCTTTGCTGAAGTGTGAGTGAGGTGAAGAAAGTTTAACTTTTATTTTCATGCTGGAGAGACTATTACAAACCAGTCATCTCCTGGATTTTGTTGTGTGTGAGACACAGATGTGGTCCATAACCTTCTTTTTCACATCAAAGGTCGGATCTTGCCTCAAGGTCAAGTGTGGTTTTCTTAATTCTCTCTTCTCTTACAATTTGTTTCCCCCAGCCTAAAATTAAGGGTTACATTTGTGTATTGTTGCATGTAAAGACAGAAATTTGACTTTTAAAACATGGCAGACATCTCTTTGAAACTGGGAGCTAGATCCCTAAATATCTTTGGAAATCTGGAGCTGTGCACCAGATGGAGAATCAGCACTTAAAGAGTAATTTCATGAAGGAAGTGGAGTGAAATTATTTCCTTTAGCAAATAGTTTCACAGCAAGAAGAAAGAAAGCAGAGCCAGCATCTTGCACAGGGAGATCATGCTTATTCTCCCCTTCTTTGTGCCTCTTTCCTAGGGTTTTGGGGGCTTTTTGGTTTGGTTTTTTTTTCCTCCTATGGATGCATCCAGGCCACATCATGGCACAATGCAATGTGCCAAAAGTAGGTATTGGTTACTCTCTAATTGGCACCAGTTGCAGGTCAGAGTGAGCACTTTGTGTCTCATGAAAGGCTGAACCCTTTTTATGTCCTGAAGTGATTTGAGAGTAGATATAAATGTCACAGATACACTGAACAAGAATTACTGGCCTGCAGAATTAATCCAAGATAATGTCAGAGGCTCTCTGAGGCAGGCTGACAATGTGGTGTGTCAGCCTTATGTAACTGGGTACATGTACCTGAGGTCATGTGCAAATGTAGGGGCTGCAGCTGGGCTCTACACCCCAGGAAATGGGCAGGAAAATCCCATGTCAGAGTATCAAACACTGGCAGTGTCCCTGGTGGGGAAAAGCTAGTCCCTGGTCATCTCTGAAGACAACAGTGACCCTGCAGATTGTCAGGAATTAGTCCTGATCCAGACAGTCTAGGAGAGATCCCCAAAGTTTCCTTATCCTGGATGCTGAGGACATGTGAGGTGTGCAAGTAAGATTTTTGCAGTGTCTGGGAGGAAAATGAAACTTTCTAGACAGGTGGAGCTCATCAGTTTGCAGAAAAACAGCTTCTGCTTAGAGATCAAACAACTGCCATATGGTGCTGTTTTTTCCTATAGCGCAAACATATTTAGCTGTGCCAGGAGAAGTCTGGGGAACTGATTGTCAGTGGCCACACAGGATATGGCTAAACTTGGATCAAAACACTACCAAAGCATGGAGCAGCTCTGGAGAAAGGAGCTGAATGGCAGCTGGGGGAGGGAGTGATGCAGTGGGTCACTCAGGGAAAGAGGTACTGCTCAATTTCACCTCCCTTTTATTGTATGGAAACCTGGCTGCTGCAAACATACGGTGTAAAAAAAAGTTAAAAATTCTAAAACCCTTTATATGACTAGACTCCTTCACCAAGCTCTGAATCAACATTATTTCAGTTAAAAAAAAAATCCTACCAAACAAATAATTGCATGTTACTGCTCTCATTCTTGGCTATAAGATAAAATCTCATTAGTAGCTGCAATAATAGCACATCTAGGAGCAAAATTTGACTTAAAATGCTTTCACTTTCACAACACCCACTTTTCATTTGAATGCTCAAAGTTGCTGCAAAACATTTTTGAAAATTAGCTATTAGCTACACACTGTAGTAATTTTTCTGGTGACAGCCATTGCACAGAACATCTACACTGCAATAAACTTTTTGCAGTACCTTAAATTTGCCTTATTATTGTCTATCAAGTGTTGTTATTGCTAAACTTGTTCCAGTGCTGACTCAGTTGATGAGCATAATTTTACCATGTAGGCAGCCCTAATTCGTGACGATCTGGGGCTTCACATAGCATCTAGAACCTTCCTCAAAAGCCATTTTGCAAGTGACTAAGACATTCATGAAAGATCTTAGAGCTGGAGGTTTGTGCTACAAATGCAAAGCAGCATTTATTATTTGGGCTTTACAAATGCAGTTTTAATTTTGCCTTAATCAATACTTCATTAAAGTGGGCCATGTAGGAACTGTTTATTTCTCTGGTTTCCCAAGCAGCTTTCTGTGTCACATTAGGAAAGAAAAAAAAAAAAAAAAAGGCATTCAAGACAGCCTGAAAAATATTTTTCTTTTCCTTGGCCTCCCCTCCCCCTTGAAGGCTTTCTGCTCCAGTGGCTTGTGTTGTAGTCACACTATGCTTGGAGTGACTTGAGAGCATCCCTAATGCTGCATGCCTGGCACTAGAGGCAAATAAACTATTTGTGTGCAGCAATCTGTAAGCTGCACCTCAAGAACAATTTCCTTGTCTGCTGACAGACACCCAGGAAGGCTCAGGGAGGTTGGAGCAGGAGGGCAGTGGCAGAAGGAGGAAAGTTTCCCTGTCTCCCCCGGTGCAATGAATGCAAAGCAGCTGCAGGAGGGGTCAGCGGCAGTGGGATTCCCTGCCCATTGGCACGGTGGGTGCTGCTGCAGCCCCTGCTTTGGCTGTGTGCCCCAGGGGCTGCAAGGGCAGCAGGGACTGCTTTTTCCTTTGCTTTCATTTCTTGGAGTTTTCTGTAACTCTTTGGATTTTAAGCTGAGTTTGTTGAATTCTTATGTTCTTTCCCTCCCACTCCAGTATTTCACAGGAGGGTTTTTTGCCCCCTGCCTTTTGTTAGATAACAAATTTCTCCTGCACCATTAGAGCTGTGGTTTACTGTGCTCCTTGTACGAGATGGTTCCAGAGAGTGGAGGATTAGCTCAGACCTCTTGACTACTCTCCCCATACACCACTTCTGAGGCTTCAAGGCTCACCTGCTTTTTAGCAAATCAGAGTTGACACTGGCTGACTTCAATGCTGGTGGAAGTTTCCCTGCTGCATGGGGTTTGTGGATGGGCTCTTGGCAAGGGCTCCTGACTGCAGCTGCTGAAGCCTTATCTCTCTCTGTAAGGAGCTGCAGGAGTTGCCTCCAGTGGGTCCCTGGGGGCTCTTGCTGCAGTACCAAAAGCTTGTTTCATTGCAGGGAGGGGGCAAAGGCTGCAGAAGGCCAGTTCAGGGCACTGAGCTTACAGCTGGCTTGGCTGGGGGAATTGATGCCTGCCGTGTAATGTGTGAGCTGTAATAGAGGTCTGGTGTCCCAGGTAGCTCCAGTGAATGTGTGAGAAGGGCACTAGTATTACTGAGAATAAACCTACTCTGCATCCTATAAAATCCAGCAAAATGCCCTCAGATCTTATAAGCACTCCTGTTCCACTGCTGACTGCTGCTTCTTGGGGCTGGCTTGAACTGCAGCCTAGGGAGGAGCCAAGAGGTGCAGGAGAGGCACTCTCCTTCCCAGAGTGCTCTGGCCTGGGGTGGAATTAACCTCTTTGTTCAGTGCAGAGGAAAAAAAAATCAAAGCAGGCCAGGGTTGACCTACATTTGATCCTTGCAATGTGCAAGTTCTGCTTCCTGCACTTTTTCTTGTGGTGACCTTTTGTTCCTAGGAGGTAAGAACTGCTTTGAGGCATTGCTGCATGTTTTGTACAGCAAAACTTTCCTTCCAACAGGAAAGGATAATTTGAAGATCGCTATTTCTGTTACAGGAAATCCCAAAGTCGAATTAAAAAAAGGAAATGCGTTCTTGTGAAGTCTTCAAATATCATAGGATTGAATCTCTCTTTAGATTCTGACATTCTGGATGGGATGATTGCCACTGATCTCTCATATGTGCCGTGTGCTTTGGAAGGGGATGTTTTGCCAAAGCCTCTCGTCACCAAACCTCAGTGAGCGGGGAAGAGAAACGTGGTCTGAGCCAGCAGGGTGAGGGAAGGGCCAGGGGGCTGGGTTTCCAAACTGAAAGCTGAGGGAAGGATGGGCATTTTCATCTGCTTGTGAGAGAGGGGACAGGGCAGGCACGGCTTGCTCAGAGGACAAGAGGTGATCCAGAGCAGCATGTGGCAGTCCAGGGCACAGCTGTGCCAGTGCTTTGCCCTGCTCCCTCCTGTCTGTTCCTGGGGGAACGAAGGCAGGGGTGAGGAGGCATGTAAGGAAAGCTGTGTGGGGCTGAGCAAGGCTTTGGGCCTTGAACAAAATATCTGCAGTTACAGAACTGGGACCCGAGCCTTAAAGAAACTGGGAGAGCCCCTCGCAGGGCTGGCTCCCTTGCAGCCTCCTCACCTCTCCTCAGTGACCACTACCTCCCACTGCTTTGAGCCTTTGGCTGATGGAAATAAGAGCCTGGAAAGACTCTGCAAGGGGAGCACAGGCAGCTGCCTGAGGTCAGGGCCTCTCCCAGCATCACTGCAGCACTGGTGGTGCTGTGTTAGGTTTACTCCAAGAGATGCTCGGTGCCTCTTCCATGGCCCATACAGGAGGAGGTATGGGCAGACTTTAAGGGATACTGGGATTTTTCAATGATGTTTTCACCAGACAGTGGCAAGGTGCTCATCTCCTGGGAGCCATCAGTGAAGAAGGGCATTGGTGCTGCTGCCTCATTACGTATCAGTGTGTGTTTTGTTCTCTTTCTCCTGAGGAAGGGGCTGGAGAACGTGCAGGTGAGGGTGGACAGGAGTGGCTCTTGCCAGCAGCCTCCCTGCTGCAAGGTCAGCCCCCAGTGGTACAGAGTACATGCCCTGCCTGCTGCCTGACTTGTCCCAGCTGACACAGGGAAGACAAACAGCATAGGCAGAGCCCAGGGTGTCTGCAGGCAGCCACATCTCCACAAGCCCCATCTGTAGCAGGGCTCAGCCACAAAACCTGCCCTATTTGGCCCTGCTGGCTCCTGACAAGGCAGATGCTATCCAGTCACAAGTCATTGCAGGAGGGCGCTTGGTGCCTTTGGGCTGGTTTGTCAGCCAGCACCTTCTCCCTTGTGTGCAGCTAGCCAGGTGAACTCAGCTGAGCAGTGCTGAATGCCTGGGGGCAGAGAGCAGCCTGACCTTAGCAGTGCATTCAGTGTCCCGTTCATCTGAAGGATGCTGAGGTTATAGAGGTAGGAGATGGAAAACAGTGTTTGCTGGAGCAGAACATCAGCTCCTGCCTTGTTACCCCTCCTGCACAGTGAAGTGAAGCTGTGGCCAAGACCAGAGGGCAACTGGTCAGCTCCAGGTTTTGTTACAATGTTGAGCTCAGGTTATTTGTGCAGTCTTGCTTCTGCTGCATCCCAGCTTCTGAGAGCTGAACTGCTTCATGTCTTTTGTGTGCTGCTTTAAGAAAAAGAATTAGAAATCCATCTGTCCTGTTTTGTGGCATTGCATTTAAGAGCCACACAGGGCTGACACCTTTAGATTAGCTTTACTTTGCTTTGTGGACCAGTAGAGCAGTGAACTGTCAGGCCCTTACATGGTGGCCCTGTTTAGTTTTCCCTTCTCTCCATCATGCCTTGTGCTGTGCAAGATTCAGCCTTGCTTGGATCCTGCACAGTGCCCTGCCTGTGTCCAACTCCTGCTCACTTGTGAGCAGTCAGCACAATCTATTTGCTGTGGAATATAACCTGTCAGCAGATTTTTCTCCTTCCTCAAGGAAAGGCTGAATCCAACACAGCGCTGCCACTGTACTCTGCATTATAAACTCTTCTAAGCAGGGATTTGTACTTGCAAAGCATCTTCCTCTGTCTCTCTGTAGTGGCCAGCACACAAGCAGAGATTTATGAATTTCCATCACCGAACAGTTTTGCAGAGCAGTTGGGCTTGCTGTCAAATGCTGTGGCTGTCCCTTGATGCTAATAATCCAGTGTGGAATATCAAGTGATGGCTCCAAAGGAACAGCAAGTCAGAGCCTCTGTTGCTATCAGCCCCTGCAATGCCTCTGAAGGCAGCACAGCTCCAGCACTTCACACCACACATGGTGTGTGCCAGCCTTTATCTGGCATCTCCAGCTCTAATAGGAACATACGCTTGGCTAAATTAAGAAGGAATATTTTTGTGCTTTAGTGTAAGCATACTAACAATTCCAGTTTATTTTAAGGATGTGTCTTAAAAGCATTAAGAGTGGCATAAAATAATAATATATGTGATTTACCACTGTGGAGACTGTCAAGTGTTGTCATCTACTGGCACTGTATTTAATACCCGGGCCGCCAAGAGGCATCGCTAATAGAATTTGCATTAATATACACAGCTTCTTTAAAAATTAATTACCCAAAGTAGAGCATCATGTACTGAGACTCTCAAACAGGAGAGAAACATTGAAGCGGCACTGAAATAAGCAGTCTCAGAGCTCCTTGGGAAGCCAAGGGCAGCTGGAAACATTGCCCCAGCCCTTTTCTCCTGCCCAGCGCATCACGATGGGGATGCAGACACAAACTGACAGCAGGAAGCATTGCCATGGAAAATTCTGAAGGAAATCATAGATTTGGACTGGGCCCGGAGGCTGCTGTGCTGCTGCTGAAGGCTGCTGCTGTTGCAGCTGCAGAGAAATACAAGGAACCTGTTAAGTCAGGAAAAGGAAATGTGACCTTTCCCAATGTCTCCCCAGAGGCAGGGAGGTGCCAGCGCCCCACAACACATGTGGGTCACACCTTTGTGTGCTGGGGGGGTTTGCATGGGTCAGAATGCCTGGCAGCACCAGTGAGGAAATGTCTGAGAACATTCATCAGCCCCTCTATTTTCCTTTTCTTCCATCAGCCTGCAAATGCAATGGCACATTGGGATGCTGCTCACTTGACTGTAATAAATTAGCAGCAGCCATTCAGTCTCCAGCCCCTCCAGTTTCTTCACGTGCTGGAAATGGCTGGAGATGAATTTTTCCTGCTCTACGTGGAGGAGAAAAAACAAATGTTACTGGTCACAGGTATTGATAACTTTAGTCAGAAGCTGAACAAAGTTAATGGTATTTGTGAAAACACTTGGGTAGCTGTGTCCTTCTCCTCTTTTGTACTTTGGCTTTGCTGGGTTGTAAGTCTGAGCTCTGGTGTGGCCACAAGAGATCTGACCTCATTTCCCATGGACATCCTTTATATCAGCTGAGTGAGGGGCAGCAGGCCCAGGAATGCAGATTGTGCCTGAGCCAGGCAGAGTTTCTTTCTCTCCAGTGAGCTTGTCACATTGCTGAGCTCTTTACAGCTTTTCTGCCAAGAATATCCCACAAATGCAGGTACTTTCCTTCGCTACTACCTGTAAGTGACTGTTCTGTCTCCAGCTCAGTTAAAATGATGAATGATTTCCAGCCTTCTCCTGTACTGTCCCTGGAAGGTATTTGTGAGCTCTGGCCCTGCTCCCTGAGTGGAGGCAGTGCCATTGTTTCCATTGCGGTCCCAAGACTCGCTGGCCAATTTCAGGGCTCCTTACTCAGCAGTGGAAGCTCTCTCTGGGCTGGAATTTGGAAAGTGGCTGGGAGCAGCTACAAAACATCCAATGCAGCTATTCCCTGTTATACTCATGGCAGAGCAAGGGAAATGAATGGCTTTAGTGGCAGCCAGGCTGCTGTTGGTGAGTTATTGGATGTTAAATGATTTTCAAGCAGTGCAGCAGTGCTGCTTTTGCTGCAGCTTCTGTCCCCTCAGCATCTCCATCTCCCCGAGGCACGTGTTCAGTCTGGGCAAGGGAGATCAGGTGCAGAGGCTGCTGCAAGTTGGTGGTCAGGCTAAAATACAACTGAAGACCTTAAAGGGGCAGCTTTCAAGGCAAATTCTTCAGTTTCTCTGAATCCTGGTCAGTACTTGTAGGCTCCTTGTCTCTTTATGGATGGAGAGGAAGGCCAGGTATAGTCTCTAAGAGCTGTTTTTGATTTAAAGGAGGCTGTTACAGTGAGAACTGAGATGCTTAATGAGTGCCTGTTTTTCTGATTCATCATTTCAGAGCAGTGTTTGGTGGTCTGGGTTACCTTCCCTCTCCAATCCCCAGGAAATCATGTCATTAATGATAAATGCTCAGGCTGCTGCTGGTGTCTGAGGGTTCACTGCACAGAGCAGGCTCAGGGGACAGGAATATCCCCCCGGGATGGCTGAGGGGGTGGTTGGCAATGAGAAAGAGCCTACGCTTCATTCTGCAGCAAAATGAGACACAAATCAAATGCTTCCACTCCAAACAGGGAAACTCACGGGGCCCCTTTGCTGCCCAGGGGTGCTGAGGGGCAGAAGGGGAAGGCAGAGCTGGGGGTGGGGGGGTGTCTTTGTCAAGGGATCCATTGCTTTCCACCCAATGTAGGATGAACTGGGATGTGTATGAGATTGAGGAGTGTCAAGGCAATTAGAAAGGACTTCAGGGTACTGGGTCAGGTAGTTGATAGGGCAGGAGCACAGGTAGTGTTCTGCTCAGTCCCTTTGGTGGCGGAGGAAAATGATGAAAGAAACAGAAGAATCCGTATCATCAACAAGTGGCTTAAGGGTTGGTGTCATCGGCAAAATTTTGGATTCTTTGATCATGGGGAAACTTTTACAGCATCTTCTCTGCTGGAACCAGATGGGGTACACCTCTCTGTTAAGGGCAAAAGGTTTTTAGCTCATGAACTGGCAGACCTCATTGAGAGAGCTTTAAACTAGGTTTGAAGGGGGAAGGGGAACCAGCTGAGCTATCTGGAAACAGGCCCGAGAATTGCAAGTCTGAGTTAGGGCTGAAGTCAGTAGCCCAGATGAGGTGCATGTATACCAATGTACGCAGCTTGGGCAACAAACAAGAAGAGCTGGAGGCCATGGTGCAACTGCAGAGCTGTGATGTAGTTGCCATCACGGAAACGTGGTGGGATGACTCACATAACTGGAGTACTGCACTGGATGGATACAAGCTCTTCAGGAGAGACAGGAAAAGAAGAAGAGGTAGAGGGGTGGCCCTTTATATTAAGCAAACTTTTGATGCCATCGAAATTGAAACTAAGGAAGATGGAGTTTAACGTCTATGGGTAAGAATAAAAGGGAAGGCCAACAAGGCTGACACCATACTGGGAGTCTGTTATCATCCACCCGACCAGGAAGAAGAGGTAGATCACTTATTCTATAAGCAGCTAGGTAATGTTTCAAGATCATCAGCCCTTGTTCTTGTAGGTGACTTCAACCTACCAGACATCTGCTGGGAACTTAATACAGCAATAAAGAGGCACTCCAGGAAATTCTTAGAATGTATGGAGGACAACTTTTTGTTGCAGCTGGTGGGTGAACCCACCAGGGGAGGGACTATGTTAGATCTGCTGTTTGCAAATAGAGATGGGCTGGTAGAAGATGTGGTGGTTGGAGGTCACTTGGGGCAGAGTGATCACAAAATAATAGAGTTCTCAATATTTGGTGAAGTCAGGAAGAGCACCAGTAAAACTCTTGCATTGGACTTCTGGACGGCAGACTTTGGCCTGTTTAGGAGACTTATTCAGAGCGTCCCTTGGGAAGCAGTCCTAAAAAACAAAGGAGTTCAGGTAGGGTGGGCATACCTCAAAACAGAGATCTTGAGGGCACAGGAACAGACCATCCCTGTGTGCCGAAAGATCAGTCAATGGGGTAAACGTCCAGCCTGGCTGGGCAAGGAGATTTTGGAGGAACTTAAGAATAAAAAGAGGATGTATCAGCATTGCAAGAAGGGTCAGGTCTCTAAGGAAGTATTCAAGAAGGCTGCTAGAGCATGCAGAAAAAAAATTAGGGAGGCCAAAGCTCAGTTTGAACTTAGAATGACAACTTCTGTAAAGGATAATAAAAAATGTTTTTACAAATACATTAATGGTAGAAGGAAAGGTAAGACCAGCCTTTGTTCTTTATTGGACAAAGGAGGGAACTTAGTATCTGAAGATGAGGAAAAGGCAAAAGTGCTTAATGCCTATTTTGCCTCAGTTTTTAATGGGAAGATGACTCGCCCTCAAGACACCTGCCCGCCTGGACTGGTTGATGGTGTCAGGGAGCAGAATGGTCCCCACATTATCCAAGAGGAGGCAGTCATAGAACTACTGAAATGCTTGGATATTCATAAATCTATGGGACCAGACGGGATCCACCCCAGGGTAATGAGAGAGCTGGCAAATGAGTTTGCAAAGCCACTCTCCATCATTTACCAACAGTCCTGGCTCACTGGTGAGGTTCCGGATGACTGGAAGCTGGCCAATGTGATACCCATTCACAAAAAAGGTGCAAAGGAAGATCCTGGTAATTATAGACCAGTCAGCCTGACCTCAGTACCTGGCAAAATAATGGAACAGTTTATATTATGCGCCATCACGCAAAATTTACAAGATGGCCAGGGTATCAGACCCAGCCAGCACGGATTTAGGAGGGGTAGATCATGTCTGACTAACCTGGTCACCTTTTATGACCAGGTAACCCGCCTAGTGGATGCAGGGAAGGCTGTAGATGTTGTTTACTTGGATTTCAGCAAGGCCTTTGACACTGTCTCCCACAGCATACTCCTAGACAAACTCGCAGGCCGTGGCTTGGACAGGAGCACTCTTTGCTGGGTTCAGAACTGGCTGCATGGCTGGGCCCAGAGAGTGCTGGTGAATGGTGTCACATCCAGCTGGGGACCAGTCACCAGTGGTGTCCCTCAGGGGTCTGTGCTGGGGCCAGTTCTGTTTAATATTTTTATTGATGACATGGATGAGGGTTTAGAGTCCTTTATTAGCAAATTTGCAGATGACACTAAGCTGGGAACGTGTGTTGATCTGTTAGAGGGACAGAGGGCTTTGCAGAGGGACTTGGAACGGTTGGATGGATGGGCAGAATCAAATGGGATGAACTTCAATAAGTCCAAGTGCTGAGTCCTGCACTGTGGCCACAATAACCCCCTGCACCGATACAAGCTGGGGATGGTGTGGCTGCACAGTGCTCAGGTGGAAAGGGACCTGGGGGTGCTGGCTGACAGTCGGCTGAACAGGAGCCAGCAGTGTGCCCAGGTGGCCATTAGGCCAATGGCATCCTGGCCAGTGTCAGGAACGGTGTGGCCAGCAGGAGCAGGGAGGTCATTCTGCCCCTGTACTCAGCACTGGGGAGGCCTCACCTGGAGTGTTGCGTCCAGTTCTGGGCCCCTCACTTTAGGAGGGACGTTGAGATGCTTGAGCGTGTCCAGAGGAGAGCAGTGAGGCTGGTGAGGGGCTTGGAGCACAAGCCATAGAAGAACGACTGAGGGAGCTGGCGTTGTTCAGCCTGGAGAAAAGGAGACTCAGGGGTGACCTTATCACTCTCTTCACCTTCCTGAAGGGTGGCTGTGGTGAGCTGGGGGTCGGTCTCTTTCTCCGGGCGACAACAGATAGAACAAGAGGACACAGTCTCAAGCTGCGCCAAGGGAGATACAGGCTAGAATTAAGGAGGAAGTATTTTACAGAAAGAGTGGTCAGATACTGGAATCATCTACCAAGGGAGGTGGTAGAGTCACCATCCCTTGAAGAGTTTAAAAAAAGACTGGATGTGGCCCTTGGTGCCATGATCTAGTTGAGGTGTTAGAACATGGGTTGGACTCGATGATCTTAAAGGTCTCTTCCAACCTAGAATTTCTGTGATTCTGTGATTCTGCGATGAGAAGCCATCAAAAATGAGGGATATTGGACATGGGTTGAGCTGGACTCCAGCTCTCAAAGATAGGCTGAAAGCTCTGGAGTGGGTCCAAGGAGTGAGATGGGTCAAGAAGCTCTAAATCTAGGAAGTCGTTGTTTGCACAACAGAATGAAAATGAGTATTTCCCCTTTCTTTCCCTGCCCACGCTGGTGGGAATGCCATTCTGGTGACTGCCCTGAGGGCCTCCTCCTGCCGTGCTGCTTCACCACCACCCTGCAGCCAGCACTCCCAGGCAAAAGAGGATGGAGAAGGGCTTGCTCTCTGCTCCAGCACTGGGAACTGCCGATACAAACAGAGTCTGAGGCTGCTGCTCCCAGTTGTTGGGGGGAGAAGTCCCCAGGTTCAGACTGTCCTGAGCTTCTTCCAAGGCTGAAATCCAGAAGTGCAGATACAGTGCTGGGAACAGCAGGCAGTCCCCGCCCTAGAGGCGGATGGAGCTGTCGAGATGTGCAGACAGGATTCTGGAGGTCTGCAGTGAATCAGGCAGCTGAAAACATTGAGCTACGCTGTAAGGGTGAAGGAGACTGCTGAGGCACTGGGGAGGCAGGGTGCTGTCTGTGTCAGAGGGAGCTGTCTGTGTCTCAGGACAGGCTGCACAGCCTCAGCCATCGGGGACGAGCTGTGCCGTGGGAAGGGCTCTGCGTGCCGAGCACAACTCTGTGATAGCAGGGAGGGGATTTGTCTTGTTGTGCCTTGCTGCCCTGGATTTCCCCGGAAACAAAGTGAATCCCACAGGCATTTCCTCCTTGCTTTCCTCCTGAAGTTTGGTTATTTGAAGAGATTCAGGAATTGTGTATTGAGGAGAAGGTTCCTGGGCAAGGCAGCTTCTGCTGCCTGGTGCTGCAGCCTGAGACTGAGTCAGGAGCACCCTGGGAAAAACTGATCTGGTGCTCAGTGCTGCAGCTCCATGGTAGCCCACAGGGGTTTAAACCATCACAGGGTCAGGAACAACAGCAAAGCAGGGTAGCAGAGGACTGGGGATGTAGCTAGAGAGGACAAAATTGTTGTTTCCCTCAGTTACCAGCAGCACCATTTCAGCCTCAGATTATTCCTGCTTCCAGCTCCAATGCTCAGCCAAAGTGTGGGACAGACCTGGCTTGCTGACAGCCAGGAAGTGTGAATGCACACCAGCCATCCCCCTGTTTCTGGAGCAAAGCTGATGTTCCCAAGGAAGTCCCTGTTCTGGGGTGGTGAGGCCCCGTGCCTCAGGGCTGTTCCAGTATGTCAGGGATTTGGCAGCAGGAGAATGGTGGGCTTGATGGAGCAGGGGTGCACCCCCAAATTGTAACCTGGTCCTGTTTTGTTAAGGACAAAATGGTGGTTGAGTACTTTTTTTATATATATTAATGATAAGATGGAGTTTGAGTAGTTTTATTTTTATCCTTCTCTATTATTTTCCCCTCCAGCTCCTACTAATGCTCTGCTGCTCCTTAGCCAGGCAGCTGGGGGGCTGTGTGACCCTGGCTGTCCCAAGCCCTCCTGTCCTCAGGACATGGCTCTGCAGCTGGGACTAAATCCACATGCTAGCCAAAACCCCAGCAACACTTTCCTTTGAATCAGTGTCTCTGGGGGAGCCTTCTCCAATATAACTTTGGAACTGTAAATGCTAGAGATATTTACCTTCTCTTTCAGGGCAGGGAGAGCTTTGGTCTTCCAGCATGATATTTAATTCCTTGGCTGGGCTTAGCCTTTCTGAGCTCTGGGTTGTCAGCCAGGGGGCAGGGGAGCTGTGCTGGGTTTCTGCTCGTTCCCTCCGAGGTGTGTGAGGTATCACCCTCACGAGCAGATGGCTTTGGAGGAGTCTGTCTCCAAGGAGCTCTGCTGGCTCTGCATGTGGCAGAAGTCACAGTGCGGAAATCTTAGCAGCAGCATCACCTTGCAGATGTTATCCTCACTCACCACGGCTTCCTCCCTCCAGAAAGGCCTCTCTGATTGCTGCTCCTAGCAGAGCAAAGAAAGGGTAACCATGACAAGTGGGTCTCATGAGCACAGAGTTTGAATCGACATGCATTGACCCAGAGGCTCTTGTGGCTGCTTGTAGGGTGATGCTCCACAGCTCTCGTGCTCCCAGGCAGCCAGGGATTGTCCCAGCTGAGGGTAGGGCCACAGGAAAGGCGTCTCTAGGTTTCTCATGGTCTTTTAAAAATGATCATCAAAATGTTTCCATTTCCAACGCCAACACATTTTCAGAGGTTACTAAAAAACACCTGGATCTCTGAAATTTGAATACAGCTTTTTATCTGAACCCAGGCATCTCTATATACTCTCCCCTTTCCTAGTTTACCATTAGAAATGTAGAATGCTTGGAGCACAAACTACAAACACCCCCAGGTTTTTAATTGTTGTTGAAAAGTCTATTTGCTCTTTTGAAGGGTTAGTTTTCATTATTATTTGGAGCTGATTGCCTAAAGCAAAGCACAAAGTTTAGGTTTGGCCTGCCCACAGAACATTGCCACACTGATCCTTGATCAGCCTGGCACCCACAGATCAGCCTGGGTCACCCTTCCCTGTGACCTTCCCTGCCCTGTGTGGCGATGGAAGGTGGGTGAGGACACACTGCAGCGGGTGATGGAGGCGTTCAGGGACACTGCCAGCTTTCTCATCCTCTCCTGCTCCCAGGAAATGTCTCCTGAAGCCAAAGGCTGCAGGGAGAAGGGCTCCGGGCGATGCTGGGCGCTGCAGACACCACCCCGGGTGATTTACCCGCTCCTGCAGGGAGCCCCTGGCAGTGCCAGCAGTGAGTCAGGTTTCCTGCTCCTTAAATTTAGACTCGTCAGCCCTCACCTCTCCCTGCAGCTTTGTGAAGCACTTTGGGATCCAAGGTAGTTACAAAACAATGTCAAAGGTGTTAAAACGATTACCATTAAAATACTTCTCTTTTCTGCAGGAATGCCTTGGAATGCCACAGAGCTTTGGAAACTAGAAAGGTGTCTCTTGTGGACTTGGAGAAGTCTGCTAAAATGGTAGGATTTTCTTTCTTTTTCAAATCATTATTGTAGGCAGCTAGGAAAAAGCCAATTCTGTATTCTGTGTGATGAGATATTGATCTAACTTCTAAATCCCTCTAACCTGATTAAGGCCTTAAGAATTTCAACTATTGAAAAATACTAATTTTTTTCATATAAATATCTTAGGCTACACTAGGGATGTTAAGCTTAAGTCTTTCCCTGAGAAATTCAAATAGCTCAGCCTGTGGGGATCATTCAACCCTACCAAAGGCTTTAACATATGTTTGTACGTAAATATAGTTTACATATATATTAAGCTTTTACACGTATATGTAAATGTAGATGATGTATGTGGTAGTTTGCAGCCAATCTCCAGAAGGGATTTTCTTGGTACTTTTTCAAGATATGTAGTTGGGCAAACAGAGCCTGATCTAAGCCAGGCAGTGTGGAGATGTGTGTTATCCCTGTCATCCTTGGGATCACACCTTCAAAGGGAGGTGGAGCTGGGGCATACGGGGGGTGGCTGCAGAGGTGCACCTTCCCCTGTGGTAGCATTCACTTCACTGCGCGTGCTGGAGAGGGTGTCAGTGCAGGAGGGTGGAGATCCAGGGCTCTGGAAAATGCTCATGGCACATATCCTTCCACTGCAAGGGAGGGTTGCAATTTCCAGCTAAAACTGCTGTGCTCTCATGGCTTGCCAAATCCTTGAGTGTGGTTTGCCACACTCTGCCACCCACCCCAGCCTGGCACCTGCACCGTGCTGGCCACAGGGGTGACTGGAGCTCCCACAGCTGAGTGTCCTTGTCCCCTCGTGCTGGGCACAAAGTAGGGACAGATCTTGGCAACTGCAGCAAGTGAGAGCAGGAGGGGCCAAACCTAACCAGCATGAATGGAGCTGGTCTGGTCCTGCAGATCACAGAGCTTTGGGAGCCACCCCCCTAACTAAGGTGGGAGGCTTGAGCTGCCTTGGAAGCAGGAAGCCATGATCATTTCACTGTGTGCTGAGGCTCTGGCCTTGGAGCATTGTGCTCCCTCATGTCTGCAGAGCATGGTCAAAGCCAGGCTGGGAAAGAAGAGCTGTGGGTCACTGTGGCTGTAGCACCTCACACCAGCAGTGATGGCTGGCTTTGCTGCTCCCTGTGCTTTGTGGAGCTGTGAGGATCAGAGCTCCTGAACTCCCCAGGGAAATGCTGTAAGTGGTGTTTGGCTTTTCAGAAATACAGCCTGGTGGCAATTGCCAAACCTGCTTCCTCCTGTGTGCCAGCAGCCCCTGCTAACCGTGTGCAGGTTGGTGTTGACACACGCTCCAGGCACGTCCTGCTGCTCTGACCTGCAGCTGGGAACCCAACGCACAGAGTGGGCTACACCAGTCAATCACACATCTGGATTATTTAAAGGGTTGGAACTGCAGTGTGCTCTCAGCTGCCTCACAGTGGCATTTGCATTTTGGCAGCACAAGTGCAGATTCTAATCCTGCCAACAAGAAATCTTTGTGAGTACCCTGGCTGCATTCAGCAGTACAAGTTTCCTCGAGGCATTCCTGGTTGCAACAGTGAGATAATAAGTGATTGCTTTTTGAAAGTCACAAGGTTCTGGCTGACTTGTCTTTTCACATGGAAAAATATTAGGATATATGATCTGGGTATGTGGTTGTAGCAAAGGAGAGCCTTTGACAGAAATAGAGAATCCTCCTGAGGACTTTTGCTCTCTGGCAGCTGAAAACTTATCTGTTGAGATCCCTTTTGGGTAACCGAAGGAGACTCTGTGAGCAATGGGAATTCAAAACCCTGCCCTAGGACTGTGCTGAGCTCTTCATCTAGTGCAGGAATATTGCCTGTTTTAGTGAAGGAGGGCCAAAAAAGAAGATAACTGTGGGGAGGAGGAGGCAGATGCAAGAGGGAGAAGCACACGGAGCTGGAAGTGATGTACAAAGTGATGTGGGAACACCACTTAGAGCAGAGGAGAAAACCAGCATGGTGCCTGTTTGGGAAGGGGCAGGCTTGGAGAGATGCAGAAAAGAGGTGAAACAAGGCAGGCCACACAGATTTCAGTTGTTATGAGGCAGAGGGCATGAGGGATAAAGCAAAGCCAAAAGAAGGATGACAGCGGGTAGCAGAAACTGAGAGACTGTTTTCCAGCAAAAATGACAGCAGGGGAGAGGCCACTGTGCTTTTGCCATCCGGCTATACTAGAAATTCAGAGAGATGCTCATGGATACAATTTAACAGCCTTTTGGCTGACCTGAAATCTCCAGACTATTCATAGGCATCTTGAAATGCTGGGGCTGAGGTGCGGCAGGTTGGTTTTGTTAAAACACTCTTGCTCCTTGTACTGTCTTCACATCTGTGATATCTATAGGTAAAAATAATTCAGCACAAATGTAGTTTGTGTCTGTCTTTAAGAAATCAAAGTTGTTGTGATGCCCGGGGCTGTGACAGAGAGCGTTAGAGAGGCACGGGCAGAAAGCTGCTGCCGTAGGGAGGCAAAAGGATCTGGAGTTAAATAAAGCAAGCAGCTCCAGCATCCCAGCTGCCCCAGCCCCTCTCCAGCGGGCCGGCGGGCAATGAGCGTGTGCTCCGACAGCCCTGTGATAGATTAATTAGCGCAGCACTAACGAGGAGCGCTGCCGGCGCGCTCCCGAGGCCAGCCTTTGAGAGCGGTCCGGCCCGGCTGGCTCGCTCCGGGCGCTGCCGCACTCCGGGCTGGGAGCTCGATCTGCCCTGGACGGACAGACAGACGGACGGGCGGCCGGGAAGGGCTCCCCGAGCCCAGCTGTGAGCCAGCCCCAGCAGCGCTGAGCTCCCGGGAGCATCCCTGCAGCAGCACACTGCTTTGAAAACCTGGGCAATAAACGTGAGGGAAAATGGATGCTCATTGTCAGCGTGTCTAGCTGAACTTCGGCCACACTGGGCACTTGCCAGGAGACAGAAAATGCCTCGTGCTGGGTTATTAAAGAGGACCTTTAATTACCTTATTAAGGACTGGCCATTGTCTCCAAGTAAATGAAAATCCAAATCTGTCAGTGCAGCCCAGTGATGATTGTTTGCATCCTGAACAGCAAAGGGCCCAGAGGTGCTGTAGAGAGGCTCCAATGGCCACAAACTCCCCTCGTGGCATTTTCATGTCTCCTGTCTGCAGACACTGTCTGTCCAGGGTGGCTTTTTGAATGGGATTTGGAGTAAAACAGAAGTGTTTGAGTGAAAACCTGGGTTTTGGGTCTAGAATGGAGTACTGACCTCCTGCTTGGGTTTTGATTTGGGTTTCAAAGCAATGGTAGGGTAGGATGATCTGTTTGGGGATGGCTTGCTGTTTCTGCTAGGATTAGGAAATGGAAAATCCTGCAGCATTGCCTCCCAACCTACTGGGTTTAATTCAAATATGGGGGACCAGGGAGGCAAAGCACAGGCTTTGGGTTTGTGCTGTTTCATAGTGAACCACAAACTAGCAGCTTAGCTACTTGAAGGGAGACTTGGTTTTGTGACTGTGGCCAAATGACAACTGCATAAACAAAGCAGAAGTGCTGCTGAATGGTTTGATGTTGACGTGGGTTTCCTGAGACCATCCCCTTCAGTGACTCAGGCCCTTGGTCCCTCGTGTGCTCAGACACATCCACACACAAAGGATGATCAGGCAGTCTGTTTCTGACACATTGGCTTGCTTTTTAATTTTTTTAATTATTAGTTGTTAATCCCACTGAGCCAAATGGTATAAATTTTACTGAAGGGGAAAATTGCTTGTTGCTATTCAAATACTGCAGCCTAGGACAGTCTTGGAGGCAGAAGGTACATTTACCTGCTATTAACCCACCTCCTCACCTACACTCCAACACCACGGCCTGGACAAAGCACCTCTCTTTGCTCTGCGGCGTAGTTATTTAAAATGACTCATTATGGATCAAAATAGGCATCAGCTCAGAGCAACCCTCCACTGCATAACCCATCACTTCCCTGGGACTGCAGAGCAGGACAGCACAGGGCAGCAGAGCTCACAAGGGCTGTTGAACTGGCCACAAGCCATAGAAGCAGCTATGAGGAGTAACCTACTTTAGGATCTACATTCACTGTTTACTTTTCACAGGGCTTATCAGAGAAAGGTTGTGGTTTATGCTTGTTGCAAGCACCCCGTCCAAGGGGGTGACACAACAAGAAAGAAACAAGGTGATATCCCAGCTGTAATTTGGCCAGCAAATCCCCTGTGACCACAGCTCTCTGAGCAGCTCTGGGTGCCAGGATCCTCCTGCACAGCCACCACGGCCAGGAGGTACCGCAGGGCCAGTGTGAGTTCACCGGTAATGGTGGCAGGAGCCACCGAGTCTGTGAGGCAAAATCAATGGAGCAGGATCTAAAAGCTGTGCTCAATAACTCCTCAATAATCATAAATCTTGTTACCAACAGCTCTCACGCTGCTTTACGGGGGAAAGGATGCCCTCTCTTTGCAGAGGCGGCAGTTCAAGCAGGGAGGAAGGGAGCGCTCGTTCCTAGAGATGCAGCAGAGAAGCAGGGGCTGCGTTTCTGGGTCGGTGTGTTATCCACAGGGCTGCATTGCCTCCCTACCGTGGCCGAGTGAAGTGCCATAGGAAGAGCCTGCTGGCAGTTTGCAGCTCTCTGGCAGGTGCTCTAGGGAAGCATTTCCCTCTGGGCCCTGCGGAGCACTGAGCCGTGGAGATTGTCCAGGAGGATGCTGAGAGGCAGCGGAGGAGCAGGCTTGAAGCAGAGCTGCCTCTTCAGCCAGGAGCCTGCCTAATGGGGATTTCTCTCCTCTCAACTGGTCTCAGCACATGCAGCAGAGGCAGAGCAGCCTGTGTGTGGTTTAAAAATCTGTTTTGCAGCAGGTGATGGGAACAGCGGAGCTCGGGAGAAAATGAAGCCTGTTGGAATATGCAGCAGTCTGGGTCCATCCCTGCTCATTTGCCACAGTGTTTTTTATCTCCATGAGAAAGGTAGCTTTTGTCTTAAATTATTTGGAAATTGCATCTGGCAGGGATCAGAGAATATCCTCCCCTGGGTTTTTCCCCAGAGCTGTGCACGGGGCAAGACCCTCTGAGTGGCAGCCCTTCCCTGAGTTGGTGATGGAAAATTGATGCCTGATCTAAAGGTGGGGTTGTAAGCAGCAGTGGATGGGGCAGGGCTAAGTTTCTCAGAATGGCTCCTGATTCAGAGAGAAATTCAAGTGTCTTTAACCCTCATCCTACATCGTTTTGTTGTTTTTGTTTTTGTTTTGTTTTTTTTTTTTTTAAATTAATACTGAAGTCTGTAAATTGATTAAACCAGTATTTACCTGACGTGAGGTAATAAGGATGAATTAGCTTCTCACTGAATTCCCCATGGTGTTATTAGACAAGAAATCCTTCACCGAGTGACTTCAGGGTGTGTGTTGGGGACAAAGAAGAATCAAACCAGCTGTGCCTACGCTAGGGTTTTCATGAGGCTGAGAGTGAGATTTTGCTGCAAAGGACCGAGGCTTTGGTTCCCCCGGAGGGCTCTCCTCTGCCTCGGCCGCGCATCAGCAGAGGGCAGCAGAGATCGGCAGAAAACTGCCGCGAAAGCCCTGCTGCAGTGCCGGGGACGGGGAGAAACCCCTCCTGGGAGGGATGGAGAGCAGCCTGCGGGGCTGGGTGCGTGTGCCCGATCCTGTGAGTGATGGAGAGCAGCCTGCGGGGCTGGTGCGTGTCCCTGCTCCTGCGAGTGATGGAGAGCAGCCTGCGGGGCTGGTGCGTGTCCCTGCTCCTGCGAGTGATGGAGAGCAGCCTGCGGGGCTGGGTGAGTGATGGAGAGCAGCCTGCGGGGCTGGGTGCGTGTGCCCGATCCTGTGAGTGATGGAGAGCAGCCTGCGGGGCTGGTGCGTGTCCCTGCTCCTGCGAGTGATGGAGAGCAGCCTGCGGGGCTGGGTGAGTGATGGAGAGCAGCCTGCGGGGCTGGGTGCGTGTGCCTGATCCTGTGAGTGATGGAGAGCAGCCTGCGGGGCTGGGTGCGTGTGCCTGATCCTGTGAGTGATGGAGAGCAGCCTGCGGGGCTGGGTGAGTGATGGAGAGCAGCCTGCGGGGCTGGGTGCGTGTGCCTGATCCTGTGAGTGATGGAGAGCAGCCTGCGGGGCTGGTGTGTGTGCCTGATCCTGTGAGTGATGGAGAGCAGCCTGCGGGGCTGGGTGCGTGTGCCTGATCCTGTGAGTGATGGAGAGCAGCCTGCGGGGCTGGGTGAGTGATGGAGAGCAGCCTGCGGGGCTGGGTGCGTGTGCCTGATCCTGTGAGTGATGGAGAGCAGCCTGCGGGGCTGGGTGAGTGATGGAGAGCAGCCTGCGGGGCTGGGTGCGTGTGCCTGATCCTGTGAGTGATGGAGAGCAGCCTGCGGGGCTGGTGCGTGTCCCTGCTCCTGCGAGTGATGGAGAGCAGCCTGCGGGGCTGGTGTGTGTGCCTGATCCTGTGAGTGATGGAGAGCAGCCTGCGGGGCTGGGTGCGTGTCCCTGCTCCTGTGAGTGATGGAGAGCAGCCTGCGGGGCTGGTGCGTGTGCCTGATCCTGTGAGTGATGGAGAGCAGCCTGCGGGGCTGGTGTGTGTCCCCGCCTGCTGGGCACTGCCGGGCTCAGCCCTGCACCACTGCCCCCCTTGGAGGAACGCAAACAGAGCTCTGTCCTCTGGCTGTGCTGTGCACCAGGACCTGTCTCCTGCCAGCTGCTCCCACGGGGAAAATGTAGTGGATAAATATTCACAAGGAAAGCGAAAAGCAGCTCAGATTGACAGCGGTGCCCCAAGTGCTGCTCCGGGCTGGTAAGAAAATAGAGCGTGCAAAATGCTGGGTCCCTCTTGCTCAGCCGAGGCAAAAGCCTTGTGGGGGGATCTTTGCCCTGACAGTGACTTTTATTCACGGCATGTGGGCAAACCACCCCTGTGCCCCCTATGCCATCGCCACCACCGTGCCCCAGCCCCAGGAGCAGACCCCAAACATGGGTGATGTCCTCACAAAGTAATTCAGCTCTATGGATGGGGGAGCCTCCCCAAAACAGGACTGGTAGGGATCCAATTATTTGTGGTATTGCATTTACTAGTATTAAATAGCTATTTAACTTGATGTCATTAGAAGTTCCAGTGGAAGGAAGGCACCAACATCTACCTTCCTTTGAAGTGAACCCCTCACTGAAGCAGAGCTGCCTGCTGAAGACTTGCAGGTAGATACTTGGCATATCTTTGAAGGATTAAATAGCCTAAAATATCCACCAGGCTGCTGACTGCTTTGGCACTGTGTCTTGCCTGTTTGGATGTGACTTTCAATTGAGCCTTTCACTTGTGCTGTAATTTTTTTGGCTTAGTTTATTGCTTCCAGGCAAAATTCTGAATGTTGTCAGGACCCTGGGCAGAGAACCCAGCGAAACAGTACTGATGTCTCAGCTGCTGTAGTGTAAGCCTTTTGGAATTAGAAGGCATTTTTTTTACTTCTAAAGCGAGGAGAATGGTTTTTTAGCATTGCTGTGCAATGATGGTGTTTGCCAGGGTGCCATCCTTCCTTCTCCTCCTTCCAAGCTCTTAGGAGGCCCTGGCAGTGCTCCTGATCAAAGCACGAAGGAGAGGCAGGAGATGAGGTACTGAAGCTTGACCTGCCTAGTTGTTGTTTGTTATTCTAGTGCCCCTTTAACACAAGATTCGGGAGCTCCATACCTGAACTGGACTCAAGACCTCTTTACCACAGCTTCTTGCTGCAGCTGAGTTTGAGACTGAAAATGTCAGTGGCTGAGGATAAACCAAAGACAGGGTTGTGCAGAGTCCCTCAGGTGTGCTGTACATGGCACCAAGCCAGGCCCCAAGGCACAGAGTGTGAGATAAACCAAATGGGAGGTGTGGGAGGTTGAATGGTATTTAGGACATCTCAGAAAACTCTTCTGAAGGTTCAGGCAGGATTTTAAATCTATGGAGTCTAGCAAGGATCTTCCTTTACCCTGCTCCCAGCATATGTGCAATGGCACCCCAAGGCTCCCCAGTTAGCAGAGGATCAAAGCAAAAGGAGCTTCTCCATGGGAATGTGCACCAAACCCACTCCTGTGTCACCGTGTGGAGAGATGCAGCCTCTCCCGAGCTCCTGAGACTGCTGCCAGCACTCCCTGTAAACAGGCAGTAGTTTACATTCAGCCTTGCAGCTGAATGTTTGGTGCTGATGGGTCAGACCTGTCATGAGCAATTGTTTGTCTTCCCTGACTGGATAAGCATGCAAATAGAGTCAAGGAAACAGAACTGCCCAAAGCCCACAGATTTGCTGTTATTCATTCCAGTGAAAACTATTGATGCTAAGTCTCAAAAGTCTGTTAGAACAGAGATATTAAGCATGAAAGGATTTGGTTTTGGTTTTTTGTTTGTTTCTTTTTGAGGTGGTTTTTTGTTTGTTTGTTGGTTTTTTTTTTTAATTTACAAGCCTATCCTGAGCCTGACAGAAAATGATCAGTTTAAAGTTTTGATTACAAACCCCATGAAAAATTTATTAAAAATGACAATATTTCAGCAGTTTTCAGATCCTGCTGTGACTGCTGAAGGGTCACATAAGAATTGGTTTTTGAAAGCAGAGCAACACACATGTCTGAAACTCATTTTCACTGAATATTTTTACATTCAGGTAAAGCTTCCTCCCACACTGAAAGCACACTGCTCAAGCCTGGCCCAGCAAACTCATTTACAAAAAGATGCAAATCAGTATTTCATATGGGGATGGTGCCTGTCAGCACACACAGGTTTGACTGTCAGAGGTGGATATTCCTTGTTTACCAATAAATTCAAATCTGTTCCCCCAGGAAAGCTTTAAAGCTTTCAGATGCACACGGTGACAGGAGCAAGCACTGAATGCTCAGGCTGGGAGGGGATGCCCAGCTGGGTATACCCTTCACCTGGGTAAAGGTGCACCTGGCTGGGACAGGGTGAGTGGTGGGGAAGAACAGGGCCGAGAGCTCCAGCAAGCTCAGAGGGAGTGCTGCCAGCAGGCACCAGCCGCTGTCAAGGGGGGCTAAAAGTCAAAGGGGATGAAAGTCATGATGAAATGATTCTTTAGCTATTTCTTTTACGTAATGGCTAGATTTGATTTCTTTTTTTCCTCCATAGAAGATGCCAGCTCACTCTGGCCCATCAGATAACAATTGCTGACAGGCATCCAGAATTAATAGGCAATCTGAAGCTACTTCTGGCTCTCGTGAATGTTTCTGTTGGTCCTGTGTAATGGCTGCACAGCTCAACAGCCATTCCCTGTGATGTGCCAGGCTTCTTCTGGCATCCTTAGTCAGCAGCTAGGAGCTGCATTGCACAAAACTAGCAGATTCCTGTTTATAGACTGTTGTCTGTGTTTCTACATCTCCCCTGCCTTTGGGGGTCCCTGGCTCTGTTTCCCCTGTAAGCAGCATGGCGCAGGCTGTAGCAGCTCCAGAGTGTTGGATTTCCCTGCAATCCCTGTGCCACAGGAGAGCTGTTGGGCTGTACAGGCACTGCTGCTCGTAGGAGAGGATTTATTCACCCCATCCTTCTGCAACACCACACACAGCAAACACTCTGCCACTTTTTATTTCCCTCCCTGCCTTCTTCCAGGAGGTCCCCATGGCCTATAATGCCAACACACCATGATTTAGCCTTGCCCCAGTCAAGTTCATTTTGGGAGCAGGAAGTGAAGCCCATACTGAGGGATGAGGGAATGCTCCTTCCTCCAGCCCATTTAAGTCAATACAATTCCTCTTACTGAGAGTCTTCCCCAGTTTGATATTATAAATGAGGTGCTCCTTGGAGCTATGGCAAGAGATTTGTGGCAGTAGTAATGCTAAATTTAATTTCCTGGGATTCAGTCTCAAACAATTGATAAAGCTGGGTTATTCAGGAGCCATTCAAAAGTCCTAAGCTGTAAATGTATTTATTAGCTCCACTGTGCTTACAGCAGCCCAGGAATTCCACTTTGTGGAATTTCTGTCTGTTTTCCACTAGCGTATGAGCACAGATTACTGGGACTAGAACAATATTTGTGTTGCAAATTGCCTTTCAGAAAAACCCAAATGAATGGTAAATTATTGGAAAAAGGCTCCCAATATTACCAGTTGGATTGTGCCTGGGCCAGGCTGACCCTCGCTGCTGGGCCAAAGGCAGCAACTGCGGTGTATCACCCCAGAGATACCTTGGCTTGCTGGTGGTTGCAGCTGGGCACTGAACAAGTCCAGGCTTGTTAGGAACCCCGTTTACCTCAGGAGGAATAGCTTCAGGCGATGGTGAAGAGAAAAAGGAGAGGATTCTGCTGGAGGGTTTAATGTCCAGAGGTTTATTCCATGGTTACAGAGGTCTGAACGTGAGCAACTGCTCCAACAGAATCCCGGCCACATGGTCTGATGACCTTTTTAAGCTCAGGGACAGGGGAAGGGGAGGGAACAGGTGAGCCACCAACCAGGTGAGAGGGGCAGGGTCTCAGGGGGGGATGACACCTAGACAGGCCAATGACCCCTGGGCCTGAGGGGCATCCTTTGAACTTGACCAACCACACCATGCCTTGCTGGAATGTTAAACCTGATTGACAGCCCAGCAGGGGGCCAGGGGGGACGGGAAGAGAGGTATTGGCACACCTGGGGAAGGAAGTTTACAACACACTGCAACAGTAAATGTGTTGAAAATAGGGAGGAAAAAGCAGGTTCTTGTATTTCAGTCATAAATACATACTTAATAAAATATATGATAAATTGGGAACAATGCATGTACTGATGTAGGACACCTGGAAGATTAATGTGAGGACAGAGGTGAGAAGGATTTTTATCACATAAATGTTATTTTGTGCCTTTCACTGAAACTGTTGTGGTACCAAAGCAATAACATGATGTCCTGTTTGCTAGCACAAGGTGACTGTGCTCACATCTTCCTCCTTGAACAGCCATGGCAGAGGCAGGCTGGGGAAACTCCAGGGAGGCTTGTGGAGCCTTGGGAACGAGCAGCTGCACAAAGGGACTCACTGTGCATGTTTGTGCTTGGGTAGGTGTGTGAGGGCTGCCTGGTGGGGCAGGGATCCAGCAGGACATGAAGCACTCCCAGGCAGCAAGAGCAGCCAGCCCGAGGTGCTTCTGTTAGATTGAAACAATCCTTGGAGGCTTCACAAGTGCTTGAACCTCAAAGGCAAATCACAAAGTGTGGCTAAGGTTACATGACAGCCTGTCTGTGAACCAGCACCAGCATTCAACTCCTCTGGCCTTAGGTTGTGTACATGTGCAGAGTTCATCTTTCCTTTCCTTTCCTGTTGCTGCTCTCTGTCTGCTTAACTCTTCTGCACTGGTATCCCCCTTTGGTTTAATTTTTGCTTGTGTCACCCATCTCAAGAGACTGAGTCACAGTAGTAATCTGTTTGAACTCCTACCTGCAAATTTCCTCGTTCTCAGTACATTTTCTGGCGCACAACTGATTCAGCTTCCCAGAAGGATCTGTCACTTGGGAGAGCAGAGCTTTCCTCTCTATTACATTACCAAGGTCTCTCTCTGTCTGACTATCCCTTGACCCCTTTTAAAACATCCGCCAAATGATCACTCAGCCTTTCCATAACCACTCCATTGGCAGTTTCCTTCCCTCTCTCACAGCTTACTTCCAGCTCTGTGTTCAACACCCTTATTTCTGCTGATGTCATTTAAGTTCTGGAGCTTCACCCTTTGACTCTCCTTGTGACGCCTGCTCTCGCATCCCTAAAACCTTCCTGTGCTGCTGTCACTGCTTCATGGAAGAGACTCTCCTACTGTGCTTCTGATGCACAAGGGGAGTCTCTAAATAAATACATCCTCACTGCCACCCTTGAGGACAGTCTTGAAAGATTCATCCTGACTCAGCCAAGCCCCTCTGTTTGCTCCACTTCTGCCTCTGGGCCACTGGCATCTGAATGAATTGATCAGTCATGCAAAAACGTTTTCTGACTGAGTGGTAGATATCTAAATGCCAGTTAAGTCAGCTCTTTTCCTTTCTTTGTGTGGAGAAACATGTGAAGAAGACTGGGAGAGTCTGCAGCCCGTTCTGGCTGGGATGAGAAGGCACGAGGATGATGCCAGTCAGGATTTCCTGGGGGAACAGAGGATGGTCCCCCCTCAGTACTTGCCCTGCCAAACAGCCTTTTCAGGGGCTAGTCACCAACATGGATACATGATCCAAAGTGGTGCAGGAGATGGCCCCTGCTGCTTGCCAGGTTTGATTTTTCCCTTGCATCCAGCTTCTCTTCCACTTGTTCCCAGTGGCCCTGATGACTGCAGCCAGCAGAAAAAGGTCTGTCTGGACCTTAAGGCAGCAGGAGTTCCCCAATGAGGAAGAACTCTCTTGCAGAGAGGAGGCTTGAGGAGCTGCCTCTAACAGCAGAGTGGCTGGCTCTCCCAGCTCCAGCCTCCACGTCAGAACTCTGCCAGAAGCACCAGCCTTTTTCTGCAGCTGATGTACCATGCACTGGTCACTTCTGCCCAGCCCAGAGCAGGGCAGGAGGGGCCCAGCCATCCATGGGGACAGCAGCAGGCACAGGGCACAAGCACTGGGGAGCCACGAGATCCTGCGTGCTCTCTGCCAGCACAGGAGCTGCCCTGGCAGTGCCAGTTCCAGCTGTCAGGAGGAACTCACTCCACACACTGGAACAGATCCCCAGAGACACTAAGGAATGTCCGTCCCTGGAGACACTCAAGAACTGCCTGGACACAATCCTGTGCCGTGTGCACTGGGATCACCTGCTGGAGCAGGGAGGTGACACCAGATGACCCACTGTGGTCCCTTCCAAGCCCAGCCATTCTGGGATTCTTTAACAAGGTGGGTTACCTCATCACAAAAGGAATCTGCAGGAGCTGGTGCTGCCCAGGGCCCCCCTGCACTCCCCCCCACCTCCTGTCCTGTACACCTGAGCAGCGCCAGGAGCCCACAGGGGACCCCTGAGGACACCTGACTTTCCTTTTATCCCTTTAATCCCCACCTGCTGCTTTTCTTGGCACACCCACAGCACGGGACTCCTCCTGCCATGCCCCTGGCATGTCAGGGGGCACCAGCCCTGCCAGCACTGTGTGCCTGGCCACTTCCCAGGGCTGCAGCAGTGTCACCGCTGCCACAGCCCTGCCTGGCAGGGGCCACCACAGGCAGCTCTCCCTGCCTCCTGTGCCTGTAGCCAGCAGAGGAGCTGCCCTGGCAGCCCCAGGTCCTGCCTGCAGCATCATCCCCAGCTGTGTCACATCTGCCACACACAGAAAGTCCCAGCCAGGCTCCTTTTCACGAAAGTCTATTAAAGCAGGCGTGCGGGTTGAGGTGGCTACCGCAGCACAGCACTGGGCTCCTGTACCCACCGGGTGCTGCTGTGTTAGCCACCCAGGACGGGCAGGGTGCTGTCACCTCGCGGGGTGTCTCTGCGTCCCAGGTCCCCTGCATGCCCTGGGGAGCTGCCGTTCTCCTGTTCCCGGCAGGGGCTGGGCTCCCGGTGCCGTCACAGCGCCGGCAGGCGCGCCGGCCTGGCAGGCAGCCCTGCGGGGGTCGGTGCACAGCCCGGGGGCCGCCAGGGTCTGCTGGGCGCTGCCGGGGGCTGTGCCACAGGGCCCCGCACCGGGGGACGGGCACTGATCGGGGGCAGGGCTCGGTGGGGCCGGGCAGCCTGGGGCTGCCCACCCGGCTGACTGAGCCGGGGCAATCCCTGGCGCCCCGGGGGTCGCCAGGGCCTCCTGGGCGCTTCCTGGCGCGGTGACAACCTGTCCCGGGGACAGCTGTTGGTCGGGGGCTGAGCTTCCTGGGGGCGCGCTAACTGAGCCTCAGCATCCTCGGCTTGCCCAGGCACGTGGAGGAGCTCCTGGCTCTCGGCAGAACCGCCCGGAGGTAGCCAGGGGCTCCTGGTCGCTCCCCGGGGCGGTGGCACAGGCCCCCTGTGCAGAGGACAGCTGCTGGTGGTCGGCTGCAAAGCTGTCTGGGCTTGAGCTTCCTGGGGCTGCCCGACCACCACGTGAAGGAGCCACGGCAACTCCTGGTCTCCAGCAGAGTAGCCTGGGGGTCGCTGGGGGCTCCTGGTGGCTCCCTGGCTTGGTGGTCCCGGCACGCTATCCATGGAACAGCTACTGATCATGGGCTGAGCCTCCCCGGACTGCCCATCGAGGTGAAGGAGCCATGGCAGCTCCTGGCTCCCAGCAGAGCAGGGTGGGGCCCGTGGCAGTGCTGGAGGGTCAGATTTGGGCAGGCAGCAGCTGCCCTGCAGCACCATAGGAGGCAGCTTTTCCCGTGACGCCCTCGACCTGTGCACCTTGGCGGCTCTGTTCCCTGAGGGTGCAGACCTGGGGAGCCTGTCCTGGGATCGATGCTTCGCCGACTGGGGCTTCTTCAGGGAACAGCCTGTGACCATCAGCCTCAGCCCTACAGTCAGACACGAGGACACGGCTGCCTGCAGGGGGACACAAGGGGCAGTGGGGGGCTCAGGGTGCCTGGGGGGTGGCTGTCCCCGGGCCCCAGCCTACCTCCTTGTAGAGGAGCTCAAAGGCACCAATGGAGCAGGTGGGGTTGTCCTTGCGGTCGAGCACGAGGCGCAGCGTGTCCCGCTGGACGTTGGCGCACAGCTGGCGTGTCACCGCCGAGGAGGGGCTCATGGTGGGGCAGGAGTTGATCTCCAGCAGCCAGGGCTGGAGGTCCTCCCCGATAAGGAAGTCGGCCCCGAAGAGCTCAAAGCTGCCCTTGCGGGAGCCCACCTGGTCCCGGGCGCAGCGCAGGGCGTTCAGGATCGCCGCCTTCATGCCGGGCACCATCACCCGCTGCCAAGCGTTCGCCCGCCCCAGCCACGCCAGGTGGGCCTGGAACTGCTTGTTGGACCAGATCTTGTCGGGGGGCACGCGGGGGTCCGGCTGCCACGTTTTGTACCGCTTCTGGATGGAGACGTTGCAGAGGTGCCTGGCGCTGGGGCAGGGAGAGCGGGGCTGGGTCAGGGGGTGCCGGGGGGTGGGCGGTGCCAGCCGGGGCTCGGGGGGGACACTCACGGCTCCAGGTGGCACAGGGAGAAGGGCCGGGAGCAGAAGCGCAGGTAGCAGTCTCGGTAGAACCAGACGGTCAGCGGCTTCCAGTCGGTCACCACGAACCACTGCCGGATGTCGAATTTGGTGTTGAAGATGGTGAGCGGCCGCTCCACGTACTTCTGCACCACCCACTCGCACACGCCCGCCGGGGTGCCCACGCAGCTCTGCGCCAGCTCCAGCACCTCCTCCAGCCGCGTTGCGCACACGATGCCTGGGCAACACAGGGACGGTGGCACCCCTTCTCCGCGGGATGTGTGTGCCCCACGCCTCCCCCAGCCTTACCCCTGCCGCGGGATTTGGCGCTGGGCTTGACGATCCACACGTTGAGGCTGCCCTCTATGCCGAGCTGTGGCAGCTTCTCCTCCAGGCGCTGCAGCAGCTCCTGGCACCGCTCCCGCTGCTCCGTGTCCAGCTCCAGCCTGGCCCCCTCGCTGTGGGGGACACGGGGGGTCAGCAGCGGCCCCACCACTGTCCCTCCTGCCCCGTCCCGCTCAGCACCCACTGTGCCACGCGGTAGTATTCCGGCAGGAAGCGGTCCCAGTCGATGCATGTCCGGCAGGGCGACGGGGTGCTCCTGTCGATGTCCTGGTGCCCCAGAACTCCCAGGTGCTGCTCACAGACCTCCAGGGCCTCCTCCAGCAGCTCGGGATACAGGGCTGAGCACGGCCCTGCTGTGGACAGCATGGGGTGAGATTCATGACTCCTATGCCAGCCTTGGGGCCGAAGCACTGAGCCTTCCTGTGGGACGGATGCCTTTGGAGCTAGGGCAGGGGATGGAGTAAGGGACCCCAAGCCACAGACATGAGCAGATGCTCAGCCTCCAAGCTCAGCCCTCAGACACGCCCTGAACTCCCCGTTTCATCCCTCACCTCCACCCCGCTCAGCCAGCTCCATGCACTCACCCGGCACCTCGTCGGGTTTTGAGGGCTGCTCTGTCCCCACTGGCCTGTCCCCGACCTTCTGCAGGGCCAATTTGAGAAGGCTGCGAGCTGCTGTCAGGCAAAAATCATCTGCAAGAGGGAGGCATCATTCCTAGCCAGTCACGCACAGGACACGGGAAGACTGGAGCATGAGGGGTGACAGGAGGGCAGCAGCCTCAGGCTCACCAATGAAGGCTTCCTTCTCGTCCTTGAACCCCAGCCGGTAGCACCGGGGGAAAAAGGTGTTGAAGTCGACTTGCTCGAACCAGGACAAGTTTTGCAGGCTTTGGCACAGCCCCTCCTGTTTGGAGAAGCTGGTCATTTCGTTCTGGACACCCGCACCCCTCGTGTGCCCTCCCTGAGGCCCCCGTGCTCCCACCTTGGTGCAAAGCGCGGCCAGCCGGGGATAGCGGTTCACCACCTCAATCCTCGCCAGCAGCTCCCGGTCAACGCTGCTCAGGCGAATGGTCCAGAGGAAGTTTGGCACCTGGTCCTGCACCAGGAAGGACTGCGGGAGAGAGCGGGCTGGGGTGAGCCAGGGAGCCCCCATCCTGCCCCAGCCCTGAGCCCCAGGCTGAGCCCTGCCTCTGAGGGTCCCAGGATGACGTGGGGAGCTGTGGCAGAGCTCAGCCCTAGCCCTCTTAGCTAACCATGAGGTCATGGATGTCTTCAGAGTCCTCACTGCACTGCTCCTTATCTTCGTTGTCGTCCTCATCTTCCCTTTCCCCCTCGTTCTCCTTATCGTGTGCTGTGCACCACGGGTGCTGCAGGGGCTCTGCGGTGCCCAGGGAAGGCTGTGCCCCACCCGGCGGGTTCAGCACTGCCTCCCCCTGCTCATCACCGCCACCGCTTGCCCCCCCGTCCGGCTGCTGTTGTCTTTGGTCGGCAGGCTGCTGCTTCAGCTGCTTGTGGTTGAGGGGCAGCTTCCTCTCCACCCAGCCCCGGGCACGCAGCAGCCGGCGGATGACGGGGTAGGGGCCGTGCACGGTGAAGATCTTCTTCTCCTGCGGGACAGCAGCCAGCTCAGCCTGCGCTCCCGGCGCTCCGAGCCGGCTCTGCTGAGCCACAGGGGCACAAATGCCAGCGTGTGCCATCTCGGGGCACTGTGGAACCGAACCCCTCACCTTAATGGCCTTCTCCACACGCAGCCTGGCCTTCCTGAGCCGCTCCGACTCAGCCGCGTACTGCTGGCCATCGTGGTAGCCGATGGTGGCAGCTGCCACCTGCCCTGTGAGGACAGCCCCGCCTGAGCCCGCTGTCCCCGTGTCCCCAGCCCACGGGGTGGGCAGGGAGCGGGGAAACATGCTGACCTGTCTGCCTCTGCCTCACCACGTCTGGGGATCCTGCCATGGCATTTCTGGACGTGCCAAGCCTTCTGCCAGCATCCCAGCTGCACTCCAGAGGCTCGGGACGCTGCGCTGTTCCCTTGTCCTTGGCCTGCTGGGCCAGGGGCAGCTGGGGTGTCAGCTGCTCAGGTACTGCCCCGGCTGAGGGGCTGTGTGCCTGCAGGGCTGCTCTGTCACGCTGTCCCAGGCCAGCCTGATGGCGAGGGGAGCTGTGGGTGGCTCTGCCTCCTCCAGGCCAAGCAGGTTGTCCTATTCCCCCATCCCTTAGAGACTGCAGTGGGTGTCCTGCACAGGACACAGCTTCCTTATTCCATAGCCACCGTGATGCCACAATGCAGGGTGCTCAAAGCAGCCTCAATACACAGGTCCTGGTTCTCCCCTCTTGTGAGGGACTTTGACCACCCTGACAGCTGGAGAGGTGACGCAGCAAAGTACAGACAGTCCAGGAGGTTCCTGGAAAGCTTTGATGATCCCTTCCTGACACAGGTAGTGAGGATCCCACTAGGAATGGTGTGCTGCTCAACCTTGCACTAAGAACCAGGAAAAGCCTCGTTGGACATGTGAAGGCTGTGAACTGTCCTAGGTAACATCCATGACAGAGCTCTGCTAGAAACGCAGTTTTACCTTACAGTATAATTTCTGACTGCTGCTTGATTTTATTTTGATAGCTGCTGTTCAGCAAATTGCCCCTTTGCTTCTCCTTCTTTCAGAGATGTAGTTTCATTTACAATTGTTCACGGGCTCCTTGCCCACACTGCCTTCTATGACTTAACTGAAGCTCTACTATTTTTATTATTTACAATCATCTGCAGCCAGCAGCAGTTTTACGCTGGCAGATAAAAATCACACACTGGTCACTCAGTGTTGTTTCACTGTGATTGCCCCCAAGGGATGTGTTACCAAGAACCTCAGTTAACTGGCTGCAGAGGTGGGTCACAATGTTAAACTGGCATCACAGATAGGCCCCTTGGCTCAGGTGCAGGGACTGGGGGGCTCCAGACCTGCTGGAACGTTTTTCTCCAGGAGAATGGAGAAAAATGGATTACAGATTATTATACAGAGATTATTATCCTTTCAAGAAATCAGAAGGAAAACAAGATGCCCCTGTTGGGGTGGAAGCAGCTTCAGGTCTCACACGCACTTTAGAAAATGGATGGGAGAACATGATCAGGAAGCACATGAGGCACTGTGATAGTTCTGGCTGTAAACTCTCTGTGGCCTCTACAGACAACTCAGAACATTGCTGTCTTAGCTAATTACTGAATGCCATCTTCGTATCTACATATCTAGAGTAGAAGGGGAATGTATCTTCCAGGAAGAAGTTTTGAGTTGGGGTGAAGAAAGCCTTAGAAAGCCACACCTTTGCAAAAGATGTGTGTCTCACAATAGTGGCTATTCCATGAAGTATACTGAGCCAGCTCCAAGACTTGGAATCACATGAGGATAAATCTTTTTCCAAACTAAGCCCTCAACAAAAGATTGTGTGTAAGCAACATAATCTATGGAGGAAAAACTTGATATGATTTTCTTTTATGGTAGCTGAGATTTATTTACTGAGCTCTGCACGATTCCTTCCTTGCAAAGGAGTAGCCTTTTACATCTTTGTCTCCTCAAAACACGTGCTGAAGTAGCTTTTTCCAGATGCTGTGCTTATTTCTCAAATTTTCTGTTGAAGAGGGTTGTAAAATCTGCCATGTGACCACAAAGAGCAGCACGTTCACTGAGCAATACTCGCTGTTCTGCAAGCTGCATTGCTGTGGCATCAGGGCTCCATATCTACAAAATAAAGGTTTGTGTAGTTAATGTGGATGGGCCTTTTGCAACAGAGGCACTAGGAAGATACTGTTAGCCAAAGAGAGGCATGTTCTAGCACTCCTTTCCACTGTGAGACATAGAAAAGAAGCAGTGTGGCCACCCAGCAGAAGAGAGGTCAACAACGCGTGTGTGTACAAACAGAGCATTCTCTTGTTGTCACTTCCAATCTCTATCATGCCATGGACTCAGATTACAGATAATGTGGGAAAGAAGATCTTAAGGTAATTATTTAAAATTACTGACTCGGGCTCACGATCCTCAGAGTGGAAAATAGTAATTAGCTGTAGAGTCATCAGCTATGTAGCCTCAGTCCTCTGAGACCATTGTAGAAACTAGCATAAATCAGGGTTAGGGAAATGATAAACAAACTCCAAACACAACTGCTTAGCCAGCAGTGGCATTCTTTTCCTTTTCAAGGAGGGGGAAAAAATACAAAAATTACCTCACTGTGATTATGTTGTTCTGTTTCTCAGTTATTTCTAAGCGTGTATGACAAGGCCTGGACAGAAAAGTTGTATTTCCACTATTCCAACTCTAGGTAGCAAATATTTAGTGTGCTGTAATCCATCTAGTTCAGTAACTGTCACTGCCAAAAGTCATCATATGATAACTAATCAACAGGGCAAGTTAGAAGTTGGCGCCCATGCTATGCAAATAGATTCCTATCTTTTAAAAGCCGGAGTATAAAAATACGTGTCATAAATGTAGTTTCATTTTTATTTTAAAGTGTGGTTCACTTTAATCCAATTTAAAAATCCGATAAGAGATTTTGATATATAAAACAAATATTTGATTTCCACAAACATATGTCATATATATATATATATATATATATATATATATATTTGTGTCATTATAAATTATACATCCACAAACTCATTAATTTACTCTTGCTTGGTGGCAACCTCTCTACGTTGTGTCACATGATCTCTAAGCTAGATGAATGCTTGGATTGTTCTGGGTTTTGATCTCAGCAAGAGATCAAAAGTCACCATGGAACTGCACCCCTGTTTTGCTGCTGTACGTACTTTCCTGGGTCTGAAGGAGATGTCATTTTTGTCTTCTCTCGGTGCCAAGGATTGCCAATAAGCAGAACTGTCCTTACGGGAACTCTTTGGCTTTTCAGGAACAGCTTCTTCCTCAGGTGGCGGAGATCCATCTGGAGACTGAAGGGGAAGAAGGTACCAATTTTACCAATACATCATGTTCACAAGCAAGGCATGCATCCTGCATCTTCTGATGCTCTGCTACAATGCTTACTGGGAGGGTATTTTTCTTAATCTCTTAAGAACCTGTTTCTGTCAAAGCTGATTTTTTAAAATCAAAAATTGCAAGGGCCACCCTTTTGAAAGGTAAAAGGCACCTCTCTTCCTTGGGCACTAAAACATTAACTGCTCTTTGTGACTCCCAAGACAGTCACCTTGTACCACTGGTGATCCCATCCTTTTCCAAGTGAGGAATGAACGGGCACCTAAGGTTGCCTTCCTCCTGCCTCTGAAAGTCCTGTGCTGTCCCTGACATTCAAAACCTTTGTGCAAGGGGATGCCAGCATTTAGCTACTGAGACACATTTACTGCACTGTCCAGGGCAGCTGAAGGACACCTCCAGCCACACAGATACAATTTCAACTTCTCCCTAAATAGCAAGCTGCATGCGACTAAAAGTGCCACTGGTGAATCAGGAAGGTCTCATCCACAGGAGGAGAAGCCAGACGTGGGCATGGAGGCTGGTGTCAGCTTGGGAATAGGGCAATGCTGAGCTGCTCAAGACTCCCAGAGGGTGCAGGAAAAACATGAAGAAATAAAACAGGCAAACATCAGTGTGGGATTTGAGAAACAACACTTAGGTAAATAGTGGAAGAGGAAAGATATGGCATAAAATGGAAAATAGGAAGTTAGCAAGCCTGGTATTCTCTCAGTGAGTTCAACTAGGAGAATAAAAAACCTTTTAACCAGTTTCAAGGGTATTGCTCTTATCTTGTGAAAAAAGAGGTTCTCCCTTTAAGAAATTATGGTTACCAGTTGTTCAGTGTTTACCACAACAGAGCGGGATGAGCACATCCTTCAGGAGGAGGGAAAAAGAAAAGGAAATTTCTGTCTATGTCCGTTAGTGATACAGGACATCATTCTGATGTGTGTCTGTGGAAGACATGAAGTTTGTCTAATTAGCAAGACAAATTTCAACCAATGAACAAGTTCTAATGCTCACAAGAACAGTATGAGCATCTGAAAATCCTCACTTTAACAAAGCTGCCCAAGTTACAGTGTTAGAGAGGAATGGATAGCAAAGAATGAATGAAAGCAACTCCCTGCTAACTATTAGCAAGTCAGTCCTTTGTTACCATCTCTCATACCTCTGTTTTCACAGATTTCGGTGGCTCTGGTGGTTTTGCCTTCCCACCTTTGCTTTGCTTTGCTTGCTTTGCTTCTTCTTTTTCTCGTTCTTCTGCCAAAAATTTCAGTTGATTTTCAAGCAGTTCAATTATTGCAGCATCTTCAAATATTTCAGCTAGATCAAGAGCACTCCTTCCTGTATTTAAAAAAATAAATACCTGTGTAAACCATGAAAAGTAACTTTGGCACTGGTTTTTTGCAGCTGGACAATCAACTGAATTTAATATGGCCAGTATTTTATTACCCATCCCATATGCCAGCAACGTGCCTGACATTGGTGTGAGGACCAGTGGTCATCAGCACTGCTTGCAGAAATAAGACCTGGCAGACACCAGCCCTAAAACTCATTTTACAGGAATATTGCAGGAATTCTTATATTGCTTGCTTTGCTCTTAATGTTCTGCCATTTGCAGCTTAATACACTGGTCCACAGGTTGTCATTTTGATCTCTGAGAGCTGAGAGCATTTAGCACTAGGAGATGGTCTGCATTCCTGACCTTGTGCTGTGCTGGCTATCTCCTTCTGCCTCTGCTTGCTCTGTGGCTGGCAAGGGAAAGCCCTCTGATGGAAATGAACAGCTTCAGTGCTTAATGAAGGAAAAAATCTGTCCTGGTTCTTATGAGACTCTGGCTGTAAAGTATCTGTGAGACTGCACTGCTGTGTGAATCACAACTCCACATGATATAAGGAATAAGGAATACACGTCCCTTCTACAAGCAGGGTTTCACCACTAGACATTTTGGCAAAGAAAGTCTCATTGTGTAGCAATGCTGCTTCCTATGTTAGAGCAAGAGCTTGAAAGATGATGCATGTGAACTTTTCAATTACTCTGGAGACAGTGGAAATAACTCTGAAGGAGGGATCTGCTGTGAGGAGGTAACTCTTCAGTATCAGCTCAGATTTGGTTTTCTGTTAAGTATTTTTTTCTCAGGAGTTATATCTACACGTAGAGCAGCAAGGAAGTCCTTTAACCAGCGCTGCCTGTGCCTCAAAATAAATCACTTAAATGAGTGGCAGACTATACTCTGAGCCACAGCTGAAATCCAATTTTCCCTCAAATAATAATAACTAGATAGAATGTTTTCATTAAAGCCACTTATAACTCTGTATGTATCTTGTGAGGAGTAACAGTCTCCTGAATTGAGTAATTATTCATGTTACTTCATTTTCTAGAGATGCAAAGTCCAAGAAAGCCTTTTTTCAATAATTATTCCAGACTGGAGAAAACTAACTGAACCTATTCCTTCATCCCAATCCTGACAGCAACCCTAAACACAGAACAGTTCTCCCAGTGTTCCAGGTGTTTTTAATAGAGAATCAGCCTGTTTTGGAGACATTGCTATTTACCATTGCTGTTTAAAGCCTCGACGTCAGCACCTGCAGTGATTAAGAAATAGACCATGTCCAGCCTGCAGGCCTCAACGGCTCTCATCAGCGGGGTGGCCTCGCCTATCGACGGGGCATTGACGGCTGCTCCAGCCTTCACCAGCACCTCAGCGATGTCCAGGTGTCCGTTGTAGCAGGCATGGTGCAGAGGGGTCCACAGGAAGTTGTCTGTTGCATTCACATCAGCCCTGCACAGGGTAAGAGCGGCTGTGGCAGCTGGAGCTGTTGGGTGCCTGCAGGAACAGCCCCAGCTCCCCGGGCAATCAGCTGCAACTGCCCGCTGCAGTGGCATATTCAGTGTAAAGAGCTATTTTCATATGGCTATTCTGAACCTGTTTCAGTCCCTGAACTTGGCATGGAATAGTAATTGTAAGTGTGCCTGGGTGCTGCTCATGTCTCCCCCTAAGCCATCAGTGTCCTTCACATGGAGCTTTTCACGGGTACAGCAAAAAACACAGGCATTCAAACACCTTAGTCCTGTAAAAGGCTGCTTGTGCTCCAGCTTCACCGAGAATGGCAGAAAGCAGATTCAGGAACTCAAAAAGTTCCCTTCTGGGCCAAGAACAAGTGCTACAGGACATGTGGCAACACTGCAGAACTCGCCTGCACGAGAGGGAAGTGTTCACCTGTCCTTTTGGTGTTGCTGCCCTCTGCCTTCTCCATTCCTCTGCACTGGCTCCTCCCTTTGTCAAACGAGTTACACAAGGTCTGCCTTGGGAGTCTGAGCTCTGAAAAGCCATTCAGCTACTGTGCTGCTGGGCTAGGACCTGCTTCTGCTCCCAAATTAAACCTGGGATGCTCTGCAGAAATCAAGGGCTAGTTCATGGGAGGTCCCTGGACAAAACTGAGAGGAAAAGCATTACCAGCCCTAGAGGTCCTGAAGGGAGTTAGGGACACTGTCCCACTTACTTGGTGGACAAAAAGCTGCTGTCTTCCCAAAAAAGAAGGAGGAAGGAAGAAAGAAGAAAGATTGTGAAGGAAGCTGCTTCCAGGGATAGCTGTTTGCTCTTCAGGTCAGATGATTGTCTAAATAAAAGCACAGATTCATCTGTTCTTCTTCCCTTGTTTAAATTTTTAATCTTTTTTCAGAATTCTATCTTTGATGAGATCTTAGCACAGTAAATTCCCTGACCTACCACGTTTATCTCTCTTATCTTTCAGTCACTAAGTGTTATGGTTTATTTGTAGGCAGTTTCCATTTGTTTTAATTCTCATTAAAATGAGCTTCTTCAGTTATTTCACTTTCTCTCAACGCAACCTCTTTGCCTGCACTCAGACTCTGTCTGCCCCCGAACCCTTTTTCCTAACTTCATCCTATCAGAAAGAAACCAGTCAGTGGGAACAGGGACAATGCAGCACTGAATTTAAAAATTCCTTGGCATTTTCTGCCCATCAAGCACAGAATTTCCCATCAGACCAAATTTCATTTACTTCTAATTCTTTCTGAAGGAAGATAGAAAGTAGATACCACCAATTTAATTTTAAACATAATAAATGTTAACAATTTAGCTGGATAAATGTTTTGTTTTGTATTCAATATGGATTTGTGGTTCTGTACTGAAAAGGTTATATTATAAAAGGTATTTGAATGCCTGTGCTAAACTGCAAGCCCATGATGCTGAGAGATGCAAACCTAAATGCTACTGATAACTTTCCATTTTCGTTTCTGTCTATTGAAAAAAATCTCAAAACTGGTACTATTTATTCAAGCTAAGTTACTGTGTTTCTAGGTCTTATTGTTAAATAGGATGTGACTCCAGTGCTGTCTGCTGAGGCTTGGGAAAAGGAGTAGAGATTAATCTGGTGGATTAATTTGGTAGCTCCTACACCTTTATCTTCTGAAAACCTGAATATACACATTACCCAATTTTCCATATGCTCTAGGAATGTCAGTGTAATTACCAGCGTGTGGAAAGATCCATTTGCTGTTAGTCTTTGCAGGAACCAGAGCAATGACTACAGCCCCTTTCCCTGATATATTAATATTAACATGAATTCTATCTATGCATAGTAGAGAGAGAACAGAGTTAACGTAAATATCTTTGGAAAATGTTCATTTAAGCAATTATGTGAAGGACTGTAGGAGCACAGCAGTGTGACAATAAGAGATTATGCTATTACACAAGTATGACTGAATCTTTTTGAAATTGCTTTCATTTTTAAGGTGTCATTGAGATTTTTCACAAGTGTGTCTGCGGGCTACAGAGTTGCTGAAGCACTTCTAAAATGAGGAGCAGGCTAATTAGTAACAGGGGCTTCTGATGTAAATCCTGCTGCTTCAGCCTGCCTCAGCTGCAGAGGAAAGTGGAGATTTAAACCAGGCATGTGGAACAGGAAAGTCCAGGATTACCTCAATGATTTCAGTCAAGTCCTTCAAGTTAGATTTCCCCAAAATAATTTCCCAGTTTTGAGAGTTTGCTTGTGAGGATGTACTACTTGATGCACTACTACTTGGGTATGAACCCCTGCTGCTGACCAAATATCAACGGCCCAGACACCAACAATTGCAGTCCTGGGGAACTTGTCTCTTGGTTGTTTTCATTTCCATGCTACTAAAATATGAAAAATAATAAACTTACCCCTGTGACTTGAGATCTTAGGGAAGTAACTTTAATGTTGTGTAAGCAAAAAACAAACCGTAGCCTTTTGCATCCAAATATTCAGTGGACATTTATGCTTTTGAAAGCCTTCCCAAAATAGCAATTAAATTGAAATTATCTTACCCCTTTTCCAGAAGAAACTCCACAAGAACTATGTTGCCAATTGCACACGCAACCATCAAAGGTGTTTTGTAATATATATCTTTCATGTCTACTGGCACGCCCTGGTCGAAGGCTCTCTGCAGAGACACAAAGTCTCCTTCTCTGACCAGGTAGTTGATATCCATGAGGGTTTTACCGGGCTCCTCCATGTACCAGGCACGGTCATCGAACACGGGGTGGGCGGCGTGGAGGGCGCGTTTGAATCGCCGCTCCTCGGGGATGGTGGGGACAGCCTCCACCATGCAGGTAGGGAGGCCATCTTCCCTGAGGGGGCGTTCACTCTGGGGCACTACACACACTGGCACAGGGAGGCCTTTCTTGCCTCTCCTTCTCGGTGGCTTCTTCTTCTTCTTTGGTTTGGGCCCAAAGGATGAGAGCAGAAAGGTTTTCTGCAGGTATCTTGAGCCTTTAAAAAAATCATCCAGGCTGATCTTGTCAGAAGATACTTCATGCTTTCTAGCAAGAATTTCTATTTGTTCCTGATCCACGGTGCCCCAGTGCTTCCGAATGACTGCCATGAAATCTCTTTTGGATACTATCCCCTCGTCTTCTTCATCAATCTCAAACTCCTTGCGGATGGCTTCCTCGTGCTGCAGGGACCAGTCGTACACCTTCAGGTACCAGTCAAGGGTCTTATCTGGCTTCCTTGAGGCTTTTTCAGCTTTGCGCAGCACTGTTACTGCTGCTTTGAACCCACCGCCCTTGGCAACATCCCTTGCGGTCAGCTTTAACAAGTTGGTCCATGTAGGATCACAGCCTAGAAATATGGACACAGTATGGCTAATAGTGCAGTGGAATTCCTACTTTTATAATATAAGAAACTTGTAATACACAGGCAACTCGTGGCGACGGCCTAGAATTTTATATAAGTAGCAGTGGTAGGTGGAACCACATCACTGATCCCAGGCTGGAAGGTCACCCACATGTCCATATATTTTTCCAAAGGGAGAAGCATTGAGCAGCCTGTATTTATTTATCCACCCATGAATATGTATAAAGAGAAGTTCAGTGGAAACTTTACATTTTTACTTGAAGTGGTGAGCAAGGTTAAGAAGCAAAATAAGATTAAGGTGTCATTTATTTCTATATCCCAACATTACAATTTGGCAATGGATCACAAGAACAGGATGTGGGATTTTGCATGGTGCTCTTGGATCAAAGCTTGAAGTGCAATGATCATCTGATCAAGTCAGGAAAGGATCACAGCTGCTTCAGGGCATGTTTCAATACCCATGGGTATGAAATTTTCCTCATGACTGCACAGAGATTTTTTTAAAATGATCATCAAATCAAAAATGTATTTTCTATTGGAAGTTTCAATACAATACATCTAAACCCAACTAAACCCAGAACCACCTAATACTGTCCAACACTAAGTTATACAACCTCCTGATGTTTCTGCTGCTTTCTTTGAGAAATGTTTTCTCATCCACATGAGGTAAGAAGGTTAGGCCCTTCTGAATAAGATTTTCGCCACAGGATACCCAAATCCTTCAGAGATACCCAAATGAAATCTTTCCTTTAGCACAGAAATAGAATACAGATAATAGTTGTGAAGTAATTTAGTTTTCATGTACCTCTTTGTCCTATATACCTGCAGCAGTCTGTAAATCCTCCCTCTGCAGCATAATGAAGTGGTGTGTTACCATTCATAGCAACCAGTTTCAAGTCTGCACCATAACCTGAAATAATCGCCAGAATCTAGAAAAACAAACAGAGCCCCACCAAAAATCTTGTCTGTTCTTAACATGTGAAAATGTAAGATTGATTTACAAATAAATGCAATATATGACATTCCCATTCTAATAACGAAGTTCTCTCCCATGTCCAGCTGGTCAATGCACATATAACATTAATGTTTTCTATAGCATTATGCTTATTCAACTGATGAAACAGAAACCTTGTGTAATTGTAGACACCAAGGACAATCTTCTTGCCAGCTCACTGTGAACCCCTGTCTGGCCTATCACTGCTGGAATCCCTCTGATGCTCACAAAGAATCTGCTTTTGATTACTGATCATTATGCTTTGATCAGCTGAGATAACAGACTCAAAAAAACCCCAACAAAAGCACACTCCAAAAGCCCAAAGCAAAGCCCTGTAACAACAAAAAACGCAGCCAGGTTTGGCTTTGCAGCAGTGCTTTCACAGCAGAAATGTGAATACCTCAAGGAAGCCTCCTTTGGCCGCGAAGTGCGCGGCGCTGTGCCTGTCGAAGTCGAAGAGGTTCACGTTGGCTCCCCTCTGCAGCAGAGCCAGCACCACGTCTGCCGCGCCCTCGCGAGCCGCCTCCATCACCGCCGTGCGCCCCGTGGCCTGCGGCAGCACAGAGCACTCACACTGGGAGCCCCCAAAACACAGCCTGGCAGCCTCACAGGGACCTGCAGGTGAGCCTTCAGAGCCTACTCATAATAGGGCTGCCAGCACCTCAAGTACATTGAAGGCTTGAGTCCCTTCAATAATGCCCAATCTATTGCTTAGTTAAGGAGTCCTGGATTCTATGGGCATCTTCTCATGTATATTTACAACATCTAACTCATCTAACACCTCAGATTACAAAAGCAGGAGCATGAGGAGCTATGGCTGGGGAAGGCAAAGCCATGGTTCTGTGAGGCAAAGTTCACTCGATTACATTAATATTGTCTTTTCCTAGATAGTAATGTTTGCTTTGGATAACTCCAAGGGAAAGCCTGAGCTTCTTGATTTATCAACAGCACAGAGCTTCAGTGTTTCAGGTCTTTGTTAAATTAGGGAGCAAACAAATAAACGATTAGGATATACAAAAGAGAAGAAAGTTTCTCATGCCTTGTTCCTGCCTTGATTGCTCATCAGATTTTCCCTACCTTTTAGCGAATATTCACTAAAATAACTTACCTTTTAATGAATACTATTTCAACTCTGAAAATCTAAGGACACATCAAGGCAAATACAAATCAGCAGTGCTCCACTGAAGTACAGTGAACTGCAGCTCCTAAAAGCTGATACAGTTACATGAAAGTTTGGGGAAATATTTGCACTCTAAACCTACAAAAATCAAAAAAAAAAAATTTAAATCCGTCTCCTCCAAAAAAGGGTGGTACAGAAGAGGGGAAGAGGTATGGCCACCTAGTTAAGCAATTTTCACTGCTTTATTATGTTAATGTGAGGATTTAAGGTCATGTACTCTGCTCTATACTCCTGTATCTGTTCTTAGCTACAGAAAGGCTCATACCGGGTCTCTTGCATGGGGATTCGCTCCTTTCTCCAAGAAAATGAGGCACATATCTTTAACCTCATGAGCATGCTCACAGGCTTCTAGAAGCAGAGACCTCCCAGTCGTGGTACAGCTGTTGACATCTGCACCATAATCCAAGGCAATCTCCAGGCAGTGGGTATGGCGAACTGTAGGTACAAGGCAGTAAAACAAAACACCTGCAAAGGAAACCAGTGGGGGTTAGGGTGGAAAAGGAAATTACCAGAAGGGTTGTGAGGCTGTGAGCTTCACAGCTGACCAGTCTGCAACAGAGACCCCTTCACTGAGGGTGAAGCCATGCAAGAAAAGATTTCTACTTCAGAGACTTTACCTGAGGAGAAAGCCAGAGCTCAGTATGTCACAGGCCATGGGAGGAATGTGATTCTCAATTATAAGTTACCTCTCAGCTCTCTGCTGGGGAGACATGATTTAATGGCCTCGACTCTTCAGGAGGAATTATTTTCATTTTCATCAAAGCTGTAATGGCCAACAGCTTCTGTTGGGCTGTAAGGATAACCCTCAAGCACAGCTCCTCTCCACAGACAGACACATCACATGTAATAAGTGTGCCACACAGTTAAGGGATTGCTTTATGGTACCTCCTTCTCACTCACCTTTCCCTTCATTATCCCCAGCAGTCATGTCTGCTTTAGCTGTTGCTAGTAGTTCCAGAATGGCCTCAAAGCCCTGCTCAGCTGCCTTCATGGCTGGCGTGCACCCCATGTTGTCGTGGACGTTGGGGCTCGCTCCGTGCTCCAGCAGGAAGCGGCACATCTCAATGTCGTTCTTCATGGTGGCCACGTGCAAGGCACTGTATCCTTCCTTGGGCTCTGTGTAATTAATCAGATCTGGGAATCCCTTCTGGGTCAGGTTTTCTATTTGCTTCTTGTCTTTCTTGTGAACACACTGTAGAAGTTTGTAGATCTGTAAGTTTAGAAGCCTTTTATCTACTGGTAGCATCCCAGGATAGGGACGATTTTCTTCTTTCAAGGAAATACTTTCTGCATGGACAAAAAAGAAAACATGTAATCTCACAGAGGACATTATAATGACCTGCCAGTAAAATCAGGAATTAGACCATGTTCACAGCATGAAAATATCCACTTTACCTGGACAAAATATTAGGTTTTGAACTAATTTATCTTTTACTATGGGCAGCACATATAGAGGCTATATAAACCCAAGTAGTACCTTACAAAATTTTTCTTTCTAGTCATCCAACTGTTCTGAAGAGGTCTCATTCAAAGAGAAAATTAAGTTAAGAAGCTGTAGGGTAACTGCTCTCCATTCAAGGAACTGTTATAATCTACAATTACTTGGAAGCCTAAGGGGAGGCTGTTCATCTGTTGTTTTCAATGGGAGAAAGAGTCACAAGACGCTGTGTCCTCTTCACTTCCTGAAACATAAAATTGATACTAAAATTTTTATTAACATCACCTCACCAGTGACTGAGCATCTTCCCCGCTTCCCCGTTTTTTTGGGTATTTTTTTCTGGTAGCTGATGCATGAACTTCCTGCTAGGTTATGTAGATAAAAGAGTAAGTCAAATTTCTCTGCTGCAAAATCCTTGGAGGAAAAAAAATACAGACTGCAGGGCACTGGTCTGGGAAAAGGGTCTTCCATGTCCTGCATCACAAGCTTCTTGAAAAAAATTCAGTGCAGGACTTTGCACTTGCCTCAATTCTGGATGTTTTCCATTTTTTTTTCTTTTGGGTTTTTTAGCCTCTTTTAGCTAGTCTCAGCTCTCACGGCTGGAGGGTTAGGAAGGGTCAGACATTGTAGGGACCATTTCTGAAGTTTTTCTAAGTGGACAGGAGGCTTCCTAGCAGCTTCAGCAAACCTTTGGTCATCCTGTCCTCCAGAACTCTTACAGGACATGCAACACAAAAATGTGAAGGAACATATGTTAGAGAACACTTGGGGTTTGGTTCGTTTGGGTTTCTTACTCATTGCAATGTAGTCTGTAAATGGGACCACTCAGCATCTGCCTGGCTACTCTGGGTGCTTTGTGGATGTCTGTGACAAGGGGAGATTGCAGAGAGATGCAGAAGGATGCACGATTCCAACAGGCAGGACCTCCCATTCTGGGGAGGAAGCCTGAGGGAAAACTGCAGGAAAAGTAGAAAAAGTTGACTGAAGGTGAATCATGTTGGGAATGGACAGAGAGGTAATTTTTGTACCACAGGTACAACTTGCCAGTTGTAGTTTCTGTAGCTATTGCCTCTCATTTCTTTGGAAATTCTGTGTCCAGCCTAGCTTTGGAGCAGAGATTGGGTCAACTGCTGGCAGATTTCTGAGCATTGTGCCTCTTGTTTTCCCTGCCAGACAAGGCCCTCAGCTCCCTCCCTGTGCACCCCACTGTGCTGGGTGAAGGTGCTGTTATTAGAAGCTGCTCCCTTGCAGAAGTGTTTAAGTGGGTAATAAATGCAAAGACTTTCTCTCTGCAATGAAACCTGCTCTGAATAGATCAGCTGCTCTCAGATGTTCTCCATTTAAACATGGAATTACTTAAATCCTTTTCTCTTTAGGTCTTACATAACCCTCATTCTGATCATAAACAGGTATGTTCTTATATCAAACAATTAAATCTTCAGGTAGCAATAACTTAAGTCTGTCACCTGTGGCTTGTTCATTCTCATCCCTACCATGTTGTTCTTCCTGTGACATTTTGTCCAGTGAGAGGGAAAAAATGCAGAGATTTTTATCCTGCTGACAGGAATTACACCTATAGCAACCCTGGAGTCCTGAAGCTCAGAGCTGAGAAATAAGGGTACTTGAGAGTACTGCCCTGCTAGAAGTGATCACTGGAGTCCCCACAGAGCCTGCCTTTTAGAGCCTGAAGAAATTTCTGAGCAAATCCTCAATACAGGAAGTTTTTTTTCTGGCTACTGAGCACAGGGAAAAGTTGTGACGCAAACTCTGCAGCAGCTGTGAGGAGGAGCAGCAGGAATGTTCTGCAGGGAAGGCTCTTACAGTACTTACACCACTGAAATTCAGCAAAAGAAAGATACTTAGATGGAACTGACAAGCTTAAATATTATTTTATGCTTTTGTTCCACTTCCCACCATCCTGCAGCAGTAAGGAACTTGGGTTTACTTCCATAAAACTTTCTTCCCACTGTTATTCATGATTTGCATCTGGATTTTTTTCTGGAACTTATCTTGGATGAAAACTTGCTTTTTCTTCCTTTCTTTCTCCCTCTGAAGCAGCAAACACTGAAGTGACATTCTCCTTGGACATAGGTTAGTAATGCCACAGAACATGAACAGAAGTGCACTTGGTAAAAACCTGTTAGTAACTAATCTTTGATGAACAAATGTGAACAAATGGATATAACATTCAATACCTATGAATTTGGATTTATTTCATGGATTATCTTGGAGATTCCTTGAGATACTTGCTCCCTATAACCTCTGCCCCATGCTGGACATGAGACTGATGGCACACCTTACACTTACTGCACACTTTCATTTTTGCTCACAGTGGAATGTACAATTGAGTACCATTTTAGTTCTGATCAGATTTTTTTCTGGTGCTTTTGAGCTGCTTATGACAGTATTCTTTTAATATTTCACATGCAGCAATAAAATTATTTCCATGAGCAGAAGTGAAATTATTTTTATCGCAATAGTCAAGTCTGTTATCACAATTCAGCCACCACTGAGTCCTTACCCAGTTTAAAGTCTTTGCTTCAAAGCATTAAGAACCAACAATTTACATGAAAACAACCAAAACATTTTAACTGTTACAGTTAATATTTCTTTGCAGCATTTTTTGAAAGTGACTGGATCAAGTTTTATTAGAAGCTTCTAAAGTAGCAGCATCAAAGAAACACAGGTGGGATAAGAAATTCTACCCAGGGTCATGTAAAGTTATAAGCAAGGGAAAAAAGCTTCTAAAATGAAAACTGCAACATCTTGTCAATTTTCATTGTAAATGAGTAAATTGACTAGTAGTAAATACTAGTAAATTTACTAGAAGTAAATGCTACCAACGCTGTGTATTTCATATATTTTTTTATCACTTCACCTATAATAGGTGGTTTAATGGAAAATGAGGGATTGTTATGTGGCTTTGAGACAGCCAGGCTCTGGGAGGGCTTCATGAAGATGTAACCACAAACCCCAAGCCTGTAGTGTTTGCTTAGCAGCAATTTTATCTGTTGACAAACATCAACAGACTCGCTACCTTCATTCTGCCAGCTTGTGTCATTGTTCTGATGGAGAGCATGAACTCATTTCAAATCCAGATTAATCCTTTTCTCAGTACACCTGGCATTAAGAAAATAATTTTAGTTGGATTCCTGTTTGCCCACAAAGCTTTCCAAGCTGTGATGGAGGTAGATTGATAGAGAGGGAACTTCTGATGGCCACTGATCTCATTCCCTGTCTCCCAGTCAAAGCCTGCTGCCTGACTGCTGCTGGAAGCACTTGTGACTCTGCCTTAAAAGCTTGCAGAAGTTTTCAGTTTCAACATTTCCAGTTGAAAACGTCCCTTTAATTATCTCTATTCACAAACCAGTAAACAAAATTTTCATGTGTTTTATCTTTAGTGGGAGAAAATAGCTGAGCGCTTTCTAAATTTAATCCCTTTGCATGCTGGGCACAGAGATAAGCATGAGCCCTATATGTCAGTATAAAAGGAACCAATATGGTAACAGTGCCATGCTATATTTACAGCTTTACGTGAATAATTGCACTGGATTTTTAGCTGTGACTAAGGTTTAATAGGAGTGATGCAGCAAAATCTTCCCAAAACCAAATTCCAGTTTCATGAATAGCCTACAGTGCTGTGGTTTTTTGGTGTTAATTCTCCAATGGTGCCTTGCCTTGGGCTGAGGCACGGCTGAGCACAGTGATGACAGGTTTGAACTGAGCAGGTTTCAATGTCGTGTGGAGATCTCAGCCCAGATCCAGTCCTGAGTGCTGTAAAGGCAGTTCCCAGGTTATGGCTGGGTTGGATCAAAAGATGTACATCCTTTTGTCTTCAGCTTGCTTTGCAACTTCCAGTCACCCCAGTATCCATTGAAACTGGGGTGTAATGGAGCCCTGATTGCCAGCACCTAGAGCCCTGACTGCCCACTCCTAGCAGCCCTGATTTCCCATACCTGGATGGAGCCCTGATTGCCCACACCTGGATGGAGCCCTGATTGCCCGCACCTGGATGGAGCCCTGATTTCCCATACCTGGATGGAGCCCTGATTTCCCATACCTAGATGGAGCCCTGACTGCCCACACCTGGATGGAGCCCTGACTGCCCACACCTGGATGGAGCCCTGATTTCCCATACCTGGATGGAGCCCTGATTGCCCACACCTGGATGGAGCCCTGATTTCCCATACCTGGATGGAGCCCTGATTGCCCACACCTGGATGGAGCCCTGATTGCCTGCACCTGGATGGAGCCCTGATTGCCCGCACCTGGATGGAGCCCTGACTGCCTGCTCCGGGCAATCAGCTTAACGAGCAACACCTGTGGGACGGGGGGGTGGCTCCTCAGCCAGGAGTGCAGCTGGGCCCCAGGGAAGCTTCTGGAAGGCTGTGGAGTCGGGGGGTGGCTCCTCAGCCAGGAGCCCAGCCGTGCTCCAGGGAAGCTTCTGGAAGGCTGTGGAATCGGGGGTGAAGTGCTGCTGCGCTCAGGAACAAGGTGAGCAGCAGCGGTTGGTTTATTTTATCTGGACTGCGACTCAGAGGAGCGGGCGGCCTGTAGAGGAGACTGGCTTTAACGGGAGAGAAGCTGCTGGAAGGGGAGGATGCTGGAGAGCCGGTGATGACCCAAACGGTGTTCCCTGCCAAGGACGTGCCGCTCTGGCCGTGCGGACACCCCAACGGAGGTAATACCAGCGGCGAGAGGCGCGGGCCATGAGGGGGACGATGCACAGCGCGCCCGCTCTGCCCCGGCCCTCCGCAGCGCCGGGAGCCGCCGGCTCAGCCCCGCCGCCCTCTCGCCTCCATGCCCAGCGGCGGCGACAGCGACCCTCGGCAGCCCGGGGCACTCACCTGAGGGGGAGGGCGCTGAGGGCTCGGGGGCCGCCGCCGGAGCCTCGCCCGCCTCAGCGGCAGCATCCGGAGCCTCGCCCGCCTCAGCGGCAGCATCCGGAGCCTCGCCCGCCTTAGCGGCTGCAGCCGGACCCTCGGCGGCCGCTGCCGGTCCCTCAGCGGCAGCATCCGGAGCCTCGCCCGCCTTAGCGGCTGCAGCCGGACCCTCGGCGGCCGCTGCCGGTCCCTCAGCGGCAGCATCCGGACCTTCGCCCGCCTTAGCGGCCGCTGCCGGACCCTCGGCGGCCGCCGCCGGACCCTCGGCGGCCGCCGCCGGATCCTCGCCCGCCTCAGCGGCCGCCTCCGGACTCTCAGCGGCCGCAGCCGGACCCTCGCCTTCCTCAGCGGCCGCAGCCGGACCGTCGCCCGCTTCAGCGGCCGCCATCGCCGTTGTGGCCGTCTCCTTGGCAACGGCGTCGGGCGGTTGAGAGCCGTGAGGCCGTACCGGATCCCCGCGGTGCCGCCGCGTCCGCTCGGTGCCCCCGGCTCCCCTCAGAGCCCCCGGCTCCCCTCAGGGCCCCCGGCTCCCCTCAGCTCGGTACGGACCAGCGCCCCGCCGGGGGTGAGGCGGGCGCTCGGGAAGGACTTGGGTGTCGCGGGCTCTCTTTCCTTGAAGCTGGCTTACTCGCCAAGCCTCCTTTTCGTCCCCCGTGGGAAGAAGCAACGCTGTGCGGTTGTTCCGCCTCCAGACTTTTCTGGAGTTGCCAGAAAATGGAGTGGCGAGGTGCGCGTGTCCCCCAACGGCCCGGCCATTCCCATAGGGTCTGTGTAGCACGATAATGGAAATGAGCTTGGGTGGAAATGGGATCGTTCAGAGTCAGTTGAACAGAAAAACCTGTATTAACAGGAGAAAAATGCCAGTGAATGGGGAAAAACCCTCAGAGCTTGTCAAGTGAAACCTAAGTCATTCTAAAAGGCAGCAGCAGTAACCCTGGGACTGCCCGAGCTCTGTATCTCCTTTCCGTTCACTTCCTTTAGTGCCGAATTCCCAAATGCCACAGCCCTGCCCTCAGTGCTCCTGCCAGGCCCGGTAGTCATGTATGTATGGGATAATTGCAGCAACACTGCCTGTCTTGCTCCTGGCCAAGCCTGGCAGCTGAATTGTTTGCAAATCACCTCTAGCATTAGGAAATAAATTAAAAAAAAAAAAAAAGAATTGTTTTTTGATATGAAATTTCTTCTGCCAGGAAAGTGGTGACACAGCTGGATGCATGTCCAACAGCATGGAAAGGCATTTGACGAAAGCCATGGGACTGTGTGGTGAGTCACAACAAGAGAAAACATTGTTTTAGCATAATGTTTCATTATTTACCCTGCAATGAGTGCCATTCGTACAGCAGCTATTTGGTGTTAGCACTCTGTGGTGTGAATTGGCTGGACTGGTAGTGATGCACTGTTGTGCCTTGGTGTATTGCTTTCCTTTTTGGAAAATATAGCATAGCAAAAACATAGGCCCTTCTCTTTCTCCTTGGCTGCACTAAATGGTTGATGCAGACATGGCACGGTAGAAGATGTTTCCCAGCCTGTTCTTTGTTAGATTTTTGCTGTTGTTGTTGCTGCAAATAAGTAGACACATGTCTTGGCTAAAGGCCTGGGGTAAATTCTCCTTTTTCACTTTGTTGAGCAGCACACATTAAATTCCCATTAGAAAAGTTAGCACATGTATTTTGAAATTTAGTTAAATGTGGAAGTAACTGAATATCCTGTCTGAAACATCTGCATGCCTTTTCTCTGGAAGTTGTGGAAACACCATAACCAGACTATAACCACTCTGGGCACTTGGTATTCCACCCCAAATGTGAATGTGCATGTAACTGCATGTGTATATGTTTAGATTCTTATGCTTGATTTATTTTCTCATGGTGATCAGCTTTCCATGAGCTTTTTGAGAGTGATAATGAGGATTCGGGATGCAAGAAGCAGCTCAGCATCATACTGGATGGTTCAAAGCAATGTGGTTTCAAGAGCAGAGGTGTTGCACTTGAGTTAGGGTACTGCAACGTCTCCAAAATAAATAGGATTAAAATTCTCTTAGAGAAATTCAGAGTATTCCCTGCCTATAGAGATAAATAAAGCTCACCAGAGAAAATTGTTCCAAGGTCTGAAGCCTCAAGCTGCTGGGCTCTTTTTGGCTGAGAGCTCAGTTTTGGAGGAGTGGCGAGCTACTGCAGGAGTGCCAGTGGGATGGTGCCGGTAGAAAGTGACCGCAGTTAGGAAGTGGTAATTGGCTGCCCTGAGGAGGAAAGGTGTGAGGTGCCCTGGAGCTCCCAGAGGCAAAGGTGGGAGGCACAGCACAGCACAGCCCGAAGGTGGGCACCGTGTCCCCGTGCCCTGGCAGGGCCCCCGGTGTGCCGCTGCCGGGCGCTCACGGGAGGGCAGCGCTGCCACAGCCGCGGGTGCCGCGAGGGAGGGCGGCCTTGGGGCTGCTCTGTCCTGGGTGCTGAAAGCAGCTCCCCTCCCTCCCTCCCTCCCTCCCTTCCCGCGGGGACATCCCTCACAGCCAGCGGGGAGCTCCACTGCCTTCATGGTGCCCCGCACGAATGCAATCTGTGGAGCCCACGGCACAGAGGTTTGGCCCACTGTGTCTGACAATGAGATCACTGCTAAATCATGTCCAAATCAAGATTATTCCAAAGAACATTCATTACTGACATTTATTACTGTTTCCCCCTTGTTTTATGTACTCTTAAGCGTTAACCTCAATTGTTCCTGCAACATACGTTCTTCCCCGTGGTAGGTAAAGTCCCCATTACTGACATGCTCACTTTGAAGCTCCAAAATCATCTAATTGCACGTGAGAATGTTTCACTGCTGAACGAGTGCTTCCAAATATTCAAATACAAAAGCTGTGAAGTTTTGTTTGGTGCTAGCAGAAGGTGCCAGGCTGAGAGCACCGCTCAGTCTCTCCCGGAACATGTGGGACCATCCTCTGCCCTCCTCTGTTCCGCCGGCTGTCTCTGCGTTGTGCTGGGTTTCCTCTGTGGATGCCAAAGCTGTCCCACAGCTGACCTCTGGAGGGAGGCTGTGCACCACGGGGGCTGCATGGCCCTGGAGTCCTGGTGGCATCAGGGGGAGCTGCGCTGGTGACAGCCTGGCTTCAGCTGCAAGGTGTGCTTGAGGATTGCCTGGCTTTTACTTAAGCCTTTGTACTGGGGAAGTAATTATCACTGCTATTCATCTCTCTGGATTCTGATGCTACTGCAAAAAATCTGCTGTGTGGTGCATTCCACCCAAAATCTCCTTATTCAGACCTGCCAGCTTGGGAGAATGACACAAATGTACACATGTGGCTAATTCTGAAGGTCCTCTTGGGAGCTGTGGTGGGGGCATTGCTCCAGCGGTGCCCTCTCAAGGGAGGGAAGTAGTCTGCTCCTTGAGACAGCCTTTGTGTCTCACAGCAGCACAGCCTCCTCAGGACTGTGCTGGTAGGTACCACACGGCTCCTCCTCCTGAATTTCCTGGCATCTGCTCTGTTTCTGGTTTTGGTGCTGCTGTATGAAGCTGTTGGTGTCACTCACATCATTGTACAGCTTATAAACTGGTTTAGGTTTTTTCACTCTTCTTTATACTCTTTCTATAAGTGCTTTGTCAAAACCAACACTGACTCTTTCTACCAATTAATATGCACTCTTAGGAATAGGCCTTTTCATCAAGGAGAAAATCCATGAAATAACTGTTAGGTCCTTGATACTGTGTCCTTGGAGAAGAGACTTGGGAGGAAAGCTGAGTCTCTTTTGGTGTGGTTGTTTTCAAGGGAAAAAATCCCAAATTGCCAGCAAGGCTTATCAAGACAAATAGTGACAAAAGCTGATGTGTTTTGCCAAGAAGTTCTCTGTTGAATGCAGCTCAGATCAATGCTACATAGAGAAACAGCCTCAGGAAAGGGTCTGCAGCAGGTTAACTGGGTTTTGGGAGAGGGGTGTTTCAGGTATGAGAGTAATGTCAATATAAGTTTGGTTGTGGGGTTGGGGGGGGGTTTGTTTGGTTTTTTCTTTTATCTTTGTCCTAAGTTTTTCCTAAAACTGTTTAATTTTTGGATGTTGTAAGTACAGATTTCTTGTATGCCCCTGCACTTCAACTTGACTTGAGGTAAAGGTGATTTCAGAGTTACTGAGGAGGAGGGAGGCGCTCCTCAGCCAGGGATGTGGCACAGTGAGAAGGGATGGAGGGGCAGTCCAGCAGCTCTGCGCTCCCAGCAAGTGCTCCCCAGAGTCAGGGGAGCCCCAGGGCAGGGCAGGAGTTCACTGCAGAGCTGACAGCTCTGGGAGTCCTCAGAGTTCAGCACTGGCTTGGTTAGCGAGGTTTGTTCACTAAAACCTTCAGTTACTGATCCTGCAGCTTCTGTACCCTGTGGCACTTGTGGAGGAGGGAATGCTGTGCCCCTTCCATCACCACTTCCTATGAGGGTCTCTTTGCTGCTCAGCCCAGGCATTCTGAAATTATTTCTGCTACTTATCTTCATGTTTGCTTGTCTAACACTGTGGCTTGGAACACATAGAACTCAGTGGGAGGATTCCAGATGACTTCAGTGGGATGTTGTGTTAATAACAAACTCTGACTCTCTTTATTAGTTCTTTATCTGCAGATCATAATGCTAAATTATAGAAGGAATAAAGATGATAATTTTGTGGCTGGTTTTCAGTTAGCTTCCAAGCCGGTGGTTAGGTGGCAATGAAAATACAAACTGCCTTATTTGTCCCATGGGCTCTCACCCTGTCACTGTATCCTGTTTAAAATCCTGTGCACTGCAAGTTCTCAGTTTTCAAGGTGAGGGAATAAATGTTCTGGAGTCTTTCTCATCTTATGTTACATGAGGCTATTGAAATATTGATCACATGCTTCACCCCGTACCCAGCCAATAAAGAACTTCCAGTTGGAAGCTATTTAGTGTCTGTGAGGCAGATCTGATGGTGCTGGCTCTCAGCAACTTAGTGCAGTAGCTTTTAGAAATGCCAAGAGAAGGGAGACAGTGTAACGGGGCAGAGATCAGCACTTGTACCCTGGGCCTGATGGAGAAACCTCTGGGCTTCAGAGCTGCTCGTGGAGGCCAGTGCTGCTTACTGCGAGGGAGGAAGGGCAATCTGCACAAAGAACAGCTGAGGGCACGAAAGCAGCGCTCCAAAGCAGTGCAGGGCTGCTGAAATCCCTGAGGTCACGTAGGGGGAACTCCTAGACAAGGAATTGATTGGTTCAGTTGGAATAAGCCTCATTCCTGTTCCCTTGCTTGGCCTTGCTCAGTTGTGGTTAAATGAGGAGAGGGATGATAATCATCTGATTATCCTGCTCTTGACAGTCTGGGGAACAGTTGGGAGCCCAGGCTTGTCCTCTTGCCAATGCCAGCTCCAGGGATGGGTTCAGCATTTGGAAAGAGAAATAACATGTTCCACAATCTCTGACAGGTGCAGTGGCTGTTCCACTGCTGAGTGTACCAGGAGAGAGCCTGGAATTGTCACTCTGTTTTCTGATTCACACTGCCCAAATTACCAACCAGGAGAGAGCATAAACTTTCTCAGCAGTTGATTAAATATGTTAGGAAAGATTTCCCAGGTACAGGGTGCAATTTCTGCCTCAGATGAGAAAGTTAACTGTGTCAACTTAGAGCTTAGATTTGATAAGGGAGACCTGGCATGGGGGAAGCTAATGCTCAGTGCTGCTGCCCTGGATAGATCACTGCCACCACAGTTTATCCCAGCTCTTCTGGGTTCTTTTGGTCCCAGAGGTCTTGCATTTTGTGCCATACCATAACCAAGTCAAATTTAGAGCTGTATGTGTAAACCAGCAATCTTTGCCATGACAATTAGTAGAAGAGTGTAAATGGAGCCACTGTGATCAATTACTCTCACAAAAAATGTTACTAATGTTTCTCTCTCCTGTTAGCAGGTATTCTTGTCTTCAGACCTTATTCCTTGCACTAGCAGCCAAACCTGAGTCTGTTCTTTCTGAGCTCTAGGCACACTGATATGGCTCCTTGGTGTTTAGCTCTCTCACTACACTTCAGGTCAACACCTTGATTAATCCAGACATTAAAGGATAGAGATTATTTAGGATTAAATACTCATTTATAAATGGAATATGTAACTTGTTTTCTGAAGTCTGTGATGTGTCTGCTTTGTAAGATTTATCCAGAACACCTGAAAAAGGATTGAACTGTAGTTAGCCAGGACAGTGTTTTCATATTACAACTTTATTGTTCATAGAATCACAGAATGGTTTGGGTTGGAAGGGATCTTAAAGATCATGAAATTCCAGCCCCCTATTGTGGGCAGGAACACCTTTCACTAAACCAGGTTGCTCAGAGCTTCAAGACTTCCTAACTTGCTACAGCCATTTAACTCCATTCAAAGTATTTGAGGTCCAATGCTCATTTCTATGACTTTTCCATTAACCTCTTACTATCACCCTGAATATATGGCTACTCAGGTTTCTACAAGCAAGGGCTTTTGCTCTCTGCTGTAATGACTTCAGGTGTACAGCTGCCCTGTGGATGCAGTCCATTTTGTCTGCATCATGGCTGTAACACAATAACCTGCTATTGCTTTAGAAAATTATGTATTAAATTTCCCAGGCAATAACTAAAGTGGCTTATGTGGATGAGGTTTTTCCACAGGGAAGAGATAACGTTACTTAAACAAATGCTTTAATTTTACACAGGGTCCTGTATGTTTTTCTGTAGCAGTCAGTGACAGTTCTGACTAGGGGGACTCCCCAGAGTTTGTACTGGTTAATCGGAGTCACCGTTCTAACAAACGGGAGCATTCAGTCCAGCTCTGCCTTTCACATTTGATAAACTGCCTCACCTGAGTCAGGGAATAGCACCACTGCAGGCTATGCAAGCTTTACCTTGCTCAGAGCATAAGACAGAACAGAATCCATCACAGCAGTCGGGAACAAAGCACACACCAACACCAGGGCCTTCTCCTTCAGCTTCGCCACCATGTACCGTGCCTTGGGCGCAGGAGATGTTAGAGCATCCACCATGGCGTCGACCACCTCATTGCCATTAGTGCTTCCCTCACTGAGGATGCTGTTGAAAAAGTTAGCCCGCTCTTGAACGTACTCCTTGTTGTAAACAGCCTTCTCCTCTTCGCTCAGCTCACTCCAGATCTCTTCGGCACTGAGCGGTGGCTGAATTTTTGTAGAGCGTGCATAATTTCCTGGCTGGATAATACAGACCTGAGAGCGAGATGCAAAACTTACCAAGGTGCAATCAGTCACTGTGAATTCAATTAAATACTATAGTCAGTAACACAGACCAAAAGCTCTCTACAGACAGCCAGAAAATGCTGCTTTGTTGAAATATTAACCCTGGAAACTTAACTGAAATTAAATGTATTCCTGTAAAATATTTAAGATTGCAGAGGTGCTTTATTCTGACTTCTTCATTTTGCTCTGATGTTAATTTCTTGTTTTGACTACTCAGCACACTCTCACAGAATGCAACAGAGCATCTTTGATTGCTGTACAATGCTTAACTGTATAAATGTTTTGACAGTACTGAGACAAGCATTTCAGTGTGACTTTGATGTCTCCAAAGTGGAATACTTTGGATTTTTCACTCAGTGGAGAACCTTGCCATTGATGATTTTTGACCCAACTTGGGACAAAAGGAGGTATCAAAGAAAATTATCAGGTCCTGGGGAAAGAAGTGCTGTTTTCCCCAAGAAGGTGTAATAAAAAGTAAACTAGGTATTGTCAGCAAAGAACAGGGGAACAAAAGGTCCTGCTCTGCCTCTCGCTGAAGCCATGAGGAGATTTCTGTAGATTTGTGCACATAGATTTAAATGAAAAGCACACAAGTCCTTTGCTGCTCCACGTTTTCTTTGTGTATTGCTGCTGTTCTGCTCCTTCTGAGTATTCCAGGGAGTTTTGGAGCGGGCTGAGCACTCACAGCACACATGCTGTTCTCAGTTAGCAGCAGCCTTGTTCAAACTATTTGTAGATATGCAACATTAAAAGCTCCGTGGCATTTGACTGACCTGATTTCTAAAGGCTGCAACACAAGGTGGGGAAAACCCATGCTGAGCTGTGTCAGAGACTTGGGGATCTGACAGGCATTCTCTGGGAAGTCTGTGGTGATGTAAAACCCTGATGTCTCCACTCAGCCACCAGCCCAGCTGTGTCAGTCCCTGCCTGCTGGCCTGCATGTGATGGATTCCCTGCTCTCAGGAGGACTGGGCTGCAGGTCCTGTGCACAGGGAGGAGGAAGGGATGCAGACAAACCCCAGCAGAGGCATGGTGTGCACAGCTGGAACAGCTTGGTGCTGCCTCAAGCACGTTTGTCACACAGCATCCTTGGGAGCCCTCCCTTCTGGTGCTGTTTAGAAGTGTGCTTGGTATCAGCTAAATAGTCAACTTCCCACATTTATTGTTAACAAAGGGGGTTTGGAAGCTTCCTTTTTTGGAGTTGGCTTGGAGGGAAGGAGAGATGGCTTGGTTTTTGCCCTTTCCACACTTTCTGTGGCCTTTCTACTGGCAGGCACCCACTTTGTTTCCTGTAGGCTGTCAGCTTGCCTGGGCAGAGTTCAGTGGGACAGAGCCACAGCTCCATCTGCTCCTTGCACCTCTGTGCAGCTTTCTCCTGAAAGGACAGACAGGACAACAGAGCACAGCAAAAAGGGACTGTGTGTTTTGTAGGCTCTGCACAGGGCAGGTTCTCAGGCAAGTGCCAGCCAGCATCTTCCATTCAGTGAGAAACAGAAAAACACCTCTCAAAGATACTCCAGAAATGCTTGTCAGCCCGGCTCACTCACTTATGTGCTGGGACTACTGCAGAGGTGGAACAGGAAAAGTCCCAAAACAACCAGAGTAGCTAACCTGTTAAACTAAGCCCTTCCATGCATTTGAGATTATCCTCAGCTAATCAGCAGAAATCCTCATCATGCTGTGTGGTATTAGGATGTGTAAAGTCACTTGTATTTTACAGCCCTCATATTTATCTGACAGGGGTAGCTAATAGATGCATAGCTGTAATATTTTCCAACACAAAGCTTATGAACAATGCTGTAAGTCTGTGTACGTAAACAGTACCCCAATGCAGACCTGGCAGGGAAGACTTTGAGTGTTTGAAAAAAGTGTTTCAGCAGTAGAGTGACTCCAAGGAAAAAGCCCAGTGAAGCTACTTAGGGATCTAAGCTTCAGGTTTGACTATTAGAGTTGCTTAGGGTACTAAGAGCACTCTTAGAGCCTCTTAGGTTAAGAGAATAAAACATAACTGCTCTGCACAATGCTGCCTCTTGCAGCGTAGCTGTTCTCTCAAGAAGCAAGGAGTTGGTGTTGTAAGGGGAGAGAAAGAACCCCTCAGGCAAGTGACGAGTTCTGCTGCACAGCACTCGGTGTCTGGCTCTTTGCAGCCGCCCAGGGAACATGTGGGCTCCTCACTGCTGTGGGAGCTCGGGCAGGCCCGTGTCAGGAACCTTCCCCACTGCAGAGATGTGGAAGTTTCAGTGCTGACACACAGACTGTTACCCAGCAGCTTCTCAGAACCAAAAACATCCCCCAGGACTGCTGTTCCCAGTGATTTCCAGCTGACTGATTAGCCACAGAGAAACCACCTCTTTCCAAAAGGAAGCTGCACCCATGAATGCAGTTCTGAGCTTTTATCTTTTTTACTTTGTTTCACATAACTCATTACATCACTTACCTGGTTTCCAGGTTCTTGTTACATCACTTACCTGGACACCAAACTTCTTCATTTCCAGTCTTAAAGCATCACAAAATTTTTCAATAGCTGCCTTGGTCATAGAATAAATGCCATTTCCCAGAGTAAAATAGGCAATGATGCTGGACATGAAAACAATACGTCCTGGAGAGAAAACAGTGCCAATAACAAAACTTCACTCTCAGTCTTTAGCATGGAATTGATTTGCCTCAGTCTTGAGCTGCTGAGAATGTGGTGTTTAGCAGGAGACTGTTTTCCTGCACACTGTGCCACAACTGGGCAGTGTCTGTGTGCAGTCCCAGCACAGATGGGCACTCAGCTCTGCTGAGCAGAAAACTTCTCACAAAAATCTTCCACCTAGTGACAGATGTTGGACTAGACAAGTGTAACACATTCCCAGTGTGCTGCTTATTCCTTCTGAGCCTGAGAGGGGATGGAAAAGATGGAAACAAAGCAGTGCCCTAAAGACTGAAAAATAGTAATGAGACTGTGCTAGAAAGAAAAGGACTGCAGAGGAGAGGGGAGGTGATTTTCCCTGAGGTGCATTATATGGTTACTAATATCATTTTTTTCTGTGCTAATAATGTCTCTGCACTGAGGCCAGGTTCTGTTACTGTGCATATAAATTCCAGTGTACAGTGATAAGCTGTACAGTGATAAGCTTTACCAAGGAAATGTGATTTGCCAAATATGTGCAGGTTTATAAAACCTCACAATGATTTCCCTGATCTGGGCTGCTTTCCCTCCTTTCTAACTCCTGCTGAGTGCGGGCATGCCATAAATAGCAGAGATTCCTCACGTGAGGCACTGGACTGTGGTTCATTTCCATTGTTTCCTTGTGAACTTCCGTCACACAGTCCTACGTGGGGTAAGGAATGTCTGGGTGTGGATATACCAATACCAGGGGTGAGAAAGGTGGTGTTGTCACTGACAGTGCAGAGAACACAGCTGCACCCCTGCTGCTGCCACAGATGCAGATCACAGCTGGGCCCCAGATCTCACCAAATGGAACAGGCTTGGGGGATATCAAAGGGTGTCACGGCAATGCAGTGAAATCTGTCATTCTGAATTAGATTCCCTGCCTTCCTGTACAGCATCCCAAATAAATCTTATCTACAGTAAGAGGAAACTAACCACCAGCTTACTGATCAAGATGCTCTATCAGCTGGCCTGGCCAGCTGGAAAAGATACGGGGAAATGTTGCTCCTCTCAGGGTAGAATGTTTAAGTCCTAGGCTGGAGGGCACGACCTCCCTTTACAAGTATGAGTACTTGTATGAGTAATTTTGAAGTGTTTCTTGGAATAGGTGCACATCCGTGGCAGTAAGCAATGGGTGGGATGACCTCTGCCTCCTTTGTCCAGTAGCTGAGTGGATGGGGCTCACACCCAGGATGTGGGACACTTTGTTTAACTTCTCTTTGAAGTGCCTAAGGGAACTGAAACTCAGGTTCCCCAAGATTATGCTCCAATGTCTGTAGGTCAAGCTTTTCATGTGGAGAGGCCACTTGCTGCCCCCAAACACATAAGCTTTAGCTGTCCTGGCTGTTCCTGCAAGGAAGGCAACAGCAAATCCAGGATTCTTCCTAGAGTGCCTTGGCCTCTTCTCCTACATAGATGGTACTTGAGAACGGAGTGCAGGAGTTAACCATGGAAACACTGACAGCCCTGGCAGATACAGAATGTTCCTTTGAGCCAAGGTGTGTGTGCAGCCATCAAGACCCAAACCTTCTGAAGGTTTATGCATGTACTTAATATTGCACATACTGTTGGTCCCCTTTGCTTCAAAGTAACCTGTGCAGTTCATGGGCTCAGAGAATGCCTCTGGTGGATCAGCATCACAGAGTTCCAGCAGTAAGTAGGACATGACAGGGAAAAGAGATGTCTCCCTGTGTAATGGGCCACATAACACACTCACTTGGTACACACAATAGCACATTCTGCTACAAAAACACATCCAGCCTGCAGTATTTAAAGGTTTCTTTCTTCTTCTGTCATAACATCATCTACCAAACGCAGCCAAGCAGAAAGAAGCAGAATAGCCGAAAAAAGGGATGTTTTCATCTCACCAGCAGTTTGTGTAGCAGTGACACCTGGAGTTTCCAGGTGAAACCTGCCCCTTCCTGTGCTTGGTGCTGCACTCAGAGCACAAATCCTCACCCTAACGAGCCAGAACAGACAAGGAAGAGGGGATCTTCCTCCCCAAACACAGATGGAGACAGGGAGGGGACAAATGCAAAGCACCCAAGGCATGCTGCCATGCTGCAGAGGGCTATTAAACACTTCCTTCTCCAAAAGAAGGATAAAGCCCACATGTAGGGAGGTTCATGCAAATACATTTATCCCACTGGATACCCATGCACCTCTACATACTTGAAGTTTCCTGTCCAAGGTCACAGAGGCTCCACAGAGCTGGAACTGGAAGCTGATGTCTCTAGTTCACCTCTGTAGGGTCATTCCTGCTCTCCTAATTGCCAAACAATAAAATTGTAAAGCCTAAATAATAAAATTAGGCAGCTTATGTAACTTTGTGTTTTCTGATGGCCAGTGTTTAAAAAGCCTTGCCTGGGCTTAATGATCTATGGTAAACATTCTTCCTCTTTTTTGAGTCAAACACGGTGAGAAATCCTTAAATATAAATACTTTTTTTCCTGTGTACTGCAAAGACAAAATCTTTAAGGATCTTTTTTCCCCTTATGGCTTCAGCCTCTTTTCAGGATCAAGTTGCTCTTTCAGGCCACACACAAGGAGACTGTCATTTCAGTTCAATGAAAGACAATTAAAGCCTCTTTTATAGATGTTACATTACCCTGATTATAGTAAGCTAATTATTCTACAACTCTAAATAACAGTGGATTAGCATTACCCTTGTATTTCCTTAGAAGGGGAAGAAATGCCAGGGTTGTTCTGATGCTCCCAAGGAGATTCACATCTGCAAATTTTTCATATGTCTCCATAGGCAGCCAGCCTGTCTCACCAAATGTTGATATTCCTGCATTGTTGACAAGGCCCCAGAAACCTGCGGAAGAGAAATGACTCAGCAAACACCTTTAACTGCAAAGCAGCCTGTTAGATAACAAAGCATCACCACTGATTCAGAGCCTTGAGAGGAACTGTATGGTTGTGTAACATCTTTGTCTTTTCCACTTCAAAGGGTAGGCATGGTTTGTTTAGTGAAGGAATGCCACTGTGCCCATAATCTGGGCTAAATGGAATCACAGAATAGTTTGGGTTGGAAAAGCCCTTAAAGACCATCCAGTTCTACCTCCCTCCCATGGTCGAGGACACCTTTCCTATAAGTCTCAGTGATATTTAATAATGCTCCCTCTACAGTCGTCTTAAGATATTTATGATTAACATGATCTGGGAGACTACATCTTACTGCCAATGTGGTGTACCGTGATATTTTAATTACTTTAATCCCACTGTGTGCTATGAGCAGCTTTGTGGAAATTATATTAAGCAGTCTAAAGGCTAAGGGGTACTATTTTCAAAGTGCCTGACTAATTTAAGAGCCCAAGTCTTGCATCTTCTTCCAAGATTTGAGCTCTCATTTCTTCTGAAATCAGCCACAATCAGGTACATGGCTGCAACATTGGGTAAAGCAATCAAGCAGGGTCAGTGGCAGGGTCAGTATACTTAAAATTTTGTAGTTTTGAACAACATTTTTGCCCATGTAATGACAGGTTTTGGTGCTAAGGAGAGAGATGTCAGTGCTCACAAGCAGAAAGATACTGGCAGTGAGGCTTGTTGTGCTCGAGCTTGGTGACAGGGAGCTGGAGCCCTTCAGCCCAAAGGCACAGCAGCACTGACAGTGCTGACAGTGCTCACATGGAATGCAGTGCTGCAGCAGGGAGCGCTCCCAGCACTGACAGGCTCAGCACAGAATGCAGTGCTGCAGCAGGGAGCATCCCCAGCACTGACAGGCTCAGCACAGAATGCAGTGCTGCAGCAGGGAGCACCCCCAGCACTGACAGGCTCAGCACAGAATGCAGTGCTGCAGCAGGGAGCGCTCCCAGCACTGACAGGCTCAGCACAGAATGCAGTGCTGCAGCAGGGAGCACCCCCAGTGCCCAGCTGAGGAATGCAGTGCTGCAGCAGGGAGCAGCTCTCTCCCTGCCCCAGTGCTGCTGGAGCCGTGCTGGCTGGTGCCTGCCTGCACAGCCCCCAGCTGTGGATGGCCAGCAGAGCAGGAGTGACACAGTGCTTCTGGAAACACCTCTGTTCCTGTCCTCAGCCCTCACTGACAGCATCTCCAGGGTGACAGGGCAGCCTGACTGGCACTGGAACAGCTGCAGTCACAGCTTACTTCTGCCAGCCTTGGCAATTTTGCTCATGCATTTCTTTTAAGGAATGAATGTGTCCAGGGCAAATAATTGTTATGTCATGCCTCCCACAGGACGTCCAAGCCTGGGTTTCTGGGGAGGCAGAGCAGGGTTTAGTGCCTCTCTTCCTCTGGACACATGACTTTGGGGCAGGGGTGATGCTGACCCAGCTGCAGCCTCCTGTACCTGTGGCAGCAGAGTTATTCTCAGGGGAAGTATGATCACTTTAGTCAAGGCACTGCAAAAACCTTTGGGCTGAATCCTTTTCTTTCTGATCTCCTCTGACAAAACTACGGCAATAATTTCACGGTATCTTGAAATACCCATTTCTCATGGGTCCTTCCAGAGCCCCACCAAGAAGCGCCAGTATCAGATTTCATTCAGAACAGTAGTTAGAGATGAAACAGAAAAATTTTTAAATTAGTTTGTAAAGCAGACCTCTGTAAACTTTTCTAACATATATATATATATATATACTACTTGTATTACCTAATGAAATTGGTCTTTAAACAGAGAAAGAAACTGATTTCTTTTAGTGAATGTCTCATTTGCAGGGCAAAACACTCAAAATTCGGAATTTAGCACCCAGAACTTGGATAACTCTATCCTCTAAGGAGCATCAATCACTATTCAGTAGCCTGTCAGCCAGCGATCCTGGACCCCTCTTACAACTTTGGTTACAGACAGACTGGTGCCCCAGTAATGCAGCAGCTTCCTCTGGACTCACTTCTTTTCCATGGCCTCAAGGGTTAGCAGACAGAGGAGAGGAAATGAGCTTGAAAACTGGCCATGGAATTGGGCATCCTAGGCCTCCTTCTTCCTCCTGCCACTGCCTCCTTTTCTGTGTCTTTCCATCGTTCTCTGGCTTTATTTCTCCATCTTAAAATGGAACCCAGCCCCATGGGACTTACCTCCCCATAAAATGCTTCCAGATCAATGGCTTAGAGAGCCCTCTGCAGAAGCTAATTATCAATTATATTTTTGTACTTGCACATGATCTGCTCTGCAGATGGGCTGAGTGACTGCACACCCCATCTGTTTCTGCTCAAAGCTGGAGGTTTCTGTACTCAGGGTTATTTTTATATAACCTAACTCCAGCACAACCCAAACTAAAGCCCAACATCACTGCAAAAGCTGCTTCCTGATATTTTCAGCTTTACCCTTTCTAATTAAAGTAATTTTGCTTCTGCCACTGCACCCTGTGCAGCACAGCAAGGACACTTGTTCCACATACCCCTGATTTCATCAGGCCTTCAGAAATACAGCCATTAATCTTTGTAATTGATTTTCTTCCACTTTCTCTAAACTGTGAAATTCAGAATTTAGCTTGCAAGGTTTAAGTTTTCTCTCCAGCTATTTGCCTCGTGTGCTTCAAAGCCTCTGGGTGGCTACTGGAGAGTGTATTTCTGGGAGCTCACAAAATAATGGCTCCTTCCTTCTGTGTAGTGCCCAAATCAAAAGCCATGAGGAGAAAAGCTGGCCTGACTTAAACTAAAACAGACTTGTGCTTAACTTTTAACTTAAACACCAAAAGACACTTTTGACCTGGTCAGCTCAAAACATAACTTGCCCTCAAGCAAAACATATTGTTTCTTAGAATATTTTGGCATTCCCAAATGGGAAATGCTCTGATATTTTCCAGAATGTTTCCTGCCACTTTGTATAGTTGAATCCATTTACAAAATTCTACCCCAGTAGCAAACAGTTCATTATTCCCTCATGCTGTTTTCTAAAAATATTTCCTGCTTTCTGAGAAACAACCTGCCCAGCTCTGTATTCAGAGTACTTGAATGTGCTTTGGTCTTTCCTGAAATGTTTGTGGTAAAAACTAATGCTATAAGTGTGCATTCAAAACATATTGTAAATCTGCTTAGCCAAATGCAGCTCAGGTAGCCTAAAAATCGAGATGGAAATCCCGAAGGACAAGGCACAAGAACTAAACAGCTGAAGGAGAGCGATGCTGCATTTCCTCAGTGTCCCTGCAGAGCCGCATTTGGAAAAAGCAGGTGATGTTTGGTGTGTCAGACTGTCAAAACAGAGCTCAGTCCAAACACAGCTCATGAAGAGACGTGTTAGACTGTGCTACAGCAGGCAGGGAAAAAATAAACTGGAAAGCAGGACTGGATGTCACAGAGATTTTCACTGATCTCTGTGTTGGGAACATGGATCCTGACAACAAAGATTAAAACATACAGCCATAGAGCTAAGAATCACATTAGGATTCTGAACTTTAGTGAAGCTTTCTGGAGAACAGTAGCTCTCACATAAGCTCTCCAGTAATTTCTGCTTCACAACATGGTGACCAAAAGGGACATATCCGAAATCCTTATTTAGGCCCAAAAGACATCTGATTTTTTCCCAGAAACTCTTAAAATCTTCTTCCTATTTAAGTTAGTGCAGCTGCAGGTTTGCAAAATGTTTTGAAAATCAGGTTGTTTCTGTGTTGGTGCCAACACTCAGATAATACCTGAATTCACACTCCGTCAATCCCAACAGGTGTTCTTGGGATCACTGATCTTTGGAGTTTCTCCTCTAAGCCTGAGCCCAAATGAAAATGACAGGCTCTCTCCTGATAGATTCAGACCAATACTAAAGGAAACTAAGCAGTGCAGGGCGCTAGCAAGCCAGATGAGATTCCTGAGTTATATTTACATCCATTCATGAGTCACCATCCTTTGCTTGGAATATTATGCTGAAATTCTCTTCACTGTAAGGATAATCTATTTCTATAGGAAGTCTGGGCTAAAATATTGTACCATGTGTGAATTCCATGAATACAAAATCATAATTATGTGTAAGAGAGTACTTAATAACCTCTGAGTAGGAAGTGGGACTAAAACTAATATCCCTCTGTTCCAGCTAGCTAATGTTACCCACTCTTAGCAGGCAATAAAAGGAAGACACATTCTGATTTGAAACAGAAGAAAATCAGAAAAATTCTGAGGCTTGATGTAGAGCCTAATAGAATTGCAAATCACGATGCTGTGAAGTCCTGGTCTATTTCTCATTGGCTTTGGATTTGTACTTTTGTATAACAGAGGGAGAGAAGGTAATGAGGAGCTTGGGCTAGTTACGGTTACAGCATATAGGAGGTGTAGGGAGAACTGTATTTTATTCCTCATACTCTGATTTTCTTCTGATATTCTTCACATTTTTGTGTACATTTCATAATGAATAGTCTACTTATCCTGGGCCCAGGAAAAAGGCAGATTAAGGTGATTTAAAAGAAAGCATATCTGCCAAAAAGCTCTACTTGTTTGAGATGCATAGTCCGTGGAAAGGATGATACTGTAATCATAAAGAATCTATGAAATTATTTATTCTTTGCTGCCTTTGCAGAATACCCTCAAAATCCTGCAGCAGCAGAGCTGCCCAGCCATGAAAAAGGTTTCATAAAATGTGGGTGCTTGCCCAGCCCTTTGTGGCTGGTGTGAGGGCCCGAGTGCCAGCCCAGGAACAGCGCTGTGCCCATGCTGTGAGCCTGGTGCATCCCTCACCAGCCCTGCTGAGAGTCTGCACGGGCCTGGAGCTGCTCTGGGGGCACCTGCACAGTGTGTGAGCACTGAGCCTGCACTCCAGGGTCTGTATGGCAGCCCCAGCACAACCACTGCAGGACTGTATGAGCTGTCAGAATTGCAGGATAAATTATGTGAAACCCAGAGTTCCAAGTGACCTGGTGCCCAGGGAGCCTTTAAGGGCTTTTGGGAAACATTTGTGTTTATCTGCAGGTTAAGAAAAGGCCTGAGAGGGGCAGGCTCTGCCTCTTAATAAGATAAGGTCAAGATCAACCATCAATACATGTGCTTAATGAGCAATGTCTAGGCTCTTTCTTCTTTCATGTCTCATTCCATCCCCTTCCCAATGAGCTAATGAGCCAGGCAAGCAGAGGCCTTGCATTTCCTTATCTCTCTGTGTGCCCCATTATCCACTTTTATTCCCTGTATGAGCAGGAAGTGTTTGTGATTTGGAGGGAATCTCACTTCTGACTCTGAGGAAATCTGCTCTGCACCAAGTGTATCCCAGAATTACACTGGCTAATTCCCACCCTGCGGTCCCACTGGGAAAGCAGGTAACTGTGGCCCCATCACCTGCACTGTGTCACATGTGCTGGAGGGATTTAGGTTGTCTGAAATTATTCTGGAGCTAAGTCTATCCATTCCCCTGGGTGCACACTCCCTGTAGGCTGTATAATTGACACGTTTCCCTTGCAGTAACCTCTCCAGGGACTAGCTTGACAAACCCCAAGTGGTTCCAAGAAGCAGCTGCTTTAGTACGGCACGGCAGCTGCCCTCGCTGCATTTCTTGTATCTATTTCCTCTTTGACAAGTCATGCTCAGAAACGCATCAGTCCCATCGCTCGGATGCCGGCACAGCTGTTCTGCGCTCTCTCTGCAGTCTGTGCTTTCGGGTACCCGCAGAGGGGCTCCGGCACGCCCCACTCGGGGAGTTCCTGTCCCGCTGGAAAGGTGAAGCTCCCCGAGCAGCGCACCCGCTCTACAGTGCCGGCACCTTCGGACAGGCCCCGCTCCGTGAACGCACCAAAGGGTTTTCGATAAAATCCCGCCGTCCTCACCAATAGCGGTGGGCGCCCCCGGCCCATGAGTGGCGGTGCTCGCTACCCTCGCTGGGCTGTGCAGCCCAGCCGGCCCTCCCGGGCAGCTCCCCGCGCGCAGCCCCGGGCGAACCGAGGCGCCGCTCCCCGCCCGCGGCCGGGCTCACCTCGCTCGGGCAGGTGGCTGAGCACCAGCTCCTTGGCGGCGCGCACGTCGCGGGCGCGGGTCACATCGAGCCGCAGGACGCGCAGCCGGCCCGCGCCGCCCGCCTCCCGCTGCAGCCGCCGCGCGCCGTCCCCGCCGGGGCACAGGCAGCCCGCGAACACGGTGAAGCCCAGGCGGTGCAGGCGCAGCGCCAGCAGGTGCCCGAAGCCGCTGTCACAGCCCGTGATGAGCACGGCCCGCCCGGCCGGCTCCAGCCGCGCCGCCCCGCGCCGCCACAGCCGCGCCAGCGCCAGCGGCAGCAGGAGCAGGAGCAGGAGCAGGAGCAGGAGAGGGGCCGCTGCCCACATGCCGCCACCGCCCCGCGTCCGGCAGCCAGGGAGGAGGGCAAAGCCGCGGGCAGCAGCGCCTCCCCGCCCGCATGCCCTCCCCGCTGCCCGCACCGCACCGCGCCCCGCCCGCCCGTGGCGCACGGCCGGCCCCGCACCGCGCCCCGGCCCGCCCGGCCCCTCCGGGCTCCGTGCTGCGGACACCCGGGCTCGGCAGGGCTCTCTGCCCACCGGGGCCTCCCCCGGCTCTAGATCCCGACAGAGAGCGCAGCCAGGGAGCTGCGCCGGCGAAAGGGAGCTGGGCTATGCCGAGACCCGGCGGCATGGACGGTTCAGCTTCCCTGCTCAGCTGAGTTTGCACCGTCCCGCCGCTGCAGACTGGCCGCAGGGCACAAATGAGAGCGGCCATGAGTGTTTCTAGACCGGCCAGGTGGGGATTTCTAAATCAGCCGTATTATTATGTTATAGTTGCTGTATCTTACGTTATATATTACGTGGCACCGTTAAATTGATGTGGGGTTTTTATGACTCAGGTCTATGACTGTTGTTATCTCAAGGGTGCCTACATTAGCCCATGGTGAAGGAAAATGTCTGTTTCTTGTAGGCTAAAGTGACAGTTATACATTGCTGAAAAAAAGATCCCCGAGAGCTATGATTACAGGAGAAATGTGATTAGGCAGTGTTTTCTCTGCCCTTTCTTTTATCTGAGCAACTCTCCAGGCACCTATTGAAAGCAAAACTGTGTCGTATCTGCCTCCTCTGAGTAAAATGAAATGACTGAAAGAACCAGATGCCTTTATTAATTGTGAGTTAAAGTTGGCTTGTGAAAAGTACAAAGGGGGCAGTCATTCATTGATATTTACACAGCAGCAGACAAAACAGCAGGTCTTAACACACACAGAGAAGGTTCCAAATATTTGCTTAAACTACATCCCTGTGGCTCGCTATTCAGCCCTGTTTATACTTAGTGAACAACCTGTATCTGATTGTGGCAGATGGGTTTCAGAACTGGTGTTGCCCTGCTGTCCAGGAGTGTTCAGAAATTGCGTGGTCCCTACAATCAGCTGGGTTTTGTGTTTGCTTGGGGACACCTTTGCGCTGACACAGAGTTTTTAATCCGAAGGAGAAAGGGAATAATTATTGTTTCATCTGCTTTTTCGGGGCCCAAGGCATTCCTGTGTTTTTACTCTCATTGGCTGCACCTCTGCCTAGGTTTGTTTGAACTTTAAATTGTTCAGTACTCTCTTCTGCACTGCTGAGCTCTCCATAGGCATTGCATAATAGGACTCAAAGCCTCAAGTGGCTTGGGAAAGCTTTGCTGCTGGGAGACAAAGTAGGACATGGAATGGTAAACCCCAAAGAAGATACCCAGATACTTGTCCTCAGTAGGATTTATTTGATTGTGTTCCATCACACTGGGAGATGCTGCCCCTTTTTAGCCTTCAAAAGATCACTCAGTCTTCTGGGACTACATGAGTCACAAAGTCTTGTCTTTATGTTAACAAAATAATTATGCAACCCTCAAAATCATGAGAGCTGGTAACAGCCTGTCCTCCAGCCAGCTTCCCTCTGGCATAAAAAGACAGGGAGTGATTTCCAAATTCTCCTCCTCCATACCTTCTACCCACCTCTCATCCATGTCTGCCAGCCTCTCCTCTCAGTTTTTGTGTCCTGGTAATAACATAAGGATCACAGGCAGTGACACAGCCATTCTTTTGAAGACTAAGAGGTGACCCAACTAACCTCTGAATTTTATGCTGTCTCTGCTCAAAAAACAAAAAAGGTGGTGCACAAATGTGACACACTTCCAGCTGAGCACAGAAGCAGTATGTTGTCAGAGCAATGCAATCATTTAGGCTGAAAGTTATGGATTATAGCTGTGTCCTTCACTCTTAAAAACAACTTCATGACTACCTAGTCCAGGAAATGAGGCCACTTAGGTCTCCAGTGCAGCACATTTGCAGTAAAATTTATTTATTTCTTGGAATGATTTTCCTCTGGTTTATAGTATTCTGTTCTAACTCAAATATTTACCCATATGTGTACACACACATACACATGCTCACATGGTAGTGTGTACTTTGAATTTATGTCTCTGCTTTGTCTAGTTTCTGACATCTTTCCCATCTTTAGGACTTAATTTTAAAAATGAAGTTTTTATGTCAATCTGTTCTACCTCTTATGCAGTTCCAGTTAGTTGTGGTTTACCTGTAACAAGTCTAAGTAAAGGCTTGGATTCTGAGGAAGTAGATGAGGAAATGGAAGACACTTAGGGACTGATACTGATGGGGATCCGGACAGTTCTGCTCCCAGAATATGCTCAGGGACCTTCAACTCTTCCTAAGAGCATTCCTGGCAACAGCAACCTCTGAAGCTTTTGCTTCAAACCTTAAAGCTTTATTCTGTGTCGCTCTAAGTTTTACAGTGTGAAATAACAAGTTGCTCTGGGAAGGCATCATAATATCTTTTTTTGTTAATGGGTTGCCATGTTGTCCCTACCCTAAAAACACAAACTGCTTTTCTAAAGAACTGTCAAGTTTCTGTAAAAGACCAGGATAAAGGAGAGCTGGGATGGACCTGTGCTTATTTTGCCCATTCTCTTGTTGCTGTTGCCTCAGCCCTGTGCCCCTGCTGGCAGCCTCAGTGCACGCTGGAGCTGTCTCAGCATTTGCCATCTGCCGTGCTCAGGGGTGCCCACTCTCAGCAGTGGGTGGGAGCACTAAGGTCTTTGATGTCTTTCTTGCAGGCCCAACTCTCCAGCATGCTGTGGAAGCCATTATTATTTTTGCATTCTAAAGCAAAGATGAAACCCTCATGTCCTTTGAGGTAACTGCAGAGCCATCCTTGGTCTCACATGAATCCTTTTCAGTGCAGACTTTGACTTTGACTTTGTCAAAGCTTCAGAAAAATGCTAAGAATGTGACAGAGTGCCTCCTAAAAGTTCCAAATAGCCCAGCAAACAAGAAATACAGACTCTTCTTTTTAACATTCTGATGCTTTTGGAGCTTTCATGATTTTCAGGGTGCAGGATCAGGATTTTGGTTGTAACTCACAATCCCCAACAAATGTGACTTCTCTTTGCCATCCATTTTGTCTTGTCAGCTCAGGCCCCAGACCATGTAGCATTCCTCTTGCTATTGTACAGTAAATAGCATAGCAGGCTGCTGGTGAAAATTATGCTTATCTGACCATAAAACCCCACAGAATTAATTTTGGCCCGCCCATCTGGAAGTTCAGCAAATTAAGCTCCTACTTCTAATGCTAACACACAAGTGACACTGCTTGCTGCAAATATCCAAAAGGCTGACATTGAATTTGCATCTGCAGGCAAGCATTTCAGGACTGGGAAAAGCTGCTTTCCAGGAAGAAAATCAGAATTTGGGTTTTGGTGCAGTTGGACAGGCAAAGACAGTGTGAACAGAAAGGCTTGCAGTTTTTAGAGCTGGTGAGCTGCACAGAGAAGGCTGTGCCGTGGTGTCAGAGGAAAGGAGCCCGTGGGAGGCTGTCATTGCTTGCAATTAGACAGGAGCAGTTGCATGTGGGCTGTGCATGGGGAATATCCAGCCTTTGAGGACTCAGCAGGATATCTGATTGTGTATGATGGGATGAGCTCTATTAAAATCTTGCTGCATATTTTTAAGAAGCCTGGACTCAGTTGACAAAACAGATTTAGGATGCCGTGTGTATCGCTCAGTGTGTCAAAAAAAGGGAGACTGCTTCTATTTAAAAAGCAAGGCAGGAATATCTCTATCCATGAAACATTTTCAAATGCTTGTCACTGCATACGGTGTCCAGACTATTCCAGAGATTAAGTTGCCCATTTGTCAGAAGTTATTTTAGTAAGTCCCTAGGATTAAGTCTTTTTTGGCAGTACTGGAGTAGCAACAAAGCAAAAGAGAGAGAGATGGAAAGAAAATTCTATGAAAATTCACCATCTTCTGTAACCTGAAGTGACTGATCCTTTTTCCACTGGAACACCCCTGGCCCAGGGACTGATGGTTCAGCTGGAGTGTCCTCCTGCAGGGGCAGCATGGAAAGTGAAAAGACACCCTCTACTTTCCAAATAACACAATCCAAAACAAACAGAAAATTATACACTGTCGTATGTCATTTCTGACTTGAAAGACAAACGTGGGATGATTCCGACTTCCAAAGGCTGCTGCAAAATGATCCCAAGGGAGTAAAAATGCTTGGCTGCTTCTCCACACAGACTAATACTCACTCCTGTCATGGAAGGATTACCTCGGCACAGCAACCTGAGAACTTCCTTTGGAGGTGGAGGATAAGGATGAGGGCAGATCAAGTCTCCTTCCTGGTGACCAGATTTGGAAAGTGCTGAAATCCAAATGGTCTCCTCCAGCACGTATTGTCACCTTAGGCACACAGTGCAGATACAGATTCATCGGGTAAATGGTTTTGAACCTGAGGATTACTGAAAAACGGGCACAACATTATGAAATTAGGATCTATCTGAAGATGAAAAGTCCTTGCACTGTCAGATTGTTGGGAAATTCCAAAGGTGTCAGAGTAGATACAAAATCAGTTCAATGGTGATAAACTGATCCAGCATTAGAATTAGCAGATTTTGAAAGAAGTCTACACAGGCCTTAAATATCCCACTCCAGATCTGCCCAGATTTAGCTTTTGGTAATTTAGATTAAAGCTGTAAAGGAAGTGCCTGAAGAAGCAGAGGACATATTTACATTGATTTGACTGCAGATTCTCACTGTGCAAGAGATAGAAATGTGAAATCTGACTCATACAAGGAGCTCCTACGAGTGACATAGCCAGCAGGGGTGCAGCTTCTGAGTACAAAGTGTGCCAATCTTGCTGGTTCCCACTAACATCCCACCGTGGCACCTGCAGATATGCCTGTCAGAGCTCTTATTTTCATGGAAAATCTGTCCCACTAACCACGTTAGAGGCTGAACAACTTTATCATCTCTGCACTCGTACCATTTTCCCAAGCCAGGGACCCGAAGGGTTGCAGTTTCCTTGGATCATCGGTGCAGAATATTGACAGTAACGAGCTCTTTGCGCTTGGGAGTTGGTATTTCCAGGGAAAATCCTGTGCCAGTGGCTGCCCACGAGGTGGCAGCCTGTGCGGGGAAACTGCGGGAGCAGAGCATGGTCCGGAACACTTTCCCCTGCCCTGCCCTGCCCTGCCCTGCCCTGCCCTGCCCTGCGGGGAACGGTCCGGAGCCCTTTCCCCCTGCCCTGCCCTGCGCCCCGGGGGCGGCAGCGCCCTCTGCACCAGGTGTGGGGCTCGGGCATGTGCCAGCCTCCCCGCACCGCCGAGACACCCCGAGGCAGCAGCCAGGCTCATGGTCTGGGGGATAGCAGCCGAGTTCATCCCTGCAAACACGGTCTGCAGGGGCATGCACTGAAAGACGCCCGGCAGCCTGGTGGCCAAAACCACCTGGTGCTGATGGGCAGCGAGAGAGCTCCGAGTGTGCAGTGCAGTAAATGTACATGAGCACAGGAGGGTGCTGCTCCTTCTCTTAGCACAAGGCAGCATCTCCCTTCCCTGCTCCGTGGTGCCATCAGCTCACAGGCCTCAGAAGGGTTGTGTGGGTTCATCCTGGCCAGAGCCCGTGGTGATGGAGCTGCTGAAGAACCCAGATCGCTGCCTGTTTCTAGAGTAAAGGGACATTCACGTGAAGGACAGGTTGTGCTTTGAGGTGACGACCAGCACAGCCAGCAGGCTGCTGGAAAAGCAGCCAGGTCTGTCATCCTGCAGAATGCTGGCACAGGGCAAGGTGTGGGTGGTGTTACTGCCATCCCCCTCCAGCTAAGGGTATAAACTAGAGGTGGTTGGCATTCCTGCTGCCCCGGTGTGCAGCTGTTCAAGGACAGCCCAGAAGGTGGCACATCATTTACCAGTTGGTCCGGGCTGGAGGAGCCAGGGCACCCATTTCTACTGGAAATTACTCTGCAATTTTGTAGAGTATCATTTGCCTTTTCTTAGCAGTGTATCAGCTGGTGGTGAGGGCACGAGGATGGGTAGGGAAGTGCAGGGGAAGTGGTCTGAGAGAACAGATCAAATCAGAAACAAATGTGACAGAGAATGACAGAGAATATGGTTTCCTTATTCACAAGTCCGAGTTGCCCTGTGTGTAGGACAAGAATAATACCTGCAGACCCTGATGCCCCCTCAAAAAGAAAAGTAAGCGCCCAAAGGATGGAAATATGTGAAGGTTTGCATTTTTATAAATAGAAGTAGACCTTTTAAAAATAGAAGTCAAAAGCCAACTCCATTTTAGAACTGAGGGGTGCAGAGGAGCTGTACCATAGACAGCAGAGAGGATTGCAGTAGAAGAAACAGATACTGAAATTTGCTGCTGAGCTCACTGGTGCAATCTGAGAGTGACTCAAGAGAGCAGCTAACACTCACCCACCTGCCTCTGATCCCAAACCTCCCTTCCATTATGCAACAGGAGTTAATCAATAGGTCTGGTTTCTTCCTGGAAAGGCCACAGAAAAGAAGGCTGGGCTTTTCTGACACACTTCCAGCTCCAGCTGCCAGAAGCACTGTCCAGCCTGACATCTCTGAACTTCTGCATGGGGTTACCTCCTTGTCCCTGCGCTGGGACAGCACAGGCAGCTCCCCCTGCGCTCACAGGGGGAGTGCATGGCTGGCAGGGATCCTCTGTGACGGTACCAGGATGGAAATGTGACTGTTTAGTGCCCCCTCATACAGGCCTACTTTTAGGAAAACATACAGCACCCATATATCCTGTTTTCCTGTACACCTGAGCTGAGCAGTTTCCCTGGTTTGGGATTCCTGCCTCCCCTAACACTTGCCTCACTGGTAAGAAATTGCAGCTGCACCACTGCCGCAATGTGGGGGCTCACTTTTCCAGCCCAGGCAGTGTGCAGATCACTTGGACTGGCACCTTCCCAAGCATAATGTTCTGAAATGTCACTCTGCTCCTGGGCGAAGCTTGGCTTCTTCCCAGCTTGTCTCCTCCTTTGGCTTGCAGCATCTGTGCATCTTGCCCTCATTTCTTGGCATGCAGATGCCTGAAGGTGTAGAAGACAGTGCTCTTGTTAATGCTGGAAAGTGAAAATAGATGTATTTTAAATCCTGAAGGGATCTTGCCAGGGTGCATCTTGCCATCGTGCGAATGCCCACTTTTTGAATGACCCCCAAATGCAAGGGAGGTGCTTTGGAGCAGCACAGGGCACGTTCAAGGCCCCCTGACAGCACTCTAAACTGGTAATTTTTAATGCTCCTCACAGGGGGCTCAAAGCATAGCTTTAAGCCTCTACATTTGGAACTTTGGATTTAAGGTTTTAATGATAAAATTGCATGTGGGTTTTGGCCATTCCCACTTCCTTTTTGATTTTGGCAGATTTCCAAGGGTGCCAGACAGTCAGGGGCCAGGAGTTGACTCAGATTCAGACAGTGTGCCCAGAGCAGCCCAGCTCTGTGATGGTGCTCCCCCCTCAAAGCAGCTTCCTTTGGAGCAGAGCCCATGGTGTTGCTCTGGCAGTGGACAGGGATGGCCACAGCTGTGTTCCAGACTGCTGAGAATCAAAGCCATTCCCGGAGCACTGGGAACATTTGGAGGCTGAGTTCTTATCTGGGTTGCTAAAGAATATCCTGTTTCTGAAAGCCCTGTGTGACACAGGGGCTGGTAAATAATGAATGTCAGGGTGCACAGCTGAGTGTTGGCACACGAAAGGAGCTGTGCTCGGAGCACCAACCTCTCTGCCTGGCAGCAGCAAGACACAGTTTACTACATTTGCTCAGCTGTTTTGTTGGTTTTTTCCTTTAAGTTGATAATAGCTTTTCCTTTTCTGTCATTAAATAGCTTCTGATAAGAATTTATTTTCCCAAGGGAAACAGGAAAGACTTGGAAATCTGTGAAGAAAATGAGTAAAAAAAGCCTACCTCTAATGGTAATTGTGTGTTCTACTTTCCAAAGCATTTCATTTCCCCTCCTGAATTGTGATTTGACATCCAGAGGAAAGGGGGTGGATTAAACCAGGCTCGAGTTTGGACAGCACAGCCTCAGAGCCAACATTGGTCCCAGGTCCTGCAAGGTTTTAATCCCAGGCGTGGAAGAAATCAAAATCAGTTCCTGTGGCCATGGCAGGAGGGAAGAGCAAATCCCTGACAAAGGTCAGCAGAGACCCAGAGGCAGCTCATGGAGCTGGCCTTGTGCAGCCCTGTCCCAGTTAAACACTCAGGAGTGCTCAGCATTACAGCACAGAGTTTTGGCAGCACTGGCACGGCAAAGCAGGGCTGCTCCGCCCTGTTCCCCCGTTCCCTCACAAGCCCTTTGCTTCCTGCCTCTGTTGTCTGGTTGTGATGAAGGTGCTTCCTCCAGAGCCTGCCTGTCCCTCAGCAGGCACCTCAGTGGCAGTGCCAAGGGATGATTCCATGGTTCCTTGAGCGGGCTGGGGCTCATAGCACGCACACAGCAATAAAGCAGCAGCAGCAGGGAGCTCAGGACCTGCTTCAATATTCCCATTACAGCTGTATTTGAAGGTGCTACGCTTCTGAAGCCACAAGGCATTCTTAATGGTCATTAAGTTATTCGGGTCAAGGGCTTTCTTGTGCAAGGACATGGAGGAAAAACCCCAGCTTAATATTGCACAACAGGGTTTTTAATATGCTGATCTCAGTTCCATTGTTATTTTGTTGTTCCATAAAATTGTGTGTTAGGAATAGATTTATACTGGGCCAGTTCCTTGGAGTCTCTGATTGCCAAATCCTTTTCTCTTTTTTTTTTTTTTTTTTCCTCCATAAGCGAATTTCTATAAAAATTATCCATTTGTAAGCAACCAGTGTATTCGATGACATTTCCCTCTGTGGTACATTTATGCTAGAAATGCAGAAATGAGAAACTCTGAAATGGCAGCATAGTGAGAGAGCTGTCTCCATTTGATTTCTTTCTAGCCTGAATTTTCATAACAGTTGCATTTGGGTTTCAGTTATACCCTACACTGGCTGATGAATATTAAACAAGGTCTACAGACATTTCTTGGGTTTGCTTTTACAGACTCTCCTTGTACAGAGGTATATTTTTTGATGGTGCCCTTCTTGGTGCCCTCTGTCTCACTATTTTATTGTTCCCAGGTTGTTCTGAGAGGCAAGTGACAGTGTGAGACAGGAGGAGAATGATTACATTTTTCAGGGAAATTATACAGAGAAGAAAATCAATAGTTAGATGCTCCCTGGGACTGCCTAAAACTTCTTTGAAGAATAATTAGCTTGCAAGAGAGCTCTGGTAGCTGGAATTCCTCCCCAATTCTGTATGTATAAGATAAATTTAGTCTGGAATAAGCAGTGTGTTTGAGGTCTCTTTGCTGATCTGGGGAAATGATTCATGTGGAGAGAATGAAGAGATTAGATAGAAGAGGTGTGGGAGAAAACCTGACTGACCACATCCATCCTGGCTTGGAAGCCAGGAGCAAGCAGCAGCAGAAGCAGGGAAAGCCCAGAGAGCAGAAGGGGTGGGAGCTGGGGCTCAGCACCTGGTGGTGCTGCAGGTGGCTCTGTGACAATTATCCACTGGGCTGGCAGGGCTGAGGCATTACCGGGGGGAGTGCAGCCCACCCCTCAGCTGTAAGGGCTTCATTTGCTCAGCAGCAGCAGAGCAGGGGCTGTGTTTAAGCAAACTGCCTTTAGGACAGCTTTGCTAAGCTTGGAGGGGACGATGGGGAGCAGCAGAGGGAGGAGTGTGGGTGAGTGCCACCATTGTGTGCCGTTTCCTTCCATTGCCGCAGGAGCTGTAATTGCTCTGTGGGTTTGAGCTGGGCTGGGCAGAGCTGGGGGGGAGATCAGTCTGGCTCCCCAGAGCTGTCAGTGCTCTGTCTTTCGGAAGCACAAAAACACCCTTGGAGTGCGGAGAAAGCTGCTGCAAGAGGTGTCAATAGCAGTGCATGACAGACTAAGTGACATCTAATCAATTCATTATCTCCCTTAAAGGAAGGACTAATAAGGCTGAAGAATGTGCTGGAGGCATAATGTAGGAGGTATTACGGGAGATCTGAGAAAAATCTAACCAAACAAGAGAGTGAAGCAGCACAGTAGTAAAAGGAGTCACCACAGGGGACTGGAGAATGATCTCCTAGGATGAATGAAAAGTCAATGTTTAGTATTTGTTGCTATTTCCATTCTTAAAGTCATAAGCATTGAATGAAAATACATCTCTGTTTTGCTTGGGTTTGGTGTGTTGGGTTTTGTTTGTTTGGATTTTTATATGTATCTATTCTTAGGAGTTAGATGAACATCCAAGCACATGTGTGGCAATAAGCATGTGACTCAACTCTCTACAGCCAGATGTGTCTCCCTCCTAATTAAATGTGTGCTAAAAAGGTCTGTTGGAGCAAAGCCCAGTAGTGCAGGTTTGAGCTGCAGGTCCAAAAGTGCTGCTAACAAGCAAATCTAGAATTATAGACCTGTCAGCTTAGCTGTGGTTCCTGGGAAAACACTGGAACAAATCACCAAACTATTGGAGAGCACCTGGAAGAAATTGAGGGGATGAGTAACAGGCAGCATAATTTTTTTTTTGAGACACATATTCAAAAGGTTTGAGTTCTGAAGCCGCTTCACATGTGCCTTTATAATGATTATATGGCTGAAAATATCTGAATGCAAAACTGGTTGGAAAATTGATAGGGATCTATCTTTTGTTTACACCTGTGGAATGGCTGAGGCAAGAGAGCATGCAATTTAAACTTGCAGCTGGCAACACTTTGGAAAGGCTTTGGGCAGGTTACAATTCAGTGTGGTGCTTGCAAGTGGAGAGGTGCTAAGAACCCCACCCAAATCAGCTTGCCATGCAGCTGGGACAGTGCTTTGTCCCTCTGCTGATACAGATTTGTGTGTTGCAATAAACTCTTCATGTAGGTTATTCTCTAGTTATGACAGGGTTGGGACCAACAGCTACAGTGTAGTTGACTTATCAATGAGGATGAAAGCTTTTGATGGCTCACGAATTGATCATCAATAAACAACAGCATGCTGTTACAGAAGAGGCACATTAAAGGTGAGCAGGACTGTGGCAAGGGCAATAATGCAGCAAGCAGGAGCATTTGCTTTTGCCTAGGGTACTTCCAAGCTGAGCTGGATTGGGTTGAGTGGGAAAAGGAAGGCAGGAAGACTGATCCAAGGTCCAAAAGGCTTGATTTGCTAGGGAATGTGGAGGGGTCTCATCCTCAGGAGAGGGAGGCTGAGGGCAAGACTGTTTCTCCCCAAAACACTGTCAGGCAATAATTTGGTGTTCCTGGCCCTGGCAGTTAAGACAAGAATCTTTGGGATAAATTGCTTCCAGGGAAAATCAGGGCACTTTGTTTTTAGTAACTAATCTGGTACTAAGGGAGGGCGAAGGACTGGAGCAGATTTCCTGGGAGACATCTGTAACTCCTCCAAAATAAGCTGGACCCGCTCTCAGGAATGGCCTGTGCATGTCCTCCCCCAGCCAGGCCAGTGGACTAAATACTCTCTGGAAATTCATTCTAGACCTCTGGTTCTTCTAGGGCTGATTTCCACCAATCTACCAGCATGAATTGAGGTTGACTTAACTAAATCAGAGCCAGTAATCCCATCCCAATGGAAAGGGAACCTTGTCTTCTCAGGAATGCAGCTTTAGTTGCCCAAGGTTTTCCGTTCTGGGAGTATTGAACGTGTAAGTGTAACTCACTTGAGTCACAAGTATTAAATGTGTGAGTGCAGAGAAGAACAGGGTAGGAGGATGCTTGCAACTACAAGGAAATCACAATATCTAACCTGAAACCCACTTGATAATTAGTGTGTGAAGTCCAAGTCGTTGATTTTGTTGCACTCTGCCTCAGCCCTCAGTGATGGTTTTGGAGGCTGAGAGAGAGCAGCAATGTAGAGCAGGTTTCTGACAGCTCTCCAGGCAGCAGAAGTAGTACTACAAATAGGGAATAACCAAGGTAGCTGGATTTTTTGCTTTGCTTCATAAACAAGCTGCCAAGAAAGTGTTTCACTGAATTCTCCTCATTAGGAGAACTGGCTAACTGGGGAGCAACCAATGTCTAATGGGTTTGATCTCAGTTTCCTAAACCTAAGCTCTCAAAAATGTTAAGGTTTCTTTGACAGAAATGTTCAAGTTCACATGTTGTGGCATGATCAGTAAGCAGCATTATCCAAAGCCTGTGTGGCATACCAATGGCTCCTGGAACACTGGATTAGGGCTCCAGAGCCTGTGGCTTTCTCTTTTCTCCAGGTCATACTCTGTAATGCTCCTATCAGTTTCACTGCCCTGTCTGTGCAGGGAGACAGGTTCTCACATGCACTGGAAAAGAGGCAGAGGAGTGGGAGCCCTCTTCTGGAAAATGATTCAGCCCCAGCAGTGGGTATTTGAGGTTTTGGTCGGTGTTTGAGGTCTGACCTGCTGGCCCTAGGCAAGAGAGAGTGGTTACTCAGTGTCTCCTGGGAGCTTATCAGTGGGGAATGGTATTTCAGGCTCTGCCTTGGGCTGACGTGTGACACAGTGCAGTGCAAAGTGCATCCAAGTGGCACAGGGGAAACTTGTCAGTTGTTCCTTATTAAAAAAAATATTTAAAAGGCCAAATTAACTTACCTACCCATAAGACATTGCTGCTTGCAGTTGTGGTTTTGCATGCTTCTCAGAGCTGATACAACAACATTGCCCATAGTTATTTTTTGGTGTTTTTTTTTTTTTTTCATCCCTAGGGAATGCCAAAATAAATTAGACACATTATAGCAAACTAATCTTGTGACTTCACATTTCGGAGTTGCCGTGCTGTGGAAGTGGAATCCAGGCTCTCTGCACAGATGCTGCCTGTGGCAGTCACTGCTCCAGGGCTGTTTGCTCACAGATGAGCAGCTGTAAATGGGCCAGGTTCCCTCTCGTGAGGCTGTGGGGACAGGCATTGGGATGGAGGGGTGGCCCCCCTCCAGCCTGGCAGTGGGGAAAGCTGCTCCTCAGGGAAATCTGCCGTTGTAGAGATTATTCCCCCCGCCTTGCACTTGTCAGTTTGGAGATTGTCTCAGCTTATTTCAAAGTCAGTTTTAAGCCTTTAAAATGAGCTTTATACTGATACACCAATAGGGTGTTTATATCTGCTTTTGGCACTATCTATTTAGAGAGATAAAAGCAAAAGTTAACACAAACTTTCTTTCTCCCTGCCTAAAATCAAGGTAAAGGATTGTAAGGAAGGCCTGTGTCTCCTTAGAGCACATGCTGTGTCCTGTGGTATGACAGCAGTGACGTCCCATAACTGACATGGTGCCAATTGCAAATACAGCTCTTCCTCAGGGCACAGCTCAGCACAGCCTGTGTGGCACCTCCATGGGGCTGGTGCTGTGCCAGCCTGGGACGGTTCTGCCTCATCCTGCCTTTTGCACTCTCCGGTCGGGGGCTGCGGCACGGGTGCTCCTGCAGGGGGGCACGGCGTGACAGGCACAGAGCCCGGTGTGTGTGATCTGCCTTTTGCCCCCCTGCAGCCCTCCCTGTGCACTCTCCGGTCAGGGGCTGCGGCACGGGTGCTCCTGCAGGGGGGCACGGCGTGACAGGCACAGAGCCCGGTGTGTGTGATATGCAGAGCCCTGGCAGTGCTGGGCTGGCTGCAGGGCAGAGGCACCTGCGGCTGCACCTGCACATCTGGGGCACACAGAGCCTTGGGCACAGCACCACGAGATTATCCTGCTCACATTGGGCAATTCCCACCTGTCCTAGGACCTGTCCCACCCACACTGTGTGTCTGGGGTAGCCAGCACAGCCAGGACACACCGGGCAGGGCTGAGTTTAGGCACAGGAAATCCCACTCCTGCCTCTTTTTGTTGTTGCCAAAGTGAGTGGTAGAGATTCAGGTGATACTAACCATGGCGTAAGGGTGTTGAGCTAATTATAGAGACACTTGAGCATGGCAAGCATGGCAGAGGGTTCTGTATATGTTTCTAGTGATTAAACCATTAACAAGAATAGCAAATCCCATTACACTAATCATTATTTTCCTTCCCTTCCTTCTCCTCCCTCTTTGTCCTCCTCTGGATACAATAAACACATGGAGGGAAATTTCTCACCTCAGGCTGCCTGAAACAGCTCCCAGTATCCAGTGTGGAGGTGGGCACTACCTGCTCTGGCTTCAGTGGAGCTGTTTCTGTGTCTGACCTCTGCTCAGGAGAGGAAAGTCAGGACAAAGTGTCCTCACAAACAGAGAGAGAATGCTACTAGGGGAGTGACAGTGCTGCAGAGGACTCAACCCAAGGGAATGCTCTCTTAGTATCTTTTGACAGGCATGCAGACATCTATAAAGGAATAAAACTGGCCTGTAGATTAGTTCTTGACATAATTTAAAGTGGTAAAAGGATGTGTTCGTGTAACCAGCTTCCCTCTGGTTCTCCATCACCACTAACATTTAGGCTCTGTTGGGAAATAATTTTACAGTGTTGCCCAGGAAAATCTGTTCTATTTCAAGTCCAATTCTGTGCTTTCTTAAAAAGGTGCAAAAAATAGAAATGTTGCAGTTGAGACTGAGGCGAAAGGACAGATCTTGGGTGATCCATTGTTTCTGTTCTGACTTGCAGGACATGGGATTTGGTGCTAAAGCTATTTTTCTTTTAGCAGACTTTTATAGCCCAATTACATTTTTATTAAATGGATCAAAGTGATCTATTGAAAAACATGTTGGAATTGTTGGGTTTTTTCCTGAAAGCATTTATTAAGGCTTGGAATACTTTCATGATTTTCTGAATCTCTAATTTTAATGGCTGTATGCTTGGGGAGATGTGTCTAAAAAGATGTTGCCAGAATCTTTTGGCCATGTTTGTAGGCTTGAAACGCCAGTTGCTTTCATGTTTTTGTGTTACACGTTAGTAATGAAACATTCAGCACTATTGAAGGAGTTCAAATCCCTCATTGCCACTCAAATTAAAAGCATCTGGGCACTCGGATCCCTTAGTCAGCTTCAGCAGTCTGTAACTTCAGTGTTAGTTTGATATCGCTAGTTTGTGTTAAACACACTTTTCAGTGCAGTTATATTATGATTTCTCTCACGGTACTATTGCCTCACTGTGATAATTTATGCTTGCACACAGTGGTTCCTGTATCCCAGTGGACTGGAAAGCTTCATGAACAGACGTAGGCCATTCCCAAGTCCTCGGGCCAGCAAAGCTTCCACTGAGGCCTTCAGGAGCTTTGCTCACATAATGCCTCTGATTTCAGACCCTGACTACTGCAGGGTGCACAAGCAGGCACCATCCTTTGCTTGAAGGTCACTTTGGGAGAGAAGCAGGAGCCATGCAGCAGCCCACACATGTCCCCTGCCGTATTTTGGAGGAGAAAATAATGGTTATCAGCTGAAATTGTACAGGGTTATGTGCACAGAATGGGATTTTGCGCTGAGCGAGTTGACAGCACTGGCTCAGAGCAGGGTTCTGACTAAAGGAAACATTTCCTGGGATCTTCTGCAGAATATATGGGTTTGGCATTATTCATGTAACTGGTTATTTGCCAAATGTGTAAAGACTAAAACCTCGAGCTTATAATTCAGGAATTTTCTGCTTTAGTATGTTCTCTCTCAGTGCTTTGATGTTACAGAATTAAAATGTTTGTTTCCAGAATGATTTGATATTAAGCTGGTTTAATGTCTTAGAGGAGCTGTTTTGAAAGCTTTCCTTTTCCTCCCTGGATCCAGCTCCCTGGGAGGGTGACATCTCTTATCATCAGTCAGGCAGTTCTGAGTTGTGCCTTTAGATAATGAAAACCAAGCCCTAGCGTTTTGCTTCCCAGCAGAGTTCTTCCTTTATTTCCTTTCACCTCAGATGTTTTTTCCTCTGTGCATATCCCAGTGTGCACAGTACAGCACTGTAATGAACAACCCAAAATTTCAATGTCTTGGGGTTCTCTTCCTTACAGATTAGACTTGCAAGGGAGCTGCTGACCTGTGACATGGTTCTGAAAGTGTTTTCTGTCTTCATCCACAGTTTTTTGTTGGCTTGCAATTGAAGTCACTGCTCATAATCCCCTGCTGCAAGGAGTTTGTCACTTGTGATCCCAGCTACGCTACCTTTTCCATTGTGGTGTGGCAGTGCCGGTGTGCAGTGCTCCGTGGGTTGCCTTGCTGGCTGGAAGACAGCAGGAGGGTTTTAGCTCTTTGGGGCTGTTTGCTCATTTCCCTGGGCTCTCTCCTGCTGGGCACGGGGTGCCCCAGCCCAGCTGCTGCAGCGGGCACTGGTGACACAGGCTGCAGCCAGCTCAGTGCCCCATGCAGCATCAGAGCCTGCTCTGTGGCCTGACCCAACACTCTGCAGGCTCAAGGTGCTGCTGAGAGCCAGGCACCTGCAGGAGTGCTACAGGAGAGCCAGGGACCCTCTCCCCTCTAGCCAGAAAAGATCAGACTGCCCACTGGGGACACTGGCAGGTCACATCATCAGCTGCCTGCTTTTTGTTTTCTGGCTTTAATTTGTTTTCTGTTTTCTCTCCTGTCCTAAAGCCTGGACCAGAGAATCACAGGGTGCTCTGGGCGCTTCCTTTCAAGCAGGGATGTTGGGGACCAGTTTGATTGCTCTTCCAGCCATGTGCTGGATGAAAGGGAATTCAAGGCCTTTGGAGCCTGCAGCAGTGAGAATACAGGAGCTGGGGAGAGATGGTCCAGCAGTGAACAGATACAGGATATTTGGGGGTTGCCCTTTAAGGGTGACTGTTGTGCATCTTGAAATCCAGTGAGGTGCTGGAGAGCAGTAAATGGTCTGCCTCAGTGCTGGAGGCTGAGCTGGCTGGTTTTGTGTCTGCTGCTGATGTGAGTGCACTGCTGTGCCCAGGGCTGGACTCCTCAGGGCCACACTGGGGCAGAGGGGCAGTGTCCCTGGGGTGTCACCGTGCTGCACGGGCTGCTGCTGCCTGGGCTGTGCCCCCAGCCCCCTGCCACCGCTGGGACCCCTCCCCTGCAGTGTCCCTGGGGTGTCACTGTGCTGCACCAGGCTGCTCCTGCCTGGGCTGTGCCCCCAGCCCCCTGCCACCGCTGGGACCCCTCCCCTGCAGTGTCCCTGGGGTGTCACCGTGCTGCACGGGCTGCTGCTGCCTGGGCTGTCCCCCCAGCCCCCTGCCACCGCTGGGACCCCTCCCCTGCAGTGTCCCTGGGGTGTCACCGTGCTGCACGGGCTGCTGTTCCTGCCTGGGCTGTGCCCCCAGCCCCCTGCCACCGCTGGGACCCCTCCCCTGCAGTGTCCCTGGGGTGTCACCGTGCTGCACGGGCTGCTGCTGCCTGGGCTGTGCCCCCAGCCCCCTGCCACAGCTGGGACCCCTCCCCTGCAGTGTCCCTGGGGTGTCACCGTGCTGCACCAGGCTGTTCCTGCCTGGGCTGTGCCCCCAGCCCCCTGCCACAGCTGGGACCCCTCCCCTGTCCCAGCAGAGGAGCAGGAGGTGCAGTTACCTCTGGCAGGTAACTGAGCTGGGAGGTGCTGCCTCACCTGTCACTTTCTGGGCTTCAGCAGAGGCACGAGCAGCTGAGGGCTTCTCTTCAGGAGAGTCAGGGCACAGGTCACTGGGTGACACAGGACTGAGATACAGAGAGCTGCTAATAGAAAAATGACACTAACTCAATAGCTAAAGATAACATTAATGCATCAAAAAAAAAAAGCTTTTTTAGCACAGCCTCTATGGGCTTTGGATTCCCAGTGACCACCCTGGACGTTCTTGGGTATTTCTTGGTTGTTTACGTCATCTTTCTGGCACATATTCCACATCTTATCACTTGGGAAAGGAGGAGATGCCTACTTTTTCCTGCTATTTCATGAAGGAGTATTTAGCTGCCTGCTCTTGCAGTTTTATTTTTGCTCCTGCTCTTTTACGGGGTGCATTGGGACACACAGCCAGAGCCGTCCCTTGCCCAGGGCCAGAACCTGCCTGTGTTGTGGAGGCTTGTACAAGCCCAGGGAACACCTTCCAATGGTGGCAGCCTCACAGAGGAGGTTTCACACACAGCTAAAATTAAATATTATTGCTTGTCATTTATAAATGAATAAGTTACTACAAATGAATGTAGCATAAATAAAGCCATGCTTTAATTAGAGGGTTATTTCTAATCAGGAAGTCTTCCTTCCCACAAACAACTGACAACACAGCTCTTCCAAGTGGATGCTAAAGCAGCAGTATTTCCCACAGGAAGAGCAAACCAGAGGAGAATTTCTGCCATCTGATAACAGCCTGGTGCTGCCAGTTACTGAACTGCATTTTGCTGATGGGAGCCATGGGGTTTTGTTTGCTGTGTCAGGAGGAGGGAACTCAGCTGGTCCCTGGGACAGCGGTAGCCCTGCAGAGCTGATTTTGTACATGTTGGCTCTGTCCTACCCAGGTAGTCTGTTTTAAAAGTCCAGTCTGAAAGAGCAGCACTTTCCCAGAATATTAGCTAAAACCTTTAAACCCCCACTTTAAGCTGTCTGGTGAGAAGTGGGCACAAACAAGGGCTTTGTTTTGAAGTTCTGGGGAGAGTACTGAGCAAAGAGCCCTGTGCTGGCTGCAGCGTTCCAGAGCCCGTGCCCTGATGCAGACGCCGCAGTCAGGGCGCTGTGTGAGCTGTACCTGTGCGCAGCAGGCCGTTCCTGCGGGGAACGGGCTGTGTGTCCGCAGCCCCCTCGTCCCAGATCAGGATGGACGGCTTCCTCATCTGCCCGTACATGCCTGCCGAGCAAAGCACAGAACGGGCTGTGAGCTCAGCCAGCTCACCCAGAGCTTTCCCCAGCACCTGGGCCCGCTGCTCCAGAGACGCAGCAGCCACTGATGAAATCCTGCCGCTTGGAACTCACTCTAGGTAGAAACCCGAGGGCAACGAGCTCAAGAGCAGCAGTCCCTGCTGTGCAACACTGCCAGCATGAGCAACACAGCTGGTTCAAGGGTAGCCGTTCTCCCTTTAGTGTCCACTGAAATGTGTTATTACATTTCAAATCTTTAGTTTTTACCACTTCCTTAAAGTTATTTTTGCAAAAGCTTTGGCAGTGTTTACATCAGTTATACAAAGAGGCTATCCGGAATAAACAAGAGAAAGCTGTGTTCTATGAACAACCTATTGCACTTCAGAAAGTTCAGCAGCCCACTGGGAAGTCAGATTATTTGCAGAAGGTCAAATCAATTTTATGATCAGACAAATGTTAGCAAATTGCTTTTCTTAGAAGCAAAGCAAGGGAAGTATTTTCCAAGAAATTTGCTTGAGGAAAAATCAAATTACACTTATTAGAAACCATCCCTGAATGAGAACTGTTCTCTTTAAGGCACTTATTCCCTTTGTAATGCCAAGCTATTGCATCCAAATATCACATGGGGGCATATTCAGGTACAAAAGTTTTTTACTCTGTAGAAAAAAATGAACCAGAGCTGGGGCACTTCTGTCTGTGCTGTAGTGAATATCTTGGATTTTTTTTTTTCTGTTTGCTTGTGTAAGTTCAAAACAGAAGCCAAGGGGCTCTGACCCATAGAAATGCAGTGTGTGCCTAGGAGCCACGTTTCTGTCGAACCTGGTGGCTGCTCCAGTGCATCGAAGGGAGAGGAAGGCTGGGCGCTGTGGGAGGAGACAGTGGCCTGCTGCTTGAGGAAGGGCACTGCCTTGAAGAGAGCCAGGGTAAGGTGGGAGGGAGGAAGGGAGGGAGGGAAGGAAGGGAGGGAGGGAAGGAAGGGAGGGAGGGAAGGGAGGGAGGGAAGGGAGGGAGGGAAGGAAGGAAGGAAGGAAGGAAGGAAGGAAGGAAGGAAGGAAGGAAGGAAGGAAGGAAGGAAGGAAGGAAGGAAGGAAGGAAGGAAGGAAGGAAGGAAGGAAGGAAGGAAGGAAGGAAGGAAGGAAGGAAGGAAGGAAGGAAGGAAGGAAGGAAGGAAGGAAGGAAGGAAGGAAGGAAGGAAGGAAGGAAGGAAGGAAGGAAGGAAGGAAGGAAGGAAGGAAGGAAGGAAGGAAGGAAGGAAGGAAGGAAGGAAGGAAGGAAGGAAGGAAGGAAGGAAGGAAGGAAGGAAGGAAGGAAGGAAGGAAGGAAGGAAGGAAGGAAGGAAGGAAGGAAGGAAGGAAGGAAGGAAGGAAGGAAGGAAGGAAGGAAGGAAGGAAGGAAGGAAGGAAGGAAGGAAGGAAGGAAGGAAGGAAGGAAGGAAGGAAGGAAGGAAGGAAGGAAGGAAGGAAGGAAGGAAGGAAGGAAGGAAGGAAGGAAGGAAGGAAGGAAGGAAGGAAGGAAGGAAGGAAGGAAGGAAGGAAGGAAGGAAGGAAGGAAGGAAGGAAGGAAGGAAGGAAGGAAGGAAGGAAGGAAGGAAGGAAGGAAGGAAGGAAGGAAGGAAGGAAGGAAGGCGCCTCCCTGGTGTTGTAGCCAGAGCCCTGGAAAGCTGCAGGTGACATTTTCCTGGCCAAGCACTGTCCTTGTCAGCGCTTGGCTGGGCTGCTCCTCAGGAAGCAGAGCTGGGACCAGCTCTCCTGTCACCTGCTGCCGTGGCTGAGTGGCAGAGTCACTCACTGCATCGACCTGTTTTGCATCATGTCCCCATGAGTGACGCACACAGACATGATCCGTGCCCTGGAGCTGGTGCCATGAATCAAATCTGCTCAGAGCTCTGAAGAGAGGCATGCAGAGAGCAGAGGGACAATGGGAGCGCTCCTCCTGTCACCTCTGCTTCTGGCATACAGACATCCGGGGCTTGCCTTCTCTGTATTATTGCAGACCTTTTTTAAAATCTTTTTTAGGTTGTAATTTATTCTCATATTTCTGCCTGCATTTTTATTTTCTGGACCTTATTTATAAAACACTGGAGTCTGCTGCTCTTGAATGGATGGATAAGAAGGACCTGGTCCCTCCCTTTGCAGTTTGATACCTGGTAAATTAGTTAATGCTGGGTGTATGGGTATGGGGAATGCTCAGGAGTTTTCCATCAGTGTGTTTATTCATTGGAAAATGTGCCCTTCATAATTTAAAACAGGATGGAAATTCAAATCTCTGATGAGGACTAAAAGCTTTCCTGATTTTGTGCAAGTCTTGGGTAGCAACAAAAGAGAGAAAATGCATTTTTAGTATATTTAATATGAAACCACAAAGGTGGCCACTAAGAGATCAGAAAGGAGTTTTAGCTTTAGATCGGTGACATCTCAGTTAATTTAATAATGGCCACTTAAAATGGGAGTGGGGAAAACAAGGCTGTAATGAAAGGCACCTGGACTCCTACAGGAAAAGTGCAGTTCAGATCCAGAACAGGATTAGAAAAATCAAAAACTTTCTGGGCTACTATATTTTGGCTCTGCTCTAAGGTTTAAATGGACTTCTGTGGTGTTTGTTAGGTGTCTACATTGAGGACCAGGCAGAATGGGATTTAAATGAGATCTAGAGGGAAAAGGGAATGAGAGAAGCAGCCAGGTGTTGTGCCAGACAGACACATACAGGTCTAAATGTCTGAATTAACCACTGGGAATGGTTCTGTGGTGAGATGGTTTTGTGGGGGGAAATAGGAATACTGTTCAATAACAATAGATAGTGAAAATAACTTTTTGTTGTGCCTCAGTCTGTTGGTTTAGAAAGTTACATCCAGTCAGGAGTTAGAAATTAATGCTGCCTGGCAGTGTAATTCCTTATCAGACAGCTCATAGATTTCATGCTATCTGACCAAACCCGAGGAGTGAATGCTTAAGAATAAATGTAGTTCTAGAGACCAGGAGAAGGCACCTAAGAACAGAAGGGAGGTACTCCTTTTTTAAATGTTTTTTTTTTTATGACATAGTTAGAACAAATTATTTGACTAATGATAATGAAGCATCAGGTCTAAAATGTTTTCACCACCTGCATTTAAAATTCAATAATGTGTAAAACAGGTTGATTTTTAACCCTCTAGTGGCAGATGGTTGCCTGGCCTAAACTGATGCCACTTTTTGAAGTCAGTATTTCTAAGCCTACCAAGGGATGAAATTCAGCTCTGTGTTGGGGTAATGAAGAGCTTTAGTGCCATTGGCTGTACCTGGCAGACTTTTCCCCTCAGGACCCCCTCAGGAAAGCAGAGAATCTGTGCAGGGCCAAAGCAAAGCCCAGGGACCATGGACCTGGCCAAGTGCTCTGTCCTGCTGCAAGGAGAACTCCACACAAGAGTTTGCTCTGGCCCCCCTTTTCCTGCTGAAAATGCCACACAATCCTTCTGTGTTACCTTGGAGTTTGCAGCACAAGTGTTGGGAAAGCCTGTTAAATAGGCAATATTAAAAGAGTAGATTTAAAATAAATAATCTACTCAGACGTTGTGTAACCACAAAGATAATTTATTCGTATTAGGGAAGTATTTAATTATCATATACAGAAGTGCTCCAATTATCATATACAGAAGTGTTCCAATTATCATATACAGAAGTGTTCCATTTTTATGCACATTCAGTTTTACCACATAATTCAAATTAAGTCTCTGAGCATATGTGTTAGAACTGTTCAGCAGGTTTCTGTCTCCAAACACTGTAATATGGGAAAGCAGAGCTGCAGAAATATTTTCTCTCACTTGATTCCCTTTCCCTGTTAAAACTGACCTCTAGAAAGCTTTTCTGAAGGACTGAGGTAAGGGGTAGAGTAAAAGCATCCAGGTGCACACGCACACTTTGGCAAACTGCATTATTTGGAAAAGACACAGATCTGTAGAACTCTTTGGGCTTCAATCCTCGTATTTTTCAAAAATATTCTCTGATCAGAAGCTGTCCAGCTCTGGTTAATGAAAGACAACATCTCTAAACTGCAAAGCTAAGCTCTTGTCTGGGAAGTTCTTAAATTAGTGTAAAGGTTATGTTACACCTGTGATTATTTCCAATGGCTTCCAGAATCAGAGATTAGTTTAGCATCATACATAAGTGATAAATAAATAGCTTCCCAGATACTTTGGGTTTATTTTCCTTTGCAGGATCTCCAATCCTGCCACTGCAGTTGCATGAAAAGGAGTTGATCACTTGTTTAAAGAATGACATATCATAAATATAGATCTCTTTTTGGCAGTCTCTAAAAATACTCTTCAGTCTTGTGTGGTGTAATGATTGATGCAGCTTGGAAATCAAACTCTTGTCTTGTTGTAATCTTGTTGTAAGATAAACTTGTGGTTTAGGACTAAAATTCACATGAGCTAAGCGGGGGCAGTGTGAAGAGGGTACTGTTTTAGGATGCTAAAAATGGCTTCTGGCAGAATTTAGGAGCCAGTGTAACATAAGTATCCAACCGCCTGGGCTTTGTTTGGTTTCTTTTTGGGAAATGCTCCACTTCTGTTCCTGTCTGCAAACAGCAAATTTAGAAGAATGATAAAAAAGGCCTTGGCAGTGCGTGGCTCTTTCCCCTCCTCCTCTTTGCATCCTGTCCTCGTGGCTGGTGTTAGTGGCGAGCATGGCAATGTGTTCTGAGTGCACCCAGATAAACAGCCCTCTTTGTAACGTAGGGCAGGCCAACAGGCACTTGTAATCGTTGCTTAAAGGTCTTGGTTTGCCAGCAGTGGTCCTCTGGCCACCAACGAGCAAAAAAGCAAAGCTTTGGGATGGAGGTTTTGAACCCACACGGGCTCTGCCCACTGGCAATGAGCGAGGGATGGGGATGAGGGGGAAGTGTTGCTGCAGCTTTCCTGGCTTGTGCAACCCTTTAATCAGGAGGGTCTGTGTGCATGGCCCTGGAGCTCAGTGCTTGGTGGAAAACTTGTCTGTTGGAACAGGAGAACACAAAACCACTTCAAGGAAGTGGGAATTGCCTCCCATAAAGTGCCCAGAGTTACTGGATGCAGGGCTTCCTTTGGAAAAAGAAAAAGACACCTTGACTCTAGATGATGCACAGACTCCTATTTTTAAAAAGATGCTTTGAGTGGGGAACTCCCCTTCATCTTAAAATAACTCCTCCCAGCCTATAGTTTCACAATGAGATCTGTTTTCTCTCTCTGGGCTGTTTCATAGCCCTGATGCTGCTGTATCAAAGTGCTTCTCTGGTTTTGATAAATCCCCAAGAGACAGGAAGGCAATATAATTGCAAGCCAGTTTTTCAAAAACTTCTGGATAACCCCCATTAAAGGCACAAAAGCATAGCTGCAAAAATTATTCATTTCATTCCTAAGTCCAAACATGGTCATTTACAGCTTGGAAAATGGGCTGATTTATCCAAGGTGGCCTGCAGTTGTTGTAGCTGAGTGAAGTTAAATAATGCAGTACTCTTTAAAATTGCATGAGTATATGATTTTGTTTGCTTTATTCATTCCTACTCCCTTGTAGTTTATTGCAGTCAATGATTATTGCATCTGTTCAATCCATCTCTGAGGCTGTGGGAACGGCTGCTTGGGCCGTGCACTAAGCTAGGCTGTTCCACAAGAAAGCTGGGCTTTCTCTCTGCTCTGAGAGTAGGAAAGGCTGGGTGGCCTTGCCTTTGTCCTAAGGAATGCACAGCATGGACAGTGAGTAAGGGTTACCTTCTGATAAAATAACCTCATCAACCACCCTGGCATCCTTAGGAAGAGAAGAGCTTCTACAGTGTGAACACCACACAAGGCAGCAGTTCTGATGTCTCTGTCTCCTGTTCAGGTTCACTGTAGGGTCTTTCTTTGGGTCTGTCCCAAGAGAGCCATTCTGGACCAAACTGTGGTCAGCTAAAGTCTGGGAATGCTGAAGGAGAGGTGCAAGGCAAGGGGAAGTACCAGGAGAGCATCTACCACTGCTGCCTGCTGCACAGCAGAGGTGCAAAAGCAGCCTGACCTCTGGGACAGGTGGAGACTGCCCAAGGAGCCAGGGGGCTGCTGGCACCCTGCAGCCACTGTGCCAGTGTGTCCCTGACCCTCCTCAGCAGGAGCAGCTGTGTCACCATGTCCTGAGCTGTGCCTGCCCAGGCTGGCCTGCCTGCCCTCGCAGCCCTGCTCGGAGATTGCATCAGTGTCCCACGGCACACGGAGAAAAGTAATGAGCTGCATTAACAGGGCTTAGCACACCTATTTAAACTGATCCCATGATAAGGTGATCTGCACTCACTCAGGGAGAGGTCATGAGAGCTGCTTTGCCAACAGCAACATGGAGATGGGGACAGATGGCCAAGGATGACAGTCCAATAACTCCCACTGGCCTGGCTGTCTGCACAGGCTGTCTTTCCAGCCCTTTGGAGCCTGCAGAGCAAGGCTTGGAACATGCATTTGCTACTGGTCTGGAAACCATGGTGCAGTGTGGTGGTGAGAGTGTTTATTTAGGAATTAATGTTATTAATTTGCATCAGTTATTTCTCTGCTTGTGCAGAAGTTATTGTCCTTCCTGTTTGAGAGACAGGGACAGAGATGGAAGATGGTAAGCACCAAAGAACCCAGCAGTAGTCAGGTGTTATCTGAGGTCCAGGTACAAGATATGAAATCCTGACGCAGTGAAAACCAACAGAACTGTGTAAGCAGCTTCAGCATAGCAGAGATCTGAACAAAGCAAGGAAGGCTGTGCAGTGTGAGGCATCGCTCACATCAAGGATCATCTCTCCTGTGGGAACCTGGGGAATTACAGAGGATGCCCCATCCCTGGAAGTGTTCAGAGCCAGGCTGGATGGGCTTTGAGCAGCCGGGTCTAGTGGAAGGTGTCCCTGCCCATTGGGGCTGGCCCTAGATGGCCTTTAAGGCCCCGCACAAGCAGCCAGCTGTGTGATGCTGTGCCCAGGCAGTGCTGGCTTTGCCCAGCCTGTGGCTGTTGTGTGTGACAGGTGGACCCCAGGAGCTGTGGCAGCAGGGGCTCCAGCAGGTAACAGGGGAGCCCTCTGCTTCTCGGAGCTCTGTGAGTCAGGTCAGGGTGCTATCTCTGGGCCCTGCCCATCCCTGTTTCTTTCCTCCGTGCCCTGCCCCACCCTCGCTGCAGTCCCTCCTGAGGCTGGTGAGGCACCTGCCCAGAGCAGCACAGCACAGCCGTTTCACCAGCAGCAGATCACAGAGGGCTTGGACGCCATGCCAGGGGCTCTTGCAATATCTGACAGTGCAGGCTCAGCTGCTGGAGGTGAGCAATCAAACTCCTTCTCTCATCTTCTTCCCTCTGTCTCTTTGACCTCTTGGTCACAGAGAAAGTTTGAATATCTGATCTAAAGGCACCAAAGGCTAAAAGCCAGAAGCTCTAAAGGCTTTTTATGAACTGAGCTAAGCTATCACACAGCAAAGGAAGAATTTGGAAGGGGGCTGGCTTGCATTTCTCTGTTACATTCTCCTTAGGCCTGGTAGCATCTTATTAACTTGTACAGTCACTGCAAAATAAAGGTGCTAGCCTTCCTGAAAATTTGGGTTGCTGGGCCTGTACTAGAATGAAAAGTAGATTATCTTAGCTATCATAACTATTTTAATTCTAGAAGCAGCCATGGCTGGGGGATTCTGTCTTCACTGTGTTACCTTGAAAGGCATTTAGGATGAATTTTAAAAGATTTGATTATATAGAACAAGTATATTTTTATTTACAATAGCAAAGATACAATGGTAAAAATGTCCTATAGGGACAAGTAATTAAAAAAAAAGACCAAAACCCATAAAAAAACTAGCAAAGGTTCCTTTCTGTAGGAACTAAAAATTGCATGCACAAAGTACATAAGAGAAGTTTCTAAATAGCGAAGATTGTGTAATGGTTCTGCCCTACAGCACTAACTCTCCTGCCCTTGTCCAGATCCTGCTCACCAAACTGCATGTGGGGACCCACCAATGTAGGCTTTAGATTTGGTTTAAATTCTTTCATTATTATTGGTGGTGAGTGTTCATGTTCACCTAACCCATGCCAAAAATACCACGGTAAATTTTGCAAAATGAATATCAGCACTCACTCAAAACTGAAAACAAAGAAACCCAAGAAAACAGTGAGGTTTTCTTTATCTTTTTATTTTTCTCTTATTTTTCTTTTTCTTTTCCCTCTCAATTTACTGCTTTGATCTGCCATGCAATTGGGTCAGCACTTGGGAAATACATTTCAACATCCACATCTGTGATGTGAATATTATGCAGGAGATCCTAAATGTAAAACCTCATGGATCCTACGACAGATCCCCCTGTCAAAACAACGTGACACCAGCAAAAGCCTTTAACGAGCAGGGGGACCAAACTAGTCAAGAGCAAAAGAAGACAGGTACCGCTGTGCTGGAGCCTCATTTCATTAGAACAGCACAGGCCCACAGAAATCACCAGCTCCCACAGATCATTACTGGTTAAGAAAGCCTCTGTTGTTCATTTCCAGAGCAGGATTATGCTGATGCTCAGCTTGGGGAGCTTCTAGGCCCTGTCCACACAAGAAGGCTTTACCAGAGTAATTTTCCTGGGGTAAATGAGCCAAAATGCTCGTGCAGGCAGCTGAGCCCTCGGTGTGGAGCCCACTGCTGGCGTGCAGGGAGCCATCTGTGGAGCCTGCACGCAGGCAGTGTGCTGGGGGTGCATCCTGGCCATGCAGAGCTGCAGAGACACTGCTGGTGCTGTGCTGCTGAGAGAAGGGCACTGCAGGGAGCTGAGTCCTGAGCAGCTGCAGGGGCTGCCAGGGGTCCCTACCGCCCCTCCAAGGGCGTCTGCAGTGCTGGAGCCTTCCTGGGCGTGCTCTGACCTCCAACATGTCCTTCCTCTGCGGGGCCTGGGAGCACAGAGACAGCTTTCAGTGCTGGGCAGCGGTACCGAGGCTCGCACTTGTCCTGGGGACACGGGGGTGCTCTCTGAGATCCCAGCAGGCTGCCCCGGGGAGAGCCCAAGGGGAGCCTTGCAGAGACCACAGAGAGACAGCAAGGAGCAGAGGGATGGACAAGGAGAGAGCTTTGCGGCTCACAGGGCCCTTAGGTGGGCTCACAGAGCAGGAGAGGGGTTGGCCCCCATAGGGTAACCCCATAGCCCAGCAGTGCCCACAGCCGTGCCCTCAGCAGGACACCTGCCCCGTGCTGTCCCAGGTGAGCTCTGCAGGCTGCCTTCGCTCCTGTATTCCCACAGGAACAATGGCAGCGGGGCTCAGGGACACTGTCCCAGCCTGCCACACACAGGAACAATGGCAGCGGGGCTCAGGGACTCTGTCCCAGCCTGCCACACACAGGAACAATGGCAGCGGGGCTCAGGGACTCTGTCCCAGCCTGCCACACACAGGAACAATGGCAGCGGGGCTCAGGGACACTGTCCCAGCCTGCCACACACAGGAACAATGGCAGCGGGGCTCAGGGACTCTGTCCCAGCCTGCCACACACAGGAACAATGGCAGCGGGGCTCAGGGACACTGTCCCAGCCTGCCACACACAGGAACAATGGCAGCGGGGCTCAGGGACACTGTCCCAGCCTGCCACACACAGGAACAATGGCAGCGGGGCTCAGGGACTCTGTCCCAGCCTGCCACACAAAGCTCTGACCTGACTCTTAGGAATCCCACAGCAGCCAGGAAGCCAAGAGGGAGCTCAGCTGGGTTCCTTTTTAATCCAGAAGAGGTTAAACATCAGACACGTTCCTTCACCTCAGGTCACTGTCTAGGCTTTGCTCCCCATTGTTCGTTTCTGTGTTTTCTTCTCAGAGCAAGTCCAGCCCTCTGTGCCTTGATAGGACCTTCTCCCCTTCCTTCCTTGGCCTACCTTGCCTTCCTTCAGGGACTGGGGTCTGCTGGGGCCTTTCAAAGCCACCAAAGCAGGCTCTTTCCCCTGGAAAAAGCAAAATTTTTGTTTTGCACAACAAAATGCATTGCAGTTAGAGTGTTATTACCATTTGCTAAAGCATTCCTGCCTTCCTCATTTGCTGAACTACGACCTCACAATGCTGTGCATTTTAATTTCTACAGTAGGCACAACCCACAACTTTGCCCTAGAGGTTGGTTACCTTTCAGGGATAAGTGGCTTTCTATGAAGGTTTTCACTGTCTTCTGATACTCATCTTCGGTCAGGTGCAGCTGGGCTACCTCCTTGTTGGATGGGCACTCTTGTGTCACTGTCCTCTCCTCCCGGGCAGACCACTGAGCAGCAGACACCCCGAAGCCTGCTTTGTCCAGGTTCCTTGCAAACATCCTGCCGATGGAGCTGTTGGACACGAGAATGACGATGGCTCTCCCTTTGACGTCAGCGCTCCTCTCGGCGCTGCCGAAGGAGAAGACGATGGCGCAGCAGGTCAGCAACGCGATGGAGGCGCACGCGAAGGCGTAGAAGAGGCACGAGAGGGTCATGGCCAGCACCAGGTCTGTGGCCAGCAGGAAGAAGTACTGCAGGAGGAGAATCATGGTGAGGAGGATTGGCTGCTGCCCGTCGCTCTGCAGGCAGCCCAGCGATCTGCTGGGAGCGGCACCACGCTGCTATAAAGGCAGGAGCCTTGCGAAACGGGCGGGGGCAAGGCACAGCCCTGGGGAGGGTGACTCATTCTCTGGGATGGAGCAACAATGGGCATTGCAAGCCATGTACGCACACTGCCAGGCCAAAGCACTGCTCTGTTTGGCTTGGCTTGGCCGTGCACTTGGATGCTCTGCTGGCTGAAATGTGAGGATTTGTTTTGTAAGGCTCTTTCATCAAGTGTCATCTTTGGGGCCAGTGATGTATATAGGTTGTTTGGGAGCAGACAGTTTGAAGGGATTTCTTCAAGGAGTGTGTGCGTAGCACTGAGAAACCATGAAGCTGAAATATTCCCCCTTATCTGCTCAGCTCTCTGAGGCTCTTGAATTTGCCACTGTCCTACTGCTGTAACACCGGTGGTTTCGGTGAGTCTGGGCAGGGATCCAGGCGGGCACAGGAGCGGGAGCCCTGCCCTGTGTAAGCAGCTCCTGCTGTGCCGTAAAACAAGCCACCCTGGGAGCCCTGTGCTGCTGGGCTGGGGACTGTGCCAGGCCAGGGGTCACTCACCTCAGAGACAGGAAACAGGCCGGGTGCTGCAGAAACAGCTGTTCCAAATGACAGCAGAGATTGAAGGGAGGGTTCTGCTGCTGCCCAGGCAGGCAGAGCAGTGCCATGGCAGGGGGCATAGTCACCTCTGACTGCAGGGCTCAGAGCAGGGCTCCCTGCTGCAGCTGTAGCCTCTGCAGAACTGGGAGAGCCCAGCAAAGGTGAGTGCTGCATCATTGAGACTCAGCTGGCCTGCAGAAGAGAGTCAGGAGGGATGCTGCCAGCTCTTCTTGTGCTTTCTCACTGAGGCTGGAGGCCAGCCTTTCTGTCCCTTCTTGGTCATGGGGGAAGTGCTGCTGGTCACCACTCAACCCTTGACATCAGAACCTGTTCTTTAAATACTGCTGTTTTTATTATTTATTGTTGCTGTGGGCCCATGTGAAGGACCCCCTAAGAAGGTGTGGCTGTGTTGCAGGTGGGAGTTGTGTTCATTCCCTGTTGCAGCTGGAAAGGCTCTGGGAGCGTGGGACAGGCTGTCAGCACGACCCACACACGTTTTACTGGTCCTTCTCGCTCGTCCTCCGTGCAGATCCCATCTTGGGGATCAATGGGGTTGTGTGCCACAGCCATCCAGCTCCAGGTGCTTTTGGGGTGGTGTTGCTGTCAGCTGCACCCCAAACCCACTCTGTGCACCCCACCCAGCATGTGTACAAACATGCAGCTCATTCTTTGGAGTGGGGATGTAGCACCCAGTTTGCTTTCCAGTGGCTCAGCAGCACTGAGAACAGCAGGGCTGTGTGTTTGAGGGGCTTATTTTGCTCACCAAGAGCTTTTACAATTCTTTCAGCCCTTCTTGCTGGAAGCCTGGCGCAGGACGTGGCCTGAAAGACTCTGTGAGGGAAAAGGACTACGTCCACTGCTTATTTAACAGAAGGAGGCATCATTCCCATTCCTGGCCCAGGAGCCACGACTGCAAATGCCTGTGCTCAGTGCTGACTGGGCTGGAGAGCACACGAGTCCCTCCCGCCGGTGAGGACAGCACAGCCCTGGTCCACTGAGTGGCTGTGGGTGCCACGCCTGAGGGTGGCACTGGCCGTGGATCCCAGCCATGGAGGGATGCCAGCCATGGGGCAGCAGCAGGGGTGGCCCTGGCCCTGCTGTGTCTCACCAGCGTCAGGTGTGAGCAGGGCAAGCTGCTGTCTGCAGGCTGATCGGGCCATACCTGCCAGGCTTGGTGGGCAGCCTGAGCCTCCTGCATCCTTGCAGTCCTGGCCAGAAAAGGTCCTTTTCACTGCCAGAAAGGAAAAACTCAAGGCACTGCCTCTGCAAACAATGAGTTTGCATACGCTGCTTGTTAGGTGTGCTGATGGAGCGTGAAAAGCTCCATGCTCCTCTCAACGCTGGAGACTAAAGGTCAGCCCAAAAGGCAGGAGAAGGGGAGTGGAGGCACTGGCCCAAATTTTCCCTCGCTTGCCCCGGTTGTTTGGGCTTTTGCCTGTGGGTGAGGCCATTTGGAAGCTTTATTTCCTCACTGTGCTCCCGTGGTGATGCAGTTGGGGTAGTGTGTTTCTGTGTGGGGTGCACGGAAGGCCGACGTTTCACCTCAGATCCAGGGTCACTTTTCTAGGAAAACAAAAATCGTTGGCGTCCTTGGGCTTTTGGCTTAGAAAGAAAGGGATATTTTACAAAATTACCTTTTTCTAGTAAATGGCGTTTATCGTGAGTGCCATGGCGCCACCTGTTGGCCGGTAGAGGGGCTGCAGCAGCGCGGGCTGGCAAAGCTCCCCCCTCCTTGTTTTGGGGGGCTCAGAGCCCTGGGTGACACCTCGCCTCGTTCTGGGAGGTTAAAACAGCCCTGGGTGACACCTCCCCTCGTTCTGGGAGGTTAAAGCAGCCCTGGGTGACACCTCCCCTCGTTCTGGGGGGCTCACAGCCCTGGGTGACACCTCCCCTCGTTCTGGGAGGTTAAAACAGCCCTGGGTGACACCTCCCCTTGTTCTGGGGGCTCACAGCCCTGGGTGACACCTCCCCTCGTTCTGGGGGGCTCACAGCAGCTGCTTCCCCCCACACTGACATCTTGTGATAGGGGGTGTCAGTATTGTCGCCCTTCTTCTAGGCTGACCCTTCTGCTCTTCCCCAGAAATCCTCTGGTTTTAAGAGGTGAACCACCAGCTACCCAGAACCACTGACAAAATTATTTTATTTGTAATTTTTTTCCCCCCGAAAATTATTTCTTTCTTCAGTGATTCTTCTTAGTCAACAAATAAATATTAAAGTGAGAGGTGCTAGTGCAGGTCAAGAAAACACTTCAAAAGCAGTGATTTTTAATTTTTTTTTTAATTTCTGTCTCCACTGCTGTAATATCTGGAGACAGTAAAGAGCTCAGGCTTGCCCTAGGTTTTGTATTACCATATTCACAAGCATAAATCTATTTTGCCAGCTGGTGACCCATGGGGCAGCAGTGACACATCAGCTGTCTCCACTCCTGGCTGCCACCAGTTTGTGGTTTGCACTGCAGTTCCCAGCCCAGCTCTTCCAAGGGTTTCCACTGAATCCTTTCCTGGCCAGCATTAACCCTCGGGCTGCTGGGCCATTTCAATGGAATACGTTGTTCTTTTCAAGCCTGCTCAGGAAATGGCTGATTCATGCTCCACTTGTGCATGGGGTTTGCTGTTCCTCATGCTGAGTGAGAAGCTGAGTGCATAGGTGTGCCGTGTGAGCTGGGTTATTGAGCGATCCCTTGGGTCTCCTGGGCCCCCCTCAGGAGCCGTCTGCCTGCCTTCAGCAGTGATTTGGGGCTTTCACTGGAGGTGTGAGCTGGAGACCTCATGGCAGGCTTGAGTCCCCCTGGTCACAGCTCCCTCCACAAACTGGTGTGCTAAAGAGGCAGAAAGAACCCAAATCTCCTGTCTGTGAGAAGGAAAGGGAGACCTGTGCAGGGGAGCAGAGATTTGGGATGCCAGTGCTGCTGCAGCACTCCTCTGTTGGGCGGGAATCGTTGTGGTGGGAGAGCAAGCCGCTATCTGCCTCTGCTTCTGGGCTTGAGCCTTCTTTAGGCACACAAACTGTGATCTGTTACAACAGCTACATCAGCCTCTGCTGGGGGCTTGCCAGAACCAGAAAAGGGGACAGCACCTTTGTTGGAGGCTTGATTTGACCATGTGGTTCAAAATGCCTGTTACAGGGAGCTGTGCATTTTTAAATCTTGTCAGTGCTGTTAGGGCTGTGTATAATTAGAGCCTTACCCCAAACCTCTTTCAAGCAGGTCCTGAAGCTCTGTTCACTCTCTGTGTTCCTGGTGCTCCTAAAGAAGCACTACAAAGCAATGTTTTTAATGGAAACCACGTCCTTGGAGTCAAACCTCCAGGAGACTTGGAGGCTTTACAGGGGCACCACAGGGCTTTGAGGCACTGGCTGAGGATCCAGGTGTGAGCTTGGTGCAGTTGTCATTTGGCCTTCCATGGGCATTTTGAGTTTGTGAATGAAATTATTTCAGTAGTGTTTATGAATGCAGTAATTTCAATACTGTTAAATTTGGTGTCGGCTGTACAACGGCTTCCCTGCACTCTGGGGTTATTCTACAGAGGAAGGGGAGGTACAAATTGATTTGTGATGGGGAGTGCTGAAGGGATTGCAGAGCTCGAGGTGAGTGCAGTGAGAGCCTGCAGGGCTCTTGGGGGGTCAGCAGCTCTCTGCAGCCCTCCAGCAGCCTCTGGGGGCTCCCAAAACAGCTGCTGCTCCTTCCCTTCTGTTTGAGTGCAATCCCAGCTCCACAGTGTTACACCTGCATGAAGGATCACCCAGTTCCCCACTGAATGGAAACTCTTGTTTAAAGCCACGGAGCATTGTTTGGTTCCCAAGAGCAGAAACAGAGTTTAATTTTTTCTCTATTCCCTTTGTGTTTGTTTTCCTTTCTCTCTTTTTCAGTAGCAACATGAAAAGAGGTAAAATTAGACTTATAAAGGGAAAAAAGTTGCAAGGGGGGGTGGGAAAGAATAAAGGTTGCTATTTTTTTCACTTCTTTTCTTGAAAATTTTTATTATTAGAAAAGTTGAGAGGCTGGTTTGTTCCCATTCAGTAGGTCTGGGGATTATATACATTGAGTAAGGAATATTGTATCTCTTGCAGACTTCCAGAGGTGAAATGAAAACAGTGACTAGCTAATGCTTTTTTAATTTTCAGTTTGGTACCAGAAGCAGTAGTTGATGGCAAGTTCATTAATTACCTGGTAGCTTAGTCCTACCTGGCTCCTAGAAATAAAACTCCCTGTTGCTTATTAATGGACGCATCCAAATGTTCTGTGATGTTTGACACTACTTTACTATTCTGGTCATGAATCTAAAGAAGAAAACTCCCAGTTTTCTTTTTAAAAAATCTTTTACAAGGGGTAAAAGGGTGTTCCTTTCTGATTCAATAAAATGCTGACCTATTTATGTATACTGTATATATCTCATTAGATGCTCTGGTACTCTTCCCATTTTTCTTTTCTGAAGGCAAATTTCCTTTCACTTGCAGCTTCTTGCTCACTGTTAAACATGGTTTAGTCAGAGCCTGCTAATGAATGGAGCAGGAGCACGGAGGAAACAGTGCAAAAGGCAGCTGCTGTGAGAGGTGCAGGGGGTGTGCCCAGAGCTGCCCCACAGCAGTGCAGGGGGTGTGCCCAGCGTGCCCAGAGCTGCCCCACAGCAGTGCAGGGGGTGTGCCCAGAGCTGCCCCACAGCAGTGCAGGGATGCACAGCCCTTGGGGCCTGGGAGCCCCTCCCTGAGTGAGGTGACACATCATGGCACAGGGTCAAACTTACATCCCACAGACACCTCTAAATTATTCCTGTCTTGGCTTGCAAGCAGTGACCTTTTCAGTTAAAATCTGTTTTTATGTCTTCCATAGAATCTCTTAGGGTTAAAGAAAGAGTTATGGTCTACAGAAATTTTTGAAACCTTCACAAATATTATCAGTCAGTTTGAGACCCTTGAGTTACAACAAAGTCCTGTGTTAATTAATTTGACTAATACATTGCCAGAAATAGAATCTTTTGTCTTCTCTCAGATTTTGGCAGTGTTTTGTAGCCACTGGGGACTTGCAGTAATGTTTTAATGGTATATATGCACATTCTTTGAATGTTTCGGTTCTGCATCTCAAATCCTTGAAAAGGTCAGCTATTCCTGAAGCACATTGCTTGCAGAAGCAGCTTCCTTTGGGTCCTGGTGTTCTGCAAACCCAGCAGTACCTCTGGCCCTTCTTCCAGCCTGAGCCCCAGGCTGCACTGTGCCGTCAGCACGCAGCCTGCAAGGGCAGCCCTGATGGAGTGCACCTCAGAGAGGGCCATGGGCTGAGCCTCACTGCAGCCAGGGCTCAGTGTGCCCCCAGTGCCCTGGCCCCCAGCCCTGGTGTGCCCTGGAGCCTCCTCCGCAGCCCCCTGAAGGCTTGTAGCTCTGCCCTTTGTCTGAACTGCAGCCCTAGGCCAGCCCATGGCCCAGGAGCCAGAGTTGCAGGGGTTCCTTACAGCTGTGAGAGCTCTTGTAGAGCCCAGCAGTGCATCTTGCCACAACTCTGGTCCTGGTTCTCACGGTCTTGTAAAACGAGTTGGGTTCAAAGGAGGAGCCTTCGTGCACATCTGAGTTCAGTCTCCTTGTCAGAGCTGGTTTGGTTCTCAGGAGTTGTGTGATAACTCACTACAGCAGCAGTGCTTGGGTCTTGGAAGCTCTCCATGTGTAGGGACAGTGAAAATGCAGCTGGATACAGAGCTGGACATCCTGCTCTGGCTGACCGTGCTGACCAGGGCAGTTAGGCTAGGGAAATGAGGTCCTTTCCAACCTCAGCTGTTCTGTACGTCCTTAGGAGTGTTCATGGCTATCAAGTACGGCCTGCAGGTGAGTGGGTAATAATCTAGAGGGGGCTCAGTTGAGAAAAGGCAGTAGTGCAGGGAATGGGGTTTCCAGTGCTGTCTGTAAAGTACCTGCCTGGGTGGGGGGTCAGCAGCTCCCTTTGGAAAGCCAGCACTGTTTCACCCACAGCCCTCCTGCCCTTCCTGGAGCCTCTCGGGTGTTTCCTTGGAGAACCTCGGGTCAGTGTCAGGGCATTGAGCTGGCACTGAACCTGGAAACTGAAGAACAGAGACCCCCAGTGGAGATTTGTCAGGTTTCACTGACAGGAGAACATGAATGATTCTCTCCAGAGAGCCAGGAGACTCAGCACAGGTCTGGAGAGCAGCAGAAATGCACAGGCAGGAGGTCTGCCACATTTTTAGGGTGATCCTATGTACCTGGCCTGTCTGTCTTGTTTGGGAGAACTGAGTCCCTGCAATAAACGTTCTCAAAGTTTTATGTTACCCTGTCAGCAAGAACCAGTTTACAGAGTGGAACAAAATGCCAATATTTATGAGGAAAAAAAGTACAAAATTATATGTTCATGATACGTTCATTTAACAAAATCACAGATTATTCAATGGTCTCTAAGTTGGATGAACGGAAAAATAAATATATAGATGAATTACAGAATAATCAATCAGAATGACTGTTGCCCATTTAGAAATGCCAGTGCTGCCTCCTGTCCCTGGGTCAGCCCCAGCTGATTAAACACCCCATTCCTCATGTGAGAGATCTTGCATTTCTCTGCTGCTGCCACACTGGGCCTTTAACTCCTGGCATCTCTCAGTTGTGGTTTATAAGATAAAATAAATCCTTTTCCCATCACAAATCCTGTATGAGTCAGTATTATCCTGCTTCTGCAGCTGAGAAAATCAGGTCAGACAGGAGAAATGACTTGATGGAAGCCACCAGGGAGCTCTGTGTTGCAGTGACAGTTAGGGTGGAGGTGCCCTGGGATAATTGGTTGGGTCCTCATGTTTGCTGCATCCTTCCCATGCTGGAAAAAGCCACTGACATCACTTCTTCTTGTCCTTTGAACCTGCTGGGTGGTGACAAGAATGGCTTATGTCTTGGGTTAAGCACACCTTTGAGTACATTTCTTACAACTGCCAAATAGTCCAGCTCCCAAATTGCTTTCCTGCTCAACATTAATATTAATGCAGATTTTCTGACTTAAACACATGGGCTTTTCTTGAGTGTACAGATACCAAATTGACTTAAGCCAGAGAAGAAACCATATTTGGGAAACCCTGAAAATCTTCTTTATTCAGAAGCTTGTTAAATGCAGAGCACAAGTATGAACTGCTAATTTTCAAAATGGACACACTCTGGCTTTTGGCTTCCCGTTCTTCTTCCCCAGCACAGTGATGGATGTGCTCTCTGTGCTCACCATAGTCAGACTTTTCTTGAAGGTCAGAGGCTGAGGATTTCAAAATGGAGCCCGACTGCAATTAAATTGCTTTTGCCTGTCAATGCTTTCTCTAGTTCTGTGTACCAGCATAGATCAGAAATACTTAGTGGTCTCTGTTAGAGGTTTGTCTCTGGAAAAGCAAAGGAAGCTCCCTGCAGGGAACTGAGCAGGTAAAACAAACACCCTGCTTTGGGTAAGCTGTTGCAGAGGAGTCTTCCCTACAAAATACCTTTTCAATAACATCAACCAGTTGCAAGTGTGTCAGGTGTCCTTTTCACCTGCGATGATCCAATGTTTCACCTGAATTACCTTCATTTCTGGTCTCTCTTTCCAAAGCATTGTGGGCAAGCCCCAAAAGTGTGACTTTCAGAGGCCTGACAGCAATAGATTGGCTCTGGTGAAGGTGGTGTTTGTAAGGCTTTGGTTGTGGCTCCAATCCTCTTTCTCCCTAGCCAGGGATGGAGTGTGTGTCCCTCTCCCCTGGGCTGGCAGCCCTGCAGTGGCCAGCGAGTGCCCACAGCCAGCCTGGTGGCCCTGCAGTGGCATGGCTCCAGCTGCTCAGCCTCCCTCTCCTCCCGAGGGCATCCTGTGTCTTCTCCAAATGTACTTGCCTGGACTCAATCATTTCACTGGCAAAATCCTAATTGCTCCTGTATGGATGAACTGTAATCTTTCAGCGGTGTTTTTCCAAGCACTGATTTTTCTGGCCCTGCTCCCAGTCACGCTTTGGTGCCTCCAGAGGGATTCAGCCAAGCTGCCTCCCTGAATCTGCAAGATACAGCTCATAGCCTCAGATAACAAACGCTTATGTATTTTCATTTTGTTTTTGTATTTTCTGTCTAAAAACATATGCTCCACTGCCTCCTTCTTGCAGAGAGCCCAAAAAATCCCCTCCTGCAAGCCCGTGTGCAGCTCCTGGCCAGCTGCAAAGCCCAGCTCTCCAGGGCTGCTGTCAGGAACAAGGCCTCTCTATCTCCCTTCCTGTGCCTGCAGTCTCCACCCGAGAGCAGGGGAGGTGCGCAGCAGAGCACAGGAGAGGCTCTGATCCCTCACTGCTCGTGGGTCTGTTCCCAGGAGGAGCTGAAGCCATGTCTGCCTGTCCCTCCCATTGCTGAGAGCATGCAGCAGCTCTCCTCAGCCCTTGGCATTCTGTGTTCCTCCTCCTGAAGCGTGGCAGCAGTTGGCAGTGCTGCTGGGAAGTACAGCACACGCAGGCACAGAGGCACTCCTTCCACCTGGGCCCAAGGTTCAGCTCACTCTGAGCTGCCCCACATCAGATTTGGCCTTTGGTGCCTTGTGCCCAAGGGAAGCTGATCTGGGCGTTTCTCAGAGTGGCTTTCACTGATTACACTGCACCCAAGAGGAGTAGCACAACTTCTCTGTTGCATGGCTTCCCTTCCAAGCAAACCTTCCCCTGCCTGTTGAGGCAGTTCATGGTGTTGTGCCACAACGTTATGCCGATCGCCGTAACCACAGAGTCTGCCTCTGTGCCTCGTGATTCAGGCCTGAGCTGCTGCCCACAGCTGTGGTACAGCCCACGTGGGCACCTTCACACCCCTGGAACCTCACACAAGCTTTGTCTTCATGTGAGACTGTGCCATTCGCAGGAGAATATAATAAAATAGGTCTCTGCATCCTTTTTCTGCCCAGATGACCAGAGCTACCCCAGCAGTGCCTTTAGACAGGAGAGCTTGGGCAGTGGTGTCTTAGCTGCCTGGAGGATCAGATTGGAGGGTGTGTGGTGGAACATCACAGAAGACAGCAGACAGGATGTATCCCTCTGGTTCTGGATCCCTTTAGCTCTGCAGATTTGAGCTAGGTCAGTTATAACACAGCTTGAAGCAGAAAGATGAAAGAGCTGCAATTAACATCATCAAGCCTGTATTTTCATATGAACAGCAAATGCAAATGTTAATGCAGACAAGCAAAGACCTCTGCCAACCTCTGTGTGTGATGAAAATTTAGCAAGCACATCAATAAACTGTTTGTGGAGATACTCGTGAATATTTTTGTATTTTAGCCTTGTCATCAGCAACTTTTCAAGATAATTATGTTGTGTGAAATGATTACTAGAGAATGAAAGAGCGAGCTCCAGGGTAGTTTGTCTCTGTGGCTGTTCATTTCTCAGTGATATGAATGATGGTTTTAATCAACAGGTCTGTGTGATGGAATAAATTCCACTGTCTCATCATTGCTCTGGGTGCAGGCTGTTTTCACCAATAACTGTGTTTTATAACCAGAAACAGCTCCTGCTGAACCCCAGCAAAGAGGACATGTAGGCTGTACATGAGTGCAATTGTGCTTTATGGCTGCCATTTCTAAAGCTGCAAACAATCAGCATGCCCAGACCCCATCAGTGTTAATGAGGACAGAATAACCAAGCCCTTCATTGCCCTAACTGGAAAATCTATGTACACAGGGCTTAATTCAAAGTATGTACAACTCAGTGGGTAGGCTTCTGTTGATATCAACAGATGTTAAACCCGGCCTACATCAAGGACTTCAGAGCAAGCCCCAGCCACTTCACACCCCAGCCAAGGGGTTTTGAGGCACCCCAGCTGAGTGGACACTGTGGGAATATTAGAGAGGACTGATACAGCCGGGCTGGGAGCGCTGCATTTGTAAGCTAGTGGACCTTAGGGGGGCAGGGGAGGTGTTACTCAGTTGTCAGTGATATTAAGCTAGGATTCTTTGGCTGAGTTTGCCATTCATCTAAAGAAAACTGGTTGAAATTTGCTAACCTTTCAAATGTGTCCATCTGTAATTAAATACAGCCCCTCCACTGAATAAAAGGATGCCTCACATGCAGGTTAAAAATTGGAGCTGAGTATGTATGGTATTTATGTTGGCTTTACAGCGCCTAATGCTCTAACATTGGCATTTACTTGGGGTTTGTGTTCTGTTTTTACTTTTTTTCCTGGCAACTTGAGTCAATAGCTCTTGGGTAGAAACTAGAATGCAATTGAACATGCAAATAAGTGGACTTCAGGTGTATGAAATACTATCAAGTGTGTTGGATGCATAAACAAACCCCAGACTTATCAAACATGTTTTGCATTCAGAGTTGTGTTAGCAGGTAAGGGTGATGCTACCCACAGCCAGCAAATTGAAGTGGTTTATGGTCTCCATGTTCTGCTTTCACAACCAGCAGCCCTCTGCCTTGTCCCTCATTTCAGTTACTGGAAATAAGTCTTGTTTTTCCACCTCCAGATTTACTTGTTCATTCCAAGCTAAACCAACAAAGTAAGGAGATGCTGTACCTGCTGCAGGTCCCTTGTACTTCACCAAGCTGCAGACCCAAAGGCTTATCAGATGCCCCTTTATCTTTTCCTCCTTGAGACAGGACTCTTAAAGGCTGGTTGTATAAAGGCAGAAGTCAGATACATTGAGAAAAGGTTAATCATTCACAGTGGCACTGTAATTAGTAGCCTGGGAATGGAGACTAAGGAAATTGATGTTGACTTTCTGGGGTGCTTTAAATGTTCTTGAAAACTTTCTCTCTGGTCTTCCCGAAACTTTCCTTTCTTGTTTACAGCATCCTAAGGATTTTCAAAGGATAAATTAAAATTCCAGTTCTTTAGGAAGGTAAATCTAAGGAAACGTATAGAAAAAGTGCTGGTACTGTTCACCTGGGAAACAGAAAAGGAAATGGTGCTTTAGCATGCAATGCATGCCTCACTGGATTTCACTAAATTGCCCTTGCTTTAGCACTGAGTCGCAGGAGAAATACAGCATTTCACAAAGCAGGTAGACTCAGAAAAACTGTAAATGATTTCTGGGATATTAAATTCACAGGGACTAAGATCTATTGTGCCGGCCTAATTATTTTGAAATACTGCGGGTAAATCAATGGACGTACACTTAACATTTAATTATAGGGACCATCTATTACTTCCACTGTGTGGGCCAAGTCCTGCTCTCATTTGCAATTAATGAAATCTTCCTACAGGCAGCAATTCTGTGTGAAATGGGCAGCATTTCAGCGCTCGTTTGATGGTACACGTTGTGACAGAAGAAAAAGCCGGGAGCAGAACACACGGCTCTTGCTTTCCCACCACTGGCCTAGAGGTGGCATTGCAAAGGTCTCCACAAAAGTCCGCTAAAGGAAAGTACAGCTTCCTTCTCAGTGGTTTTCCTGAAGGAAAGGACCTCTTGGGTCTATGCTGGGTCAGCTGAGCTTCTGCCGTCCAAAATCAATGCAGCATTTATGGCAAATGATGATTTTTCTCTAATTCGCTCAGAATTTGTCACCTTGGCTCTTACCTGCTCGCTGCCAGGCTTAGGCAGTGCTGGGAATGGGGGGTCCTGCTCCAGCTGAAAGCTGGGGGACAGGGAAAAGCGAGTGCCATTCCCGATTTGGGGGAAGTATATTCCCCTTGCTTTGTGTTCTCCATGGTGCCCGTTTAGAGATGATGATGGCAGACTTTAAATTGTGACTGATTCTGTTCAAGGCTTGGCACTGTCAGGGGTATTTGTGTGTTTCCAGGCAGAACATTGCTGTAGCATTTGTTCCCAGCTTGTTTCTAGGTTTTTGTCTGTCTTCCTCGTGAAAAAAGATCAGGTTTTGAGCTGGAAGCTCTCAAGAGCAGGGATTGCTGGCTGTGCATTCTCTGTATGACTAGAAGAGAAAATGGGTTAATTTTACTTCACTGCTAGGATCTCCTGGCACAAGGTTCACCCTGTGCCGAAAATGTGATTCACAGAAGGATATTATCCATCCAAGTAACTCATTAAAGGGAGCAGGTATGACTTGGGATTATCCAAAGGTCCTACTGCCATCATCCCCCCTTTGCTACCTGCCGATGTCAGAGCCACCTAAACTCCTGCTGTCCCCGTCTGTCCTGTGGGTCTGTGCTGTGCTGGAGATGGCCTGCCCTAGGGCTGCTCCTTGGGGAACACTGCTCCTTGGGGAACACTGCTCCTGGGGGATCGTGCCTCTCCTTGCTCCATGGCCTCCAGGGCAGCTCCCAGCAGACCTGCCCTCCGCAGGGCTGCATCCCCCGGCACAGCGGCGCCCTTACAGGAGGGGAAGGCATCTCCCGTTGCCATGACAGTGAGCCTGTCGGGATGAGCATTCCTTCCTGCGAGCAGCATTCAGGGCCTAGAGCAGTGCCGTGCCTCCCGAAGGCTGTTGGTGCCAGCGTGAGCAGAGCCTGGGGGGATGAAGGGGCAGGGGGAGCTGCTGCTGCCGCCGCGGCCCCTTCCCCGCTCGGGCTGCGAGCGGTGCCGGGCGGTTCTGCCTCTTTGTTCCCCGGCACGGATCCAGCCCAGCCTCCCTTCCCCCAGCACAGCCCGCTTAGCTGGAGCACACCACGGCGGAAAGGGATTAGAAAGGAAAGCCATCCTTGCTGCAGCGAGGGAGAGAGAGCATAAATAAATCAGCGCCATGGAGGGTGCTGTGCCCGGCCTGGGCTCCCAGTCAGAGCCGCTCGGGGATTTGGGGTGTGCCGAGCCCTCCTGTGCGCTCCGGAGCTGCCCGAGGGCTCCCGCTGCCAGCCAGGGCTGCACTCAGAGCTGCTCGGGGATTTGGGGTGTGCCGAGCCCCCCTGAGCGCCCCGGAGCTGCCCGAGGGCTCCCGCTGCCAGCCAGGGCTGCACTCAGAGCTGCTCGGGGATTTGGGGTGTGCCGAGCCCTCCTGAGCGCCCCGGAGCTGCCAGAGGGGCAGCGGCCAGAGCCGCCCCGGCTCAGGGTCCGGCTCAGGGTCCGGCAGCGGCCAGAGCCGCCCCGGCTCAGGGTCCGGCTGGGTCCGGCTCAGGGTCCGGCTCAGGGTCCGGCTGGGTCTGGCTCAGGGTCCGGCTCAGGGTCCGGCTCAGGGTCCGGCTGGGTCCGGCTCAGGGTCCGGCAGCGGCCAGAGCAGCCCCGGCTCAGGGTCCGGCTGGGTCCGGCTCAGGGTCCGGCTCAGGGTCCGGCTGGGTCTGGCTCAGGGTCCGGCTCAGGGTCCGGCTCAGGGTCCGGCTGGGTCTGGCTCAGGGTCCGGCTCAGGGTCCGGCTCAGGGTCCGGCTCAGGGTCCCGAGCAGCCAGAGCAGCCCCGGCTCAGGGTCCGGCTCAGGGTCCGGCTCAGGGTCCGGCAGGGCTCAGCCCGGCTGGCCTCGCTGCAGGGAGCTCCTGGGACGGCCCAGAGCCGTGTCAGCCCTGCCCCGGCAGAGCGCAGAGCCACGGCATCAGGCTGGCCTTCAGGATTCTTTCAGTGGCTGGTGTTGGCACACGGCTTGTTTCTGTTTGGATCTATGAAGAGTTGTGTTTTCACTCTGTGTAAATTAGTCTTATGTAGGTTGCAAACAGCCTATTTATGTCTTGAAAGTTTTTTAAGATTTTTACAAAATCTGACTTTCTTGGAGCCACGTGACTGGGAGCTGGAGGAATGGATTTTCAGGTTGATCAGGGATACAGCATTACACTGTGAATTATCCTTTCCCCCAAAATCTGTCCCATAAACCAGGGCTGGCACTGGCACAGTACAGGGTGGCAGGGGGACGTTCAGCCAGCCTTGACAACTCAAAATAGAGTGAAAAGTTAAGTGAGCACAGCCCTATGGGTGAGCCAAAGTGGGAGCTGGGACGTGCTCCTTGCTATGGGTTAGGCTCAGTGTGGCTGGTGTCAGTGTCCACAGGTCACCTGGCAAAAGCATCCCCAGAGAGAAAGGGCTTCTTGCAAGCATGGGTGGAAAAGCAGCTGGGCATGGGAGGACGGGGGGGAAGACTGCAATTAAGCAAACCTGCTTGGTTTGTGCAGGCTTTGCAGCCTTGAAATGTGGGTTAAAACTGGTGAAAGGCACCCAGAGGTGAATGCTGAATAAGGACAATTGAGACCATATCTTCCCTGAGCTGGTTAAAGATTGACTGTGGTTTGGCACTTTTCCTCAGTTCTTGTTTTTATTTGCTCCAGCCACTGGGTGCTGAGCAGTGATAAGCACCCCAAAGGCTGCATCCTTTGTGAAGGGGCTGTCTCCAGAGCACCGGGGGCAGTGGGGCTGGGAGGGGCTTTCAGTGCCTGTACCAGGGAGGGAGACCCCAGGTAACACCCAAACAACACCAGAAAGGGGCATTGAAAGGGGTTTGGGTTATGAGGTGTGATCTGTGACCACAGCTGTGATGCTGAAGGGCTCTCAAGCACAGGCATTTGGGTGTGGTGTTCTGTACAGCCTCGAAATACAAAGAGTCAGGACCACACTCCCCAGAAAATGCTGGGTGTTTCCTGGTGGTGTTGTGCCTGCGGGAATGGATTAAGTGAGGATTCCCTCATTTGGGAAAGGGGGGTGGCTCCTTAATCCCCAAAGCCTGGATTTACAGATCCTAGAGAGAGTAATCACGGACAGTGGATTAGCATCTGTTGGGGAGCCTGGCAGGAGAGGGCAGCGTGGCACTGCCAACCCCAGGGCTGGTCCTCACCCTTGTTTGCAGCTCTTTGCCCAGGCCCATGTCTCAGACATGTTCACTTGGAAACACAACGTTCACAGAAAGGAAGATGTCAAAAAGAGCATTTCCTCAAGTCATGGATGATTTCCTGCAAGTGAGAAGCGTGTAAAACAGGTCTGGGGCAGGTGACAAATGATGGCAAGGGTGTGGTGTGTTTGTTTGTTTTTGTAAGCACCTTTAAAATTGCTCTTGCAAGGCTTCTGCCATCACAAACTGAGCCAGCCTTCAGCCAGAAGAAGAGAAGGAGGAGATGCTTGTCAGTCAACAGAAACTAGCTGGTGTGGGGCCATCCTCATGCTGCCCAGAGGCGTGTTGGCCTCCAGCCATGGAAGAAAAGCCGTGGTTAGTGCCTTGTTTGTGTGGGGAAGCCTGGAAAACAGTTTGTGGCAGTATGGCCCTCATCTGTTATGTAGTGTGGCTCAGCTGTCAGGGAGCAGGACCATGCACTGCTTTTCTCTGAGAATGCCCAGCCCAGGCTTTTCAGCAAGGTCTGACTTCTTTGCTATCCCAAACAAAACCTTAAAGCATACAATTTCCATACAGATATAGCACAAGGGAAGTACTGAGCCTGGCTGAGGCATATTTCCCCTGGGAGATCTTGCAGGAGAAATGAACCATATTGGCTTTTCCAACTGGCCTCAGGTACTGCTGCAGCAGCCCATGAGCTCAGTGGTGTGTGTGTTTGTCTGGCAGGAGGCAGTTGCCTCAAACACAGTGAGGATGTGCTCCCCAAGAGCTCCACCAATTCAAATTTAGAGCTGCATTATTTATTCAGACAGGATTTTCTGGCAGCAAACCTCACATCCTTTTCTGCATCCTCCGTAGTGAAGAGGAAGGCTGGAGCTCAGTGTGATGGTGCCCAGAGCGTGGCCGTGCTGCCTGGCAGTGCCCAGGCTCAGCCAGGAGCCCCCTGGGGCAGGGCAGCTGGAGCTGCAGGTGCTGCTGCTCGGCTCCTGCTTGGCTGCATTCCTGAGAGGTTCCCTTTGGGCACTCCTGCTCACCTCCCTGCAAGAGCAGCCCTTCAGCCAGCTTGGCTTTCAGCACAGTGTGATCATCTCCTTCTCCATTCCTGGCCCAGCTGAGGGTGCCTGTTCTCTCCTCTCCTGCCACTGCGCTGATGGAGAGGGAGCTTCTTGTTCTCCTGCCACCAGTGCCCAATGGGAGGCTCTGCTCTGCCCAGAAGAGGGCACAGCTACCCCAGAGCACGGCAGAGGAGCACCCAGCTACTGCTGGCAGAGGAAGCTCCATCAGCAGAGTTTTGTGCCTTTTTTCTTTCCCTCCTGGGCTATGTCTAATTGAATTTGGATAGTAGGGGTTTTTGTTAAGAGGCTGTGCCACTGCACTGGAATAACTGCTCCTACAATTTATGCTTTCAATTTAAATGTTGCCAAGGAGCTGTGCTAGCCCTTGCCTCTTACAGGGAGAAAATCCTTTCTGTTGTTGAAAATTGACTGCGTGCAAGTCTCTGAGGAGCAGCACCAGTTTGTACCAGTCCCCAAACAGGAGCAGTGGTCTGAGTGTGGTCTGTAAATCAGGTCAGTGACATTAGCAAGGCAGGAGCAGCAAACAGCCTGGTGCTGTTCTCCCGTCTGTGCTTGGAGGAGACCCAGAATGGCACCAGAAGGGCTGCAGGGAGAGAACAGGGTGTCTTGGCAAACCTGTGTGTATGTGATAGTCAAGAGAAGCTTTTGTTTTCAGCAGGGGGTTTTCCATGGCTCCCATGGAGCCATCATCCCGAGTGCTCAGAGACAATGCCCAAGAATAGCAGCTAATGGGGCAGGGTGGGAGAGAGAAGGTGAACAACTTTTTATTGCTACCATATGCTTTAAATCCCTTCAGCTCTCTTCCTATAGCCAAAGTTAGGGGTTTTTTTTTCCATTGGCAATTTTTATGCTGTTTCAAAAGAGCCAGATTAGCAAAGCAAAACCAAGGAAGTAACTGCCTGCCCACCCCTGGGATGCCTTCCTGCTCCTGCCTGCTCTCAACATCTCATCAACTCACCTTCAGGCACCTTCCTGGTTTCACCACCGTGGTCAAATCAAAGAATGAAGAGTCCTTTGCTCAGAGCAGAGACCACCAAGATAAACGCAGGAGTTGTTATTCCAATCTCAGTGCACGCCTGGAGTGCTGGGGAGCGTGTGCTGGAGGGAGGAGATGGATCCCAGCCCGTGGGGGAGAGGGCAGTGTCTGAACTGCTGCACGGGTGTGAGCATCCTGCAGGCCCCCTGCCCTGCCAGCAGAGGCTGGAGCTGATTTTTCAGTCAGGGCACTGCTGGGGATGGAGGGGGCAGACTTGGCAAAGCATGATCCTGTTTGCTCTGATCACTAAAGGTCACGAGGTGGCTCCGTCTGTCAGTGGGAGGAAATGAACTCTGGCATCTTCAGCAAACTAATTTCAGGCTTGTACTGATTCCCCTTTCAGTTTAATTTAATCATCTTTGGTGTCTGATTCTACAAACACAGCTTTGTACTGCTAAACCTTTGCTGCATATTAGCTGAGAGGCAGCTGGAATTTGAATTTTATTTGAGTATAGTAGGAAACCTTATATTTAGCACTTGGCAAATCTCTCGAATGCAAGAGCACATCAGTTTATAAATGCAGGTTGCTTTGATCAGTGCAATTTTGGAAGCTTAAGTATGAGAGAGAGAATATAGGCTGGGTACTGATACTCGTAAAGGAGAAATAGACAAGTATTCCACCAGGTGATTGGAATGACATTACTCTACAATATCAGCCTACCTGGAATTTGGTGCAAAGGATTGTTTGTAATAGAAAAACGCCTTGGGTCACAAAGTCCTTGCAATGCAGTCCTTTGTAGCCTGCAATGTCAGGGTCAGGTACAGAAACACTCAGGTGAGGGGGCTGAGGACAGCCAAGAATGGCCGGAGCTGGACTGACCCAGGGATGTGGTGCAGACCAGGAAATGAAGAGAAGCTGAAATAGCAGTGAGATAAATGCCTGCTTCCATCCCTCTTCTCTCTTGGACAAAACCCCTGCTGGCTTCTTTGCCATGCAGGATGCCAAACTAAGAGTCACTCTTGGCATTAAAGCACGTGTAGGATGCAGGGTTTAGCCATATGTTCTAACAAAAGCGAGTACTTTAGTTTGCAGTTTGGGGCTGGAGCTGGAGGCATTCCCAGTGATTGCCTCTTCCGAGAGCCCATGTCCCTTTGGAACCTGTCCCGTCTCAAAAGGAGCCACCTCTGAGCAATTCCCAGCAGCTCCCACAGGCACATGGACCCAGCTGGACATTCTGGGGTGGCCCCTGGCACATCCCTGGGGCTGCTGTTAGAGGGAGGAGTGCTTGGCACCTGCGGGGGGGCAGCAGGGCCTTTAGCAGCTGGGAGGCTCATCTGTGGGTTTATTGCTTCCCCAGAAAGACTTTGATTCTTAGAGAGAGGGTTCCCTTTGCATAGGAAAAGTGATTGCTTCCAGACCTTAGGAGTACGTGGTATTAAGGAGCTCAGGGTCTGCTCCCAGCAGTAACAGTGACTTTGCCCTTCGTATTTGCATGGGCAGAACAGGAAATGGAGCTTCAATGAAAATATTATCAGTGGTGCTGTGGGCATGATAATGGAGCCTTCGCCACCTCCCAAAAAGCAGTAAGATGAAGAGGTGACCCTTCCTAGGCTTCTGACAGCTACTGGCTTCCAAGAAGTACGCCATCACTTTGATTTATTGACATGCAGTTAGTTTTCAAGATCAGGCAGCACTGTGAGTTCAGATCTTCTGGAGCAGAAATGGAGATGGATTATCCCCACCTCCCGTGTGCTGTGAGGAAAGGAAAGGCTGATATTTTCAAAGCAGTGCAGTGAGATGGTGCACTGGCCCCTCAGCCCTGGGGTTGCTCATTCTCTGCTTTGGGCTCTGGCTGCCCTCCCCAGATGGGGCTCCTTGGGGAGCTTCCCCAGGAGATCTGCAGGGTTTGGTCTGTGCGAGCCCCAGCATGGCCCAGGGGCCCAGCCTGGGAGATGGAGCACACAGGCCTTTCACAGGGCCAAGAGCTCACGTCCCACTGTCAGAGCTCCTTCCGGCCTGGGATTCCGTCTGCTCCACAGCCCAGCACATCACCGTGGCCCAGTGAGCACTGGGGACACTGCAACCATTGTTCTTATCATGCCTTAAGCTTGAGTTTTTTATATTTTTCAGATTTTGGGCTGTTTTGGTGTGTAGTTCTGAGCTTCATATTAAGGGATGTAAGCTCTCTTCACAGAGCAGGGAGACAAAACTATTTCTTCTCTAGCTGGGGGCCAAGGAAAAGTGAGACAAATCTCAGCCCAAGAGCACAAACACCGTGAGCTGGAGAGAGAAAAACAAGCAGGATGGGACTTGATAACCTAAAGCTGTATTAAATAGTATAGTTTCCTGTGGCTCTAACAGCAGGCACAGGAATGTTCCCAAAATTGTCAAGAAGTTCTTTTCTCTCAGAATTGCAGGTCTGACTAAGATTATCAAAGATAGAGTGCTGCTAAAGGGCACAGTAAGTGCTGGGGCACTCTGATTTCCACCTGAACTTTTGGCTTGTCACCTATTGCAGAACTTCCCACAAAGTATGAAATGTAACCTTGAGGTCAAACAAGAACTTTTTGGAGCAATGCTATTTTTACTTCTCTCTGTTTCATGTAGGCAAACACGTGCAGCACAGACCATCAGTCCTGATGAAGTGCCATTGTATAATACTGGAAAAATGCACATTTGATCTAGTCTGCATTTCCTAAAACCTGTGTTATTGATTTGACAATATATTTTTCCTCAGACAAAAAAATTCTGCAGTTATTTATTCATTCTTGCCCCTTGGAGAGCTCGCTACCATCTGTTTTTCTTGGCTTTGCATTACCTTATTTTTTTCCACTTGTTCTTTTCCCACTGTGCACCACTGAAGGACTATACTATACATTATCTCATAGCCAAATTATGCAGGGTATTGTAAACATGTTGTAAACTTTGCCAGATGCAAAGTCAAGGGCTCTGAGAGATCTTGCTCAGTACTGGAAATGATCTTTGAGGAAAGAAGGCAGCTTTTGGAAGCACATTTGCAGGTAAGTGTGACACAAAGGTGTAATAGTGCTTTTGCAAAATGCTGGGGGGAGGAAAAGGAGCGAATCCCTTTGTTCACGGATCCCAAACTTCAGTGCAGAGGCCAAGAAGTCCCTGAAACAGGGACTGTGTCCCTGAACCTGAGACACAGCAGGGCTCTGGCAGCTGGGACAGCCATCTGAGCCTGGTACAGTCCCACACTGCTGTCCTCTCAGGCAGGACAGGACAGGACAGGACAGGACAGGACAGGACAGGACAGGACAGGACAGGACCATCTCAGCCATCTGAGCCTGGTACAGTCCCACACTGCTGTCCTCTCAGGCAGGACAGGACAGGACAGGACAGGACAGGACCATCTCAGCCATCTGAGCCTGGTACAGTCCCACACTGCTGTCCTCTCAGGCAGGACAGGACAGGACAGGACAGGACAGGACAGGACGGGACAGGACCATCTCAGCCATCTGAGCCTGGTACAGTCCCACACTGCTGTCCTCTCAGGCAGGACAGGACAGGACAGGACAGGACAGGACAGGACAGGACAGGACCATCTCAGCCATCTGAGCCTGGTACAGTCCCACACTGCTGTCCTCTCAGGACAGGACAGGACAGGACAGGACAGGACAGGACCATCTCAGCCATCTGAGCCTGGTACAGTCCCACACTGCTGTCCTCTCTGGCAGGACAGGACCATGCTCAGGGCACATCACAGCACTGAAGCTCCTGCATGGTCCCAGAGCTGTCTCTGGAGCTGGAGCAGCCACGTCCTGGGAAGATGCAAACCACAGAGCTTCTTGTGCTCTGCCTTGCATGGTTGGGCCCATTGCTGCCCTCAGAAATAAGAGTTGAAGGGCAGGAATCACAGGTGTGTGAGGATAAGTCTGTGCAAATATCCCTAGTTATAGATCTTTGTGTATCTTTTGATCATTCAGCAATGAGAATGTTGGCAGTAACAATACCAGGCGTACCAGAAATCGTGGCTCAAAAATATACAATCGCTTTAAAACCCCCTTTATGAAATGTATCTGTTCTGTCTGTCCTCTGGTGACTGATGTCAGTTACAGTGAAGGTCATGCCTTCAGGCTTTCATCCCGTGGTACACTTCCCAAAAGGGCAGAAATCTCTGTGGAGACACCACTCTTGGCCAGGAGCGGGCAGTGCAGCAGGGAGGAGCAAGCAGCACGGAAATGGAGGGGACTGTCACCCCTGCTGACAGAGAGACGGGCCATGGGGCTGCACCAATGCACTCCAGACTACTTGGAGAGGAGTAAAAAGCAATGTGGATGATAGAGCCACGGGGAAGAGCCTGTTTCAGTGCATGTTGGACATGCAAAGTTCCTGTACAGGCTGGTGATACTCACACAGCCCTCAGTGAAATGCAGCTGTCTCCATTCTCTATACATTCATAGTGAATGCTGTTGGGCTTGCACTTAGACTGACAGGGAAAGCAAAGGCACCCTAGGTTTAGAGGAGGTGTGAAGTGCAGTTATGAGAGTCATTGTTCTGCTGCCAGAGGAGTGGCCCTCAAAGAGCATTTGGGACAGAGGCCAGGGGCTGCACAGGAGCACAGGTGCTGGCTTGGCAAAGGCCCACCCTGCCCTGCATCCTTCACCTTCCTCCCGCTGCAGCAGCCCAGGACCTTGAAAGGCTGCTGCCACCAACACCAATAGCTGGACAGGGCGTTCATCTGCATTGCTTGGGGAATTCAAACCTGTCTTTTTAATTATTCCAGCAATACTTCATCTTCCTCTCCAATGGTTAGCAAAAAGGATCACCAGTTCAGCTGTACTTACATAATGTGGCTGTGAATATCCTATGACTTATTGCCCTATCCCTGATCTTTTCACAGGGTTAAGAGCTTAGGGGTGAAGAATTGCTTGGCTGGGTAAGATGCATTTCTTTTTGCAAAGGATGGATGATGCTCTTCCAGCCCTGGAAGTATTCTTGTGAAAGTTATTTTTTCTCTACAGTCTTTTATTACTATGATGGGCCTATGTTCATAGGCTTGCACTCTCATTAAGAGGCACACATTTAAATAAGGGGCTTTAATCAACAATTTTCATCATTATTTAAATCAGCTAGCAGGAAACACAAAATTGATTATTTAAATTAATCTTGTTCTTCATTTGTAGTTTTAAATTATTTTCCTAAGGAACAACTGATACTTCCTCACCGGAGCCTGGTACTCTTTTTTCACTTGTGATCAGGATATGCTATTATCATATTTATTTAAGAATCTGCATATTAAGTCTAAAGTTACTTAACAATTTTCATTTATGTGACAAACCGATGACTGATGCCTCTACTCCATGGCTTATTTTAATGTTCATGTTAAGGTGCACTGCAGAAAAAGTAACATACATTAGTTACTGTGCTCAGTAAATCACACACTAATCTTAAATACAATGGAGGGATGGGGCAAGGGGAAGAACACAGGTATCAAAACTGATTCTGCATTTGAAATGGACATCTTGAACACAGGAAATATTATCTCTGACAGCATGCTGGGGTGTTTCTAATCACCAAATCCTTACAAAGACTCACATGGGAGAAGGTGCAATCTCCTGTTCCCTCTTTGTTTTCAACCCCCAATGATTTTCTCAAATTGGAGTGAACTGAAAGGAAGAATGTGCATCCTGAGAAGAAATGGGTGTGTTGGAAATGGGCTTAGAGTCTCAAGAATCCCCTGACCAGTTGGTTCAGCAAATACTTCAGACACTGCAGTAGCTTGACTTAATCTAAAACTTGTAGAGGTTAACTGCTATTTCTTTTAGTATTACAATGAAATTTAGGCCATAATGTTTAGTGCCACTGGTTCAGGTTTTAAATTAAAATTATCAAATTTTAAATGTATAACGATAAATAAAAAAAAAAAATCCTGCTCTCTGATTTTTCTGGAAAAGGGACGTGTTGTATTCTTATCTGCCTTTAATTTGCATCAACTCTAGCTCTGGGCAGTTGCAATGACTCAAGGAGCCATATTTCTGATTCATACCATTGTGTGTAAGGTAAAAGCAAAATGAACCTTTTTGAAAAGCTTTGGGGTATATCTGTTTTTCAGATTGAAGGTATTAGGTAGATAGTCACATTCATCCTTAGGGAAATTCAGCTGACTTCAGTGGAGAAACTAATGTCCAAGTTAGAGACCTGGTTTCTTGTTGGCTTCAGCCATGGAGACAGGGAGTCCAGGGCTCTCTGGGAGTACAAGGATGGGTTTTCCTGTGCTGGTGGATGATCAGCCTCCCTCCCATGTGAGTCTCTGCAGGTTCCTGTTACTGAGGCTCCGTGCCAGCCGTTCTCCCAGCACCCCTGGGCTGTGGAGGGGTTTCTGCTCCCTCCCTCCCTCCCTGCCCTGTCACTCCTGCAGTGGTGCAGTGCCTCCCTCCTGGTGCTGCAGCTTGGCAGCCATCAGCCCATTCTGCCAATTCCTGACACAGTTTCCTCCAAGTCACGCTTGAGACTAAAGACAAAACAGCCAAGGCTTGGTTTCTGTTTGTTGCCCAGAAGCTGTGTGTAGCATGCCAAGATGTGACATGCAGCACCTTGCATTGCAGACACACACCACTCATGCTGACTCAGAGCAGGGAAACCCTCACTGCCTTGTCCCACCTTATTGCTGCTCTCATGCACCGGGGAAAGGCTTCAGCTTTGGGCTGAGGTTTAAAACTAAGGTGTGGGGGGTTTTCCCTTAAAGTTTTAGCCTGGCTTGGGGTTTTCTGGGGAGAGGTTGGGTTGTTTAGAGTTTTTACCAGAGCCTGAATGTTCTTTGGTAGCTGCTGCTTCCAAATGATGCTTCTGGCTGCAAAACCCACTGCAAAGAAATGGAAACCAGGAGCAGCAGAGTCACTTCAACAATGGCACCCACGCAGGGTGACCCCAGTCAGCCTGTCTCTGAATTCCACATCTAGGAGGTGAAAATTATGGCCCAGGGTTTTGAATAACTTTATGCTATATTTTGGGCTGTTTGTGCTGGTCTTTGGCCCAGGTCCCTCCCAGAAAGCAGAGTGGCCCAGCAGTGCGGTGGGCAGGGGCAGAGGCTGGAGCAGGAGCTCGGCCATCCCAGCAAACACTGACACCGTGTGCTGGGGAGAGCCAAGGGAGCTCCTTTTGTCTCAGCATTATGCAGAGCAGTGATAGAGCAGAACATGAAAACAGCAGAAGCAAGCACTGCTGTAATGGGTAATGGATGAGCACATTTCTGATGGATTTGTTGTTGTCGTTGTTGTTGTTATAGGGTTTTTCATATGTGCAAAACCTATTTGGGCCTCGGATGCCTTAGTGCTGTGAGAGCCTCAGCCTCTGCACATCCCTCTGCCTGGCCCAGCACATCCACCCCACACAGCTCCAATGCACCTTTGTCTTCAAGCTGTTCCTGTCGAGTCCTCTCTGCTCCTGCCACACAGGGCACATGTTAATGCAAACAGGCATCAAAGAAACCAGAAATGATGTGCAATTCAACGTCATTACTATGAAATCACTCCTCTCCCATGCAGGGCTGTATCAATCAGGTCAGCTTTGGGTCTCTTCTTCCCAGGAAGCCTCTGCTGCAGGTGCCTCTGAAAAGCACTCTGCTGTTTGTGCTCCGTGTTTCCTGACAGGGAGGCTTGTGGTCATCCATGAGCACACACCATCATCTTCCTACTGATTTAGCATGTGGAAGGATGGGTACAAGCCTTTATTAAAGGCAATCTTAATCTTTCTTATGGAACATTTCATAAACATGTAGGCTTAGAGCAGCTTTCAGAGGCAGCCACAAATTGCCAGCAGTAATACACCAAAATTAGATGGGCTAGATGGGGTTTGTCTGTTGTCATCCTCTGATTGCTTCCTTCCATCACTTGCCGTAACCGGATTTGTCCCTTAGCACCTGACCATTGTCTGGGGAGAGCTTACAGGTAACAAAACACACTGGCACGGTTGTTTTTATATTAAAAAATATATAATAACTGAGGTCCAAGTGCAAAAAGCAGTGGGTGGGTGGATGTAGGGGCATGTGGGTGAATGGCTGCAGAGTTGGGGTGCACACGAATGGATGTGGGTAGGAGTGTGGATTGGTACATGGGCAGGTGCATGTATTGGTGGAGGGATACATGAATTGGCTGTGGATGAGTGCTCAGGTGGGCGGGTGCATGCATGGATGCATTGGTTGGTGCATGACCGGGCGGGTGCAGGAATGGGTGTGTGGTGCCCAGGTGCATGGGTTGCTGCGGGAATAGGTGGGTGATACACGGGTACGTGCACGCACGGGTGGGCGCACAAGCTGGTGCCCACATGGACGGAGGGGTGCACTGGCGGGGGCAGGCACGGCTGTTTGGGGGCAGGTGCCTCGGCTGGTGCAGGAGCGGGCGCTTGGGCGGGCAGGTGCGCGGGGCGGTGCAGGGATGGCTGGGCGATGTACGAGCGCACGGTGCGTGCAGCGCTCGGTGCGCGCCGGGGTGCCGGGGCCGGTGCGGAAGCGGTGTGCGCCCGTTGGGGCGGCCGGCCGGACAGCCGGACAAAGCCCCGTGCCGTGCCGGGCCGTGCCGGGCCGTGCCGCGCCGCGCCGTGCCGCGCCGGGCCGTGCCGTGCAGGGCCGTGCCGTGCAGGGCCGTGCCGCGCCGTGCCGCGCCGTGCCGTGCCGTGCCGGGCCGTGCCGCGCCGTGCCGTGCCGGGCCGTGCCGCGCCGTGCCGTGCAGGGCCGCGCCGCGCCGTGCCGCGCCGTGCCGTGCAGGGCCGCGCCGTGCCGTGCAGGGCCGGGCCGCGCCGCGCCGCTCCGCTCCGCACAGGTGCGCAGCTGCCGCCGGCCGTGGCAGCGCGGCCCCGGCGCTCCGGGCGGGGCGGGGCTGCGGGCCCGCTGCGGGGGCGGCGCTGCGTCCGCCCGGCTCGGCTCGGCTGGGCTCGGCTGGGCTGGCACGGGGGCGGTGGCGGCACCTGCGGCCGCGCCGTGCGGAGCGAGCGGAGCCGGGCCCGGATGTAACCGGAACATGGCGCTGGGGGCGGCGTGACGGCGGCGGCCGAGGTAGGCAGGCGGGCAGGCGGGCGGGGAGAGAGGGCGGCGGGGCCGGGGCGCGGGGGCTGCCCCTGCCCGGGGGCCGCGGGAGCCGGGGGCCGCCCGGAGCCCGGAGCCCGGCGCTGTGCGCTCCTGGCAGCGCCGCTGCCCGCGGACAAAGGCACGGCCCGGGCATCCCGGCCGCACCTGTGCGGAGCGGCACGGCCGCGGGCGTGCCAGGGCATCCCGGCTCCTCTCCGCGGATCGCCGTGGCTGCTGTTGCTTTTGATAGCTCGCCGGGGTTTCCTACAACAATGGCTTTTCTCTTCTTTTTTCTTTTTAAGCCATTTTCCTTTTTGCCATTTGCCCTCCCAGAAGTTGCTCCCAACTTTCCGCGAATATGATGTGCTTTTGGGTTTCCCCCAGGGAGCAGGTGCCCAGAGAGCCGTACAGCCGCTCCTGGAGATGCTCCTACATGCGCCCCTACACCTCTACTCCCTCTTTTTTCTTTTTTTTTTTTCTTTCATGTAAAGGGTTAGAAATGCCTGCAATCGACTCCGCTCTTCTTTCAGTGTTCATGAGCCTCGGATCATCGCAGCTGAAGAAAATGAGCTGCATAGTGACTGCCGTGCTCGAATAACACTCCAGCCTCAGGCCAGGAGAGGTGGTTTTTTCATGGTATCGATCAGACCTTGAGAATTTTTTACCAACCCGCCAGCAGCACGCAGGCTGCCTTTCTTCCTCTTTGTTACATACCAGCCCTCTACTAACAGGAAGAAACAATGGGATTTTTTCCCCCCCAATTTATTCAGTGTTATATCTAATGGGCTGTCATTGCCAGTAAGGATACAATTCCCAAGAACTTGAGAGGGGCCAGCAGTGACACTCCTCTGCTAGTAGCCTTTCCCGTTCATTTTAGAATTTTTTATGTGCTTTAGCATTTGTGAAATGAAGGAAATGAGTTGGTATCTGTGTTGAGCACGATCTCGGTGGTCCCTGCTGCCCAGACAGCACCAAAGGAATCCTTGCTCCGAGTGTGTTGCCTTTATCGTGCGGTGAAACTTGCGCTGCGCTGCTGGGGGTGCAGCAGGGAGCAGCCGTGCTGCCCTGCCCTGCCCTGCCCTGCCCTGCCCTGCCTGCTGCCACGGCCGGCACTGGGGCTGCCAGCACGGAGCATCGCTGCTGGTGCTGCTGCTGCTGGGGACAGAGCTCTTGGCACGCCGGGTGTCGGGGTGGCTCTGGCCGTGCCTGAGCAGGGTGCTGCGGAGGTGCCAGTGGGTGTAGTGCCGCTCCTGGGGCTCCCTGGCCCTCTGCCCCCCAGGAGCTGCGCGGGAAGCTGGAGAAGCTCCTCTGGTTCACGTTGAGCTTCACAAAATGGCCCTTTGCCTTGCTCTTTTTTCCTGCCCGTGCGTTGCTGTTTCTGCTGTGTGTGCATGCCCGTGGTGAGCAGCTGCTCTGCTGGGTTTCAGGTGGCAGTGAGGGACCTGGCTGCGGGGGGCAGGGCGCTGGTTTCAGAGCTGGCTGTGCCAGCTAAAGCTTTGGGAGTTACTCCTTGTGGTTCGCCTTACTGCCTATTGCTATGGCTTAGTCACTTTTCTTTGGCTGTAGGTCATTTTAGGTTGATGAAAGGTCTTTGCTCACTGTGGAATTGTGTATTTATGCTATCAAATGTATTAATTGGAGATTAATTGAATAAAAGCATTGTTTTAATCAAGGGAAAGACTTTCATGTCTCATGTTGAGAGTGCTAAAGTTAAACTTTTTCCTTTCTCCTGCTTCAAACATGGTTTGTATCCCAGTGAGACCATGATGTCTAGCTGAGATGCGTTTGCACAGATGATCTGAGTCCAGCCTGCCGTAGTCCCACATCCCTGTTGAGCAGGAGCTCGGGGTGCTGTTGCTCACCGCTGTTTCACCCTCACTCTGAGGAAGTGAGAGCTCACTGGTCACAGCAGTGTGTGTGTCCTCAGCTGGAGGGACTGCTGGACCGGGCTCCACTGGGCAGCCCAGGAGCCATTCCACACTGGGGAGCAGTGCCACAGAGAAGCCCTGGCAGGCCTGTTGTGGAGAGCCCTGGCAGGAGTCATCAGCAAATCCCCTTGGCAGCCGCTGTGGAGCCAGACCTAGTCAATCCCATTGCTCCTTTGATTCCCTGATTTCTTTGGCACCTCTCTTTGCCTCCCAGTGGCTTTTCTGTTTGTTTGGGTTTTTTTCCTGGACATCTTCATCCATCGTGAATAGTCACAGTATGTCAGTGTTTGATTTTCAGTGAGTTCTCAGTATCCCAATGGCTGATTCTAAAATGGAAGCGTGTAACAAGCCAAGTTCCTGCAAAACATTTTACTTCCCCATTATTATTTGCCAGTGTAACAGATTTTGGCAACTCTTACTCTGGAAACTAGTATTTGGGAAGTACAATGCAATGTAAGAGATTTGCTCCCCAGTGTCAGCTCGTGCTGTCAGTCAGCTGAGAACAAACATCTCGTGGTAGTTAATCACAACTCTTAGTTTGGCTTTACCTTGTCAGTGTCACTTCTGACCCCAGATTTGCTACTGACATAGGGGAGACAAACTGTTCTCCTTGACGTGAGCTGGGGCATGCAGCTGGGGTTTAAAGCTGAGTTCTAGGAGAGCTCCAACTCGTGCAGCGGGAGCCCAAGAGGTGATGCTGGCACAGATCTGTCAGGGGCACAGGTGGCAGCTGCTTCAGGGATGGATGGAAAAAAGAGCTGCAAAGACAGAGCAGAAGAGCACCTGCATCTCTGCTTCTCCTCTCTGATCACCCTCACGTCTGACACCTAAATCCTCTTCCTGCTTTGAAGCTGCTCCAGTTAGGAATCTGAAGTGTTTGGCATCTACTTGTTCAAAAACATAAACTGGCTCTGGTTTTACCGGTTTACTCTGCAAAAGCTCCAAACACGAGTGTGGCATGTGCCGAAACTGCCAGCAGGTGTGTGTGGGAACAACAGCTGAGGAGGTTCAGAGCCATAAATCCCAAACAAAACCTCTCTTTTAAATAGCTCCTTGGGATATCCTGCTCCTGGCATTAGCATTGCTGACTCATGGTGCTGTTTGACTGTCCTGGAGGCGTTTTTGGGACTCTCTCTGCTTTGCTCCGTGCAGAAGTCAGAGCAGTTTGTTTGCTGCATCTGCTGCAGGGTTTGGCCAGGTTTCCCCAGGTTTGGTGAAAGCTGAGCAAAACCTCTGTTGTCAGGATGGAATGGTGTGTGATTGCAGCCAGGTGAAACCAGACAAGTGATGATGGAGATTTCAGGTGGTTGACAGCCTCACACCTGTAGGGCCTACACTTTCTACCATCCTTCAGTTATACTCTTTATTTTTACCATTAATTCTAATCTCTTGAACATACTTGTCTTGCTACTCTAAGTACCAATTTGAAGCCGGAAATGTGTTTTAAACAACTGTTGGCTTAAAAAATGGATGGCATGACCAACAGAGCCTTGGTTTTGATGGCCCCTTCCCTTGTAGCTTATGCAGTGTCTGATACAGGTTTATGTGTTGATCAGTAGGAGCTTCATAGTGTACCTTCCTTCTTTCTAGATACAAAGCTTGATATATTTATGACAATTTGCCCCAGTTGCATTCAGCTGTGATGGGTGGTGAGGTGTGCCAGAGCACTCCCTGATGCACAGCTGCATTCACTTTATTATTAGGGAACAAGCTGAAAGGGGGAATGATCCAAAACCATTAACAGCTGTGAACAAAACCCCAGTTAGTTCTGCCCGTTCAAAAGGCAGCTCCCCCCAGCTCCCTTCAGAGCAAATTTCAGAGCACTTTAGTGGTGTTTAATGTTCAGGTAACTCTAATTAAGCCTTTAATCCATTAGGCCACAGAGATTCACTGGGGACTTGGCTGTTAGTGCGGGTGCTTCAGCCTGCATGTCACCGGGCCCAGGAGGACTCAATGTTGAATTTGGGGGTCTGTCCCTGTGACAAAGAAAACAAAATATTTCCTCTGCAATTACATGTTAAATTTTGCTTGTTTTGGTTTTTTTCCTGGAGAGAAAACAACTCGGGTCAGGACTGCGGCCAAGGCTTCTGGTCTAAGACCAGCCACAGTATTTGGTTCTCTCGTGTTTCAGCTGTGCCTGCTGAAAGCCCTGGCATGAAATTCCAGCTTTAAACCAAGTTCTGTGCCTTGGAGGGTTCAAAGATATCCCTTTCTGAGCGCTGCCTGTGAGCGCAGCGATGTGAGAAGTGTGTGCTCCCATTGCGTCGCGCAGAGCCAGCCACAACGCACCAAGTCAGCTAGTTTGCATCTTTTCCAACTTTTTCTTTTCTGTGCCGTGTGAGAATGCTGCCGCTTTTGGAAGGTGCATCTGGTGGAAGTGCAAAGCTAATAACTGTTTCAGATACAGAGCTTGAATATCTTTTGAAATCAAACCAGCAAAGCAGAAATACATGAATTAAGTTTAGCTCCTCAGGGCTGCCGTTTGCCATTTGCAACCTTCCTTATCTCCTGAGCAAGGCTTTTATTTAAACATGAGCTGTAGATGCCAGTTAATATTTACACGTCATGAGCCACCAAAGCTGGCTCCTGGAGGGCTGTGAGGGCTGGGGGCAGCCCTGCTGTCCCCTGTGAGCTCAGGGCACGGGTGCGCCCACCCTGTGTGTGCATATGGCGCGAGCACGGCCAGGCAGGGCGGCGTGGCTCGCTCCGAGGCACACAGCGATGCAGAGTGGAAGTGAAGCCCTGTCTCCCATCATTTTCCTTCTGGGCTCTCCTGGCTTTGCTCTGCTGCCGGAGGCTGCTGCCGGCAAAGGGCTCTGCCTGCAGCGGGGCACGCTGCCCCGCTGTCACAGGGCCGGGGCTCTGATTCTGCTGAACAAAGATGCTCTGCCAAAAATAGGTTAAGCCAAAGAACTTAGATGCCAAAAATAGCACGAGATATTTTTTTCCATTTTCTGACTGTCCTTTTTTTGACTGTGTTTTAGATTTATTGTTCCCTGCTGGAGGCAGCTAAAGAAATAAAAGAGGTACTGCAGCTGTAGGCGAGGGAGTAGTGGAAACAGACATACACGGTCACCTCTGATGGGGGAAGACTACATGTGTCAGCTATCCCTGTAGAAATACACAAAACTGACAATGTAAACAAACATGTGCCGTGTCACTAAACCGCTCTCTTAGCAGAAATGTTGGTTTTTTTAGAGGTTAAGGTACCCCACAAAGGGAAGGGTGGAGAGAATCCTGGTCACAAAGGGGAGGACAAAAGAAATGCCAGCAAACAGAAACTGGAATGAATAAATGCCACAGGAATGATCCTGGTGATAGCCCTATAAACCTTTTATTCCGACACGCTCTGCTGCGTGTGAATAATTCACTCGTCCCAAACTGGTGGCAGTGAAATCCACCCAGCACTTTTCACAGAGGCTGGGCAGGTTAGAGCTGTTAAAATGTAAGGCTTCTTTCTGGGGATTGTCCATAGGAGGTTTTGTGTGATGGAGTTAAACTCCAGCTGCCCCGCTCCCCAGGCTGGAGGCATGCTCAGAGGCTGAGCTGAAGGCTTGCACTGCAGCTATTTAAGGGGCTGAGCCTGGAGCTGGCAGTCAGGAGGCACCGTGGCTCTAATCCTGCCTCTGCTGCTCACTGAGCCACCTCCAAGAAGTTATTTAACCTCTGCGTGCCTCTGCTTGCCTCGGGGTAACAGCAGGGATTATGATAATTGCTTCTGAAAAGCACCTTGGGTGTTTAGTTTTATTTTTTTTCCAAAGGTGCAGAACTCTCCAGTTCTGATCTGGAGAAGCTTGATCCATCCCAGGAGGCTTTTCACAGGATTGTGAAAACAATTCTTAATGCCATATTGTTCGTTTGGGCCGTGTAAATAAAGAAACTTAATAGATTTTTGATGCATTTTTTGCACACCACCCACAGAAGGGCTCTTAAGATACAACCAAAGGACATAGAAATGAGGTATAGTTCAAAAGGATTGTTACGGGACACTTTGTGAAATACAGGTAAACTGGCAGAATGTTTAAATTGTTTCCTTTTTCAACCTAACCCTGCCAAGGCCACAGAAAGCTGGGTTTGCATGTATTAAACTTCTCTCACTTGGGTGTAAAGAGCCCAAAGGCAACAGATTTGTATCATTGCTCACTTGGATTTGGAGGGTATTTGGTTTTGTGTTTTACAGCAAAGGGTGATTTTCTAGGCTGAACAAGTAGGAAGGTTTCCCTGAGAGTGAGATGAGAGCAAAGTAAATGTGCCCTGAGCTGTGCCTCTATCCCAGATTTTGAAGCATGCTGGAAAGAATAATGGTACATGAATTTGTCTCTGTTGCACGCACTGAACTCCTCCTTCCCAAAGAGCAGAACTTGTTCCTATTGAAGCTGTGTGTCACAGGGAAATGCTAATCAAAGGGCAGAGAATTGCACGGCGGAGCTGCAGCTGAGAGCAGCGTGCTGCAGGAGCAGTGTGAGCATGGGCCGTCAGTGGGGTGCCTGCCTGGGAGGCACTGTCCCTGTCCCAGGGTGCTGCAGGAGCAGTGTGAGCATGGGCCGTCAGTGCGGTGCCTGCCTGGGAGGGAGGCACTGTCCCTGTCCCAGGGTGTGCACAGGAGCAGTGTGAGCATGGGGCCGTCAGTGCGGTGCCTGCCTGGGAGGGAGGCACTGTCCCTGTCCCAGGGTGCTGCAGGAGCAGTGTGAGCATGGGCCGTCAGTGCGGTGCCTGCCTGGGAGGCACTGTCCCTGTCCCAGGGTGTGCACAGGGCTTGGGCAGCTGCCTTGCCAGCGTTTATGGTGCTGTGTTATCCAAGTGCTCCCGTGCCCAGGCAGGGGCTGTAATCAAAGCCACTGGCTGCTGAGGAGCCCAGGAGATAAAAAGGTGCTCCTGTCTTTGTGCAGGAGATTGAAATGAAACAGCCCAAAGCGGGGGCTGTGCTGCATCTTCCCAGCACCAGGGATGTGGGCCCTGTCAGCGTGTTTGGGGAAAGGCCTGACTGCCAAAATAGCTCAGTGCTGCTCCAGAAGTTGCAGGTGGTGATTGCCTTTTAAGTTCTGCTCTCTGTTGTGACGTTTTTAGGGCAGTTGATGAAGGATGGGAAGTAGAAACACAAACAAATGAGAACAACGCAGCGTGGGGATGTCTGCTCTTATCGGGGCTGTCCTGCCAGAGTCAGGGAGGGCTGGCAGCGAAGGAGAGGGGTTATTGCCAGTAGGTGCCCTGCCAAAACCAACTATTGATGACAGGGCTCAGTGTAAAGCAGATGGTGTAATCCATACCCTAAAGACTGCCTGGGGAAACACGTGCAAAACCATGTGCCTGAGTGCCACGGAGGATTTACTCCGAGGGGTGAGGCAGGAGGAGCCTTCCCTTGGATGGAGATGGGAGCGGAGGCTTGGGTCTGGGGAGCAGGGAAAGTGCTTTACTGAGGCAGGGCTTTTATGAGGGACTCAGGCATGTCTCTCATTTTCTGGTATTAGAGATGCAGCACAGAAACTACTGAAATGCAGCATCCATCCCACATCAGTGCTTTCTGTACCCAGTCTCTTTGAGGACCAGCTCTTGGCACTGTCACATTCACAGGGAGACCACAGAGGGCTTTTTCAAGTACTTAAGAAGTACAAGGCACGAGGTAAATAATTTAAACACTGGTTCAGGGCATTGCTAGCTGAAAAGTGACTTACAGTCTCTTCACAGGCTAACAATAAATGGATGTTTTTTCTTCTGTTTGGGGACAGGAGTGTGGAATGTGTTGCCCATCAGCAGGGCTGCTTCCTTCCAAGAGAAATGTTTGCTGTAATGAATCATGGAACGACCTGGATTGGAAAGGACTTTAAAGATCATCTTGTTCCAGCTCCCCTGCTGTGGGCAGGAGCACCTTCCACTGTCCCAGCTTGCTCAGAGCCCTATCCAGCCTGGCCTTGAACACCTCCAGGGATGGGGCATCCATAACTTCTCCCCAACACCCTCACAGGGAAGGATTTCTTCCTAAGCAGTTAATATAGACCTACTCAGTTTGAAGCCATTCCCCTTGTCCTCTCACTCCATGCCCTTGTAAACAGTCTCTTTTCCATCTTTTTTATCGGCCCCCATCAGGTACTGGAAGGTCCAGTTAGGTCACCCTGGTGCCTTCTCTTCTCATGAACTCAAGGCCAGGGCTTTTTTCCTCCCAGGAATCCAGTCTGAATTTGGACCTCATCAGTGCAATGGATCCCTGGCATTGTGTGTGTAATGGGAAAAACCTGGTACCTCTGTGGCTCACATTTATTATAAACTTCTGTTTGTAGAAGCATTTTGACTTCTTCCTCAGCATCTGGTAGGACTTGGTCTACAGTATGTTGTTACTGCGTTTAATTTTTACACAACAGCCTGATGCTGCTTCTGAAGAGAGATCTTCAGCTGAGGATTGAAGGGGTTTTGTGTGGTTTTGTTCCATAGCTTTTGCCATTTTTGTTCCTCTCCTGTTTACTTTGCCCTCGTATTGATCTGAGAGCATCTTGCTATTTTCCTGCAATTTCCAATTCTGTGTGAGGAAGAAGAATAGTCAACTGTCCTGATTTTAGCTAGAAATCAAACTGCAACTATTTTTCCATGGAAAATTTCCTTAATAGGAAAACTGGTGATAATTGCTAACTAATGCTTTTTAAAGACTTTTTTTTAATGGCTGAAAGACTGTCAGGCTGTCAATCAAGACAGCTGTTGGATAATACTCCATTTTCCTGACAAGTTCCCTTTATTATATGAGGCATGTGTTTCGCTCTGTAAATTTGAGCTGCTCAGAATTTGCCCTTTAATATTTACTTTTCCTGTCCTTTCTCAGTATTACTCAAGTTGTCCTCGGGTACCTGTACAGCATGGTCAAATGGATGTAATAATCTTTGAAGAAAGTGACTTGGAGGTGTGATTAGCTTTGTAGTATCATGGTATTCCTGAACCTTTTAACAGTCTCACCCTGTCATTCCATGAGGCACCCGCCTGTCCTTGCTGAAAGCAGCTCCAAAAGGCAGTGCCTGCCTGTGTGATGAGACACTAAAGCCAGGCAAGTGTGAAACTCTGAGTTGCATGAACATTTGTGGTCCTTATAGCCATTGCTCAAGACTTTTGCCTATAACACAGAGCATTTAATTTTCTCCTTATTTCTTTTAAAGTAGATTTGTAGAGAAAATTGGATGTTTTCTTGTATCTCTCAGGTTCCAAAGGCCTGGGGTTTTCAGAGAAACTGTTAAAACAGGAGAGTTGTAATCAATGCAGATACTTGACCTGCTGAGAGTAGCATCTCTCCAAAGTATTGGCTGCTCTTTCATGGTTCTGGATTTAAAGCACTATGAAGCAAAATTTATCTCAACTCCAGTCACCACTGGCATTGCATGTAAAGCACCTCAAATGTACAAAACTGGTTCAAAGCAGAGCAGTCAGCATTCCCAGACCATTGCCCCACCTCCAGCAGTATTTGCATGTTGGATACCATTGCCTTTCATGCACCAGGAGGTTCTGGAGTTAGCATCTGTAGCAGGCTTTGCTGCTCGGGCTGGGCAGGGCTTGGCAAACTGCTCCAGCAGTGTTCCCGTGCTGCTGAGGGGAAATACAAGTGAAAGGACCAAGTACAGTATTGATTCTGGCGTAGATAACAGTAAAAATGGCCATGATGTCAGAGCAAAGCATTGCAGTCATTAGGGGAAATAATGGGAAAAATAAAATTATAGAAATAACCATCTCCCTTGGCCTGCAGATAAATCAAAGCTTAGCCCTTGATCTCTCATCGCTCACTAGCCCGGAACATAAATCCAAGGGTTTATCATTAAGCCTAATGGGTTGTAAAATCTGGGCTATTGTGGAGGTAGTTGCAGAGATTTGCAGCCCAGGCAGAGAGCGGGCTCTAAGCCACTGGGCCTTGTGTAACTGGGTAAATAGCAAGCTTCAAGTAATGCTATAAAGCTATCAAATGTAATAACTAATGCAGCAGGGCAGCGTGGGGAGGGGAGCCTCGCTGGGGACAGGATGGCCATCCTGACAGAGCAGCCCTGGGGCAGGAACAGCTTTAGTAACCAGCTGAGGTCCTGTTGCTGTACTGGACACCAGGTCCGTGCATCTGCTTTGGTTCACATGCAGCACTTTTGTTTTCTGCTCATAGTTCTGCCCTCACCGTGGGCCCAGGGGAGCCAGCAGCACAAGCCAGCACCAACACCTCTCTTACTTTGTCATCACCAGTTAAATATTTATGACAGCGCTTCACAGCGTGCTGGTAAATGCATGCTAGCATATTATGTAAGAGCAATAACATTCTGGAAGGAGGAGACTTCACTAGTGTCCTTTGCTAGTAAATCTGTGCTGCCAGCTCACTGTGGTGAGGCCATGTAAAGGCCATGCCTTTTTCCCCAGTTATTTTAAGTGAAATGGGTGTTCTGCTGCCGGTGTGGAAATGGGCATTCAGCTTTTACTGGCATTTGTGATCACATATGTTTTAAAATTGCTCTCCATCTCTTATTCAGGGGAGACTTTGGATCAGGTCAGGCTCCTGTAGAAGTTGATAGCTCTGAATGTACAAGTGAGCAGCAGGTTTTGGTGTGTGATGGGGAGCACATCCCTCAGTGAGGGAGCTGGGGAGGGGGGATCTGGGCTGGGAGTCTTTCGGGTTAATTAAGAGTTCCAAGCAGCTTGTACTTTTCCTGAAGGGTTGCAGAGTATTGATTCCCATCAGTGCTGTACTGCTCCAGAGAAGGGGATTCTTGGGAAATCATTTGCAAAGTTGGTTGTGCCCAGACTGACCCGAGTCAGATTGAAGTTTGGGATGGGTGGCATGGCTTCTGGGAGAATTTGCTGCAGAGTGCTGACTGTGAAAACAGAAAGCTGATGTAGATTTGACTGTGGGACAAGTGAGAGCGTAAGCCATCAAAGGAGAGCCTGTCTAGCTTAGCATAAATAGTCCAATAGATTTAAACAGAGGTGTGTACATTTGTGCCTTAATGAATGCAGGGGAGGTTCCCCCCACGCCTTTCCCTCCCAAAGGCAGCATCAGGAACCTGTGCTTAGATATGTTTCTGAACTGCAGAAAACAAACTGAGGAGTTAGAGATGATTTGTACTTGGCGTGAGCGCTGTTCTCTGTCGTGATGGCTTTCCTAGCTGCAGTGCATGTGTTTGGGAAGACATTTTGGGGATCTGTGCCAGTGAGAGCCAGCCTTGGAAGCAAACAGCGTGGGGATGGCTGAGGCAACAAGCCGCTAGCACGGAGGATGAGCCAGCATGTCGCAGCTCTGGGGAGGGTAGGCTGCAGGCGCTGAGGGCCCTGCAGGCTTGGGCACATTCTCTGCACAGTCATGGAGAGATTAAATGTTCAGCAGGTACTGGATTATTTATCTGCTGCACACACGGGGGTGTTTACAAAAAACAAGTGCTCGATGATCGAGACTGTTATCTTAGCTTTCACCAAAGATGCTGAACGGATGCCAAGTGGGAAAGTGAAACCTGCCAAAATCACAAAGTAGCACTAGAAGTTGCTGACTTTTAATTTTGAGCCTTTGCATACACAGGCAGCCCTAATTATGTGTGCTGTTTGATACACGTGGTTGAGCAGCAGTTGTTTGTGCATTGATTATGTCTCAGTACCTGCTGGTGCAGACTGGGAGAGCCTCGGCTGAGCCGGGCAGGAGTCCCCAGAGCCACGGAGTGTTCTTACAGGAGGGGCTCCTCGATCTGTCAGCTCCCACTGTTAAGTCTTTGCCCAGATTTGTGTTTCTGAAAGCCCTGTTGGAAGATGTGGTGAAGTTTTAGTTCTTTTGGTGCAGTTTGAGAAGCAGAAGCTGTGATAGAGCTTGGTACTTCGCTGGGAACACCCAGTGCATTATCTTGTAATTCTGTATTGACCCCAGTTCTCCAAACACTTTCCTTGAATTTCAGACCTCAGGAGACTGCTGGATTATGCCATGGGGGCCTGAAAATTCCCTTGTACATTTGAGAAAGGTGATGGGATGGACACATCTTGGATGGTTTTGAGTTTGATCCATGGGATGGGCGTTGATTCAATGTGTGGCTGGGTATCAGTTCACTTCTGTAACGTACCTGGCGTTCCAAAATTTCCTGAATGTTGCTCTCTCCTTCTTACATTTCTCTCTTCTAATGTTTTTGAATTTTGCAGCTTTATATAGGCTCCTTTTCCTCCCCCTCTCACCACTTGCTGCTTCTTCTCCTCCGCCCCAGTTACTAAAATCTCTCCCTGGTGCCTCACCATCGTCAGCAGAGCTCTTCATCTGCAGGCTGCGAGCGGAGCAGAGCACACTGGGGGAAGGAGAAATGATCCTGGACCCCCCTTAAGTTTTGAAGTGGTTGGAAGTTGTTTGCTGATCCAAGGTGGCGCACAGGAGCCTCTTCCCTTTGCCTCCTCCGTCCTTTGTGTGGCAGCTCCCTCCTGTTCTGGCTGGCAGGGCTCGCCCCTCGGGCTCTGCAGGGCCCTGCTAGACTGAGAGAGGCTCTGCATTTCCAGATAAAAGCCCTTCTGAGTAGCCTGGTGTGTAATTCCCAACTGCAGAATTCCTGCAGTCGGGGTGGTAGGTGCTTTCCAGAAGATGGGAACCCCTTTGGCAGGGAGAGTGAGGAATTTTGGAAAGAGGGGTGAAACAGAGGGAGGACAAGTGCCCGATGACAATGCTCAACTGAATCAGCTGGTGAGAAAAAGCCATTCTGGTTGCTGCAGTCATCAAACCATGACTGTGAGAGTGTTGTGAGCAGCATTTACGTGGAGAGAGCTTGTGTAGGTGGGTGAGGATCAGATGTGTCCCTGCCCTTGGAGGTTTGCAGCTGGACAAAGCCCTGAGCAGCCTGCCCTGTCCTGCTGCAGCCCCTGAGCACAGAGACCCCCCAGCCAGGGGGAGCCTGACCCTGCTCTGTGTTTGAGAGAGGAGCAAAACAAACAAAAATGTTTGGGTCATCGCCAAGGGGAAGTATTAGGAGTGACATGGTGAATTTGTTTTAATTTAATCTGGACTTAATCACTGGTTTAGACTGTACTGGAGGCTTTCAGCTCTGGTAAGGGGTTGGTTGGATAAATGTATTTATTATCCTGCTGTTGTGGTGTGCTATTCATTTTCCAGGGATGAACATACCAGGTACTTAAAAGCATGTAGCAAGGAAGAAACAAGAAAAAGCAGACAAATTAAGTGACTCTTGCCAGATTAATTATTCTGTTACATCTCAACTTACATTTTTAAACCTACAACTTTGAAAGGGAATGTTCAAAATTATCTTTGCAATGACCATCTTTCCATCTAATTTAAAGTCATTCAGCTTTACAAGAAGTAATTATGCTCCACACTAACAAATGAAAAGACATGGCAACATCAGAAAAACTGATTATTCAAGCGGTCCTTCTTACATAAAATAGCCAGCTAATCTCCCAGCTTCAGTCCTTGAGTGCTATTGCAAATACCCTCCTGAAAGAGAGCCTCATTCTTGGCACATTGGCAGTCTGCCTCTGTCCCTGATGGCTCCCTGTGTAGTCAGTCATGGTTTGGGGGTTAGGAAATCCTTCTCTTTTATTTCTCTATCTCTTCTTGCACCCTGTGCAATTTTTTTCCTTGTGACCAGTGAAAGCGAAGCTCAGGGAATGAAGTTTGTGTCCTGCTTAGAAAAACAAGGAAATCTCCAGACTTGCTGCTCTTCTGCTGCTCTGGCCATCACCCTTGAGAACTTCTGAGGCTGTGGAGGAATGTAAATGTTTTGCAAGTCATTAACTAGTGCACTTGAGGTGGTTGTTATTAGCCTAACTCTACTTCTTATAGAAAAATAGAAGGAAAAGAAAAAGCCCTGCTTGCAGAAGAACTCCTAATAATAAGTTGCTGTTAAACACCTCAAGTCCTGATACCTATGCCTTTCTCTTCTCAGAGTTCTCAGTCCACCTCACTGTCCACTCAAAGCCCTCTTTAGCCTTACTGACCCTTCTAGAAATTCAAAAATGCCTCTTCTGCAAGAAAGCATTTCTAATTCCTGATTGCTCTTAATGTTAAAAACATCTACAGAAAAAAAGTCAGTGAGTCATCAGTGTCCTGTGCTGCCTTCAGGAGGAGCATGATGCTGATGGGTGGCTTTTATTTTTCCTGCCGGTAGAAGCAGGAGGTGGAGGTTGGTGGTTTCTTCCATTCTGCTCCAGGATCCACTTGGGATAATAAATCTATTTATGCTTTCCAGCATGCTTTTAGGTATTTTTTCTTGAAGTCAGTATCTGCATATTTGCGGCTGTCTTTGCAGTAAGTGGAGCGTCTTCAATACTTGCTCCTAATTCTGTTGGCCCTAAACTGGTTTGGTCAATGTCTGGGCTGTTGGTGAGATACTTTTGGGGGTGTGCAGGACCGTCCTGTGCCCCTGTGCTGTATTCCCACACCTGCACCCCTGTGTGCCATCTGTGCCCTGCGGGGGAGCGCCCTGCTCCGTCATGCTGCCCGATGGCGCCGGGATCATCCGTGCTTCATTCTCCCGGGAACACCTGCTGCTGTTGCTGTCTGTGCAAGCATTACAGCCATGTACAGGGATCAGCCCCCTGGTCAATAGAGAAATTGCTGCTACAGCTAAACAAGCTGCAGCAAAGCCCCAGGGAGCCACAGCTGGAGCCTGGCCCTCGGCAGAGCTTCACTGCATCTGAATCATGGGATTGTTTGCTGGTTTTGTTCCTTTCTATCTCATAACATTCCTTAATTTTATACTTTCATCTCAATTATTGCAGAACATAAGGTTGATGTTGACAGAGGATGATTCACGAGGCTTTCAAGACTTCTTTCCTGATCCCAAGTTGCTCGAAGGATTGTTGTGTTTGCAAAGCCAACGCTGCTGTCCCTGCCCTGGGAGAGGCTTTGTGTTTCCCAGCACTGAATTTGCTTGGACATTTTAAAGGCAGTTTTGTGTGAGCAGAGTCACTTGCAGTGCCATCAGGATGAGTGCCCAGTGGCTGGGAGCGGCTGGGTTTGTGTCCCCTCTGCCTGTGCAGGGATCACAGCTGAGCTGGCCCTGGCACGCCTGCCCTGCTGCCTGCAACTGGGGATGACGCTGCAGCTCACTGGGGCCATGCTGCTGCCGTGAGCTCACTTACCTCTCCAGCTCTCTCGTCTTTGGCAGCCAGCTCTGTCCTGCTCCCTGCTCTGGATGATCAAGGGTTGTTAATCCTTTCCCTAAAAAGTTGTGTGCTGGCTCTTCATCTGTAGCCAGTTATAGCAACAAGCTGCTTTTCAACATTCCTGATCATCACTGGTGTTTTGGGTGGTCTACCATTTATCCAAAAGTATGTATCTGTTCAACCTTTGTCTGCTTTGCTATTTTCATATAAATGAAATATTTATAAATAATAATAAATAACATTTCTTTATTAAACACATTTTCCTGTGCTCTTCAGTGGAATTTGCCAAGGACTGTCTCTTTTTATAAATCTTGCTAAATTCTTGTCTTTGAGATTGCAGAATTTTGCAGCTTCCGCCCCCAGAAGTAACACTGCCCTGAGATCTGCTATCTGATTTTCCTTCTTCCCTGTATTAATTTGCATTTTCCAAGACAGACGTTTGGCCCCGGTTTCCTTAGGGAATGCTGCCCTTCCTTGGCAAGGCTTGATCTGCTCCAGGAGGCTGCTTCAGTCCCTTTTGCTGTGCGTCCCTTTTCCCTTCACTCGGCTGTGTTTGAGCATTTCCGAGGATGTTACTGTGGTGGAGGAGTAAGGAACAGAGAGAACAGCCCAAATCTCACATCAGCCCTAAATTGTGCCTGCAGGCTCCTCTCCCTCCTTACTCTGCTGCTGCCTGGGTGGACTGCAGCTACCCAGTCCCTCCGTGGCATTTCCCAAATACGACGGATCCCCAGGGATGCACGAGGCTGTCCCAGATTAACATTGTGGTTTTCTGAGGCTCATCTATTCAAATATGTTTAAGCAAATTGAGTATTCATGATTCTAGATAAAATTAAGAGGGAGAGGGGAGTGGTTTCGCATTTTGAAAGTAAACATTTAAAACAGATGCAGCCTGCTGGGAAGGATCACATTGAATTGCATGACTTTTTGAAAGAAAAGAACATCCATTTGACTCAAGTCCTCAGTATGAAAGATTAGGAGTTAAGAGACATTTTTCGCCCACTTTGAAAGTAAATGTATTTTAAATTTAATTCTTTGGTGCAGCTGCTGCTTTCTCTCTCTGGAAAGCCTTCCTTTTGCTTTGAGCAATGTAAAGATGTGGGCTGGGTGCTAATCCAGTTTAAGATTCCAAACTTCCTTTCCACTCTTTGGAGATTTTCCCATCACCACCTTCTATATAAATGTAGAACTGTCTTTTATTTTAACATGGGACTGGTTTAGGGAGATTTGTTGGAGATTCATCAACTCAGCGCAAGGACAAGTATGAGTGTGAAGGTTTCATGTTATTTTGGAATAGATAAATCAATGTAGGACGGTATGAAATCAGCTGGTTTCTCTTTTCCCTCCAGTATAAATACGTAGTGCTGCCCACGTTTAAGGCAATGACCCAGAACAAGCCAGGAGCTGTGAGAGGGTGCTGTTGGGGCAGGCAGGAGCTGAGGCAGGACGATGCTCCTGGTCCTGCTCATCACTGCTGGCTGTGCCTGGGGCTGCTGCTGCAGTCCCCCCTCACCTGGGGCTGCAGCACCGCCTGCGCAGTGAATGCCTCGGTCTGAAGAGGCTGGCCAGTCAGGGGTGCCAGAGCTCTGGGCAATCTGGTGTTTCCTGAGCTCGCTCACCCCCCATGGACTGCAGGAGTTGCTGAGGGCACACCGCACCAAGTGCCAGCTCTGGGAGACCTGGGCTGAAGCAGCAGCAGGATTTTGCTGTCTCACTGCCCTTGTCCTGATCCAGGCTGCCCCAGGGACTTCCCTCTGCTGTCCCCAGGGAGAGCCTCCTCCTTTCCTGTTCCTCTTCTCCTGAGGAAAGGGAGTGTATTTTGTGGATTGAGCGTGCTGATCTAGAGCTCATTAATGCTGTTGTACCATTCTGAATACATCAGCTGTGCCCATAATACTCAGTCTGAAGCATTATTCTCTAGAAGTGATCTTCCTCTCTTCCTTTATTATTGTTAATATTATTATTAGTTTTATACAGGCAGCACTGAGCACTTTTCCAATAGTAACTTGTATTTAGTGACTTATTAAGGTTTATCCAAGTCACAGATTCCCAGCGGATGTTCTGAGCTTGTTTCTTATTTAAAAACATCATCTAAATTCAAATCAGGAATTAACACAGTTCTGCAAATGACATTCACCCCTCTGCAGAAGGGCCAGCATTAATCCTGTGTGCTGCAGCAATGGTATTTCAAGCCTTGTTTGAGGGCTTTAGTGGCTTAAATCAGCCTTAGGCAAAGCACAGGCGTCTGCAATAGTTAGACAGGACTAACTTAGGGCAGCCAGTTCAAACGTGTCAGAGGGGCTGGATCAGGACATGGGTTCCCTTCATGGCCAGGGAGGAGACACAGTGCTCCACAAAACCTTCCTGCATCACTTGGTGCTGGAGTTAGTGCCTGCAGACACAATCTTCACTCAGCCCTGTTCCCAAAGCATTTGTCCTGCTGCTGGAATCCTGGTCTTTGCTGGGACAGGGGCAAGGTCCCTGTTACAGGGCTCCAAGGGAACCAGTGGGGTGCTGGCAGAACCAGCAGGAGCCTTCTTTAGCGGCACTTGCAGCTTCTGCTGAAATTCAGGTCGGGTTGGTCTGGTTCCTGTAGGGCTCTCAGGAAATCCCCACTGCAATATATGAATGTATTTGCCTCCTCACTGTTGTCGTCAGCAGTCCATGCTGTTTGAGTTCCCACCAAACCCGTTGTGCTGGGCCCGTGGGTGGGTTGGAGAGCTTCCATCCATCCCTCCCGTGCCTCTGTAGGGTACAGTCTGCCCTGGGCATGGGAATTGTGAAGTGGGGCTCTGAGTGCAGGAGGAATGTGATACGCTCACTTCTCCAGTGTCCTGCTGCTCAGAACAGCAGAAACCCGAAGCAGATGTGTCATTAAATCATTTTGAATCATTGCAAACAGTGCAGGAGCTCAGTACAAGCATCCATAGCTTTAAGCCACCTCCGCAGAGCTTTGCATCCCTCATGAAATTTGGATGAACTACACTGGGTAAACTGTTCTGCTGTTACCTGATAGCCACCTACCTTCTAGAGCTGAGGCTGGCTGGGGGAAGATGGAAATAGATTTCAGTGCATGGTGAGAGCTCAGAGTGACTGATGGGATTTCTTGGTCCCATAAAGCTGCTGCCAATGTAGGAGAACAGCTCCCTTTAATTCAGAGACCAGGCAAAGGAGGCTGTCTTGGGCCTGAGATGGAAGTAGATGATTATTTAATCACTGGTTAGTTGGCAATAATGAGCAAGTGTTTTGCAAAATGAGCTCTTAAAGGGAGTCTCTGAACACAGGTGCTGGGGCTGAGCACAAAGTGTGGCCGTGCTGTTCCCAAGAAGGGCTCATTGGATCCCTGTTCCTTCACAGGCAGGTGTTGGGGCAACCCTGCTGCCCACACTACCAAGCAAAAGCTGTGCCAAGGCCAGGGGAGGACAGAGCTCCGAGGGTTTCTTAACTCAAAACTGTCTTTCCTGGTGCTCCACTGAGCCTCTCCAGCAAGGATACGTTCCCCTTTAATTGCTGGACTTGTGACAACAGCTTGACAGAAGAGCAGCCAAGCTATCTTGTTTTCCTTTGTTAGCTATTTTTATTTTACCTGGATCATTACTTATCAAAGAGCGCCGCTATCACTTGAAATAAACATGTTTAAACATTAATAAGTAGCTTAAGAGATGCTCTTTTTGATGCTGTCTGGGAAAACATCATCTGATTTCTGGAGGAGAAAAAATTCAGCGCAAATGTTTTTTCCCTCGTGTGTTTTAATGTCCCTCAGCAATTACTTTGCAAGTGGGAAAGCAAAGAAGGGAAATTGCTGCCATCAACTTGCTGCCCTTAACATTGCCTTGGCAAAAGCCTGACTGGGCCAACAGTGAGAGTGAGGAGAGGTTTGCGAGGGCACCTGGGTCTGCACACTCTTCTTTATTATCTCTCATAACTTCAGCTGCGCTGAAAGCCTCATGTGAAATCACAGCGTCATGGTGGCACCCATTTCTCCAAATGGCTTGGAAAACTGGCTTTCAAAGGCAAGAATTCCTCCATTTCCTTGTGGCTGAGCAAGTGGCAGTACGTGGGTGCTGCTCCATGTCCACATGAGCTGCTGGGTTGGTGGCTCCACAGCCAGCCAGGCCAGAAGGGATTGTGGAGTCCTGCTGGTGCTACCCTGGTGTTCCTGAGCTGCTCCAGCACAGGGCTCCCTGTCCTGCTGCTCCTCACCCTGGTGTTCCTGAGCTGCTCCAGCACAGGGCTCCCTGTCCTGCTGCTCCTCACCCTGGTGTCCATGGCTGCTCCAGCACAGGGCTCCCTTCCTGCTGCTCCTCACCCTGGTGTCCATGGCTGCTCCAGCACAGGGCTCCCTGTCCTGCTGCTCCTCACCCTGGTGTTCCTGAGCTGCTCCAGCACAGGGCTCCCTGTCCTGCTGCTCCTCACCCTGGTGTTCCTGAGCTGCTCCAGCACAGGGCTCCCTTCCTGCTGCTCCTCACCCTGGTGTCCATGGCTGCTCCAGCACAGGGCTCCCTGTCCTGCTGCTCCTCACCCTGGTGTCCATGGCTGCTCCAGCACAGGGCTCCCTTCCTGCTGCTCCTCACCCTGGTGTTCCTGAGCTGCTCCAGCACAGGGCTCCCTGTCCTGCTGCTCCTCACCCTGGTGTTCCTGAGCTGCTCCAGCACAGGGCTCCCTGTCCTGCTGCTCCTCACCCTGGTGTCCATGGCTGTTCCCAGCACAGGGCTCCCTGTCCTGCTGCTCCTCACCCTGGTGTTCCTGAGCTGCTCCAGCACAGGGCAGGCTGTGTCTGACTGCCCTTCCCTCTGCAGGAGGAGACCCAGCTTTCTTCCCATGGCATGTCCCAGAATTCAGGCGTTTTCTGCTCTATTTCAGAGCTTGTTGGGGAGTTTAATGATTCATGCTGTAAAAATACTTTCCTTGTTGGCTTTTCCCTGTCTTCAGCTTCCAGCCAGTGATTTCTTTTCTTTGTTACTGCAGAGATAACAAAGCCTTTTTCTGGCGCTGTGTTTTCCTTTGTGAAGGGTTTTACGCTATAATCAAGTTACCTCTCAGACAAGCTGAACAGATTGAGCTCCACATTTCTCATTAAAGGACATTTTTCTGCCATCAGTAATTTTTACTACATCCTATTCAGTTTTTAACATTGTTATGCCAAGGCTGACCCCAACGCTGTTCCAGTGATGCCTTGAGAGGCTGGCCTGGAGCAGAGCAGACAGAGCCAGGAGAATGAAGTAGGTATGTATTAAATGCCTTGAAGGATGCACCCTGGGCAGCAGCAGGCATCAGCAGGATCCATTCCATCAGCTCTGATGTGTGGGGGTGAAGTGTCCTCCTGGCCTGCACGTGTTGCATTCCCAGTTTACATGGACATGGCCCACTGGAATATCCCCTGCCTGTCACACGGTGGGTTGTGCTCTGCTCTCCTGGATAATTTTACAGAGGCATTTTGTTGCTGCCTGCCATGGTCAGTTCTGTAGGTACCTCCACAGTCCTTGTGGTGCCAAAGAGGTTTGTGTTTGCTTTGCTTTTTTTGCAATTAAAAGTGGAAAAGAGTTTGACGGTGCAGAGCTGTTCCTGGAGAAAGATGAGTTATGAACTTAATAAACACAGGTATTCCCTGGGCTTTCTTATTTGTTGGTTTTCTGGTTTGGCAGCTAAGCTAAAGTTCAATTAAGTGTCTCTAACCTTGCTGCAGGGAGAGCTGGGGAACCATTTGTTATTTTAAATCTCTTTACTTTTCAATTGTCAAATTCAATTAAGGGAGAATTTATGCTTTCATAGGAAAAGAGCAGCAGCTATAGAAAACTCAAGGACCTGAGCTGTTCCGGGATCTGTGGAGGGATTTCCTGCTTTCAGCAGAGCCATCTTCAGAACTTTTGGCAGTAACTTCAGAGCTGTGGCAAATAAGTATTTGCTTATCTTGACTTTTGGAGTGTTTAATGTGCATATAATGTGCATGCTTTGCAGCCAAGCTGCAACCACAGAGGGCAGAGCTCAGCAACATTCACCCTGCACCAGTGCTCTGAGCCTGTTTGCAGAGAGCTTTGTTTGCACAGGCTGCACCTTGCCCCAAAACTGCTGAAATCAAAAGTGATTTTTCCAGGGAGCCCAGACATGTATGTAGGGGTTTTGCAGTTGGTTTTCTTTTAATTTCACTGCATCCCAGAAACATCACTTCTTTCCTTCAAAGTCTCACTTCTGCTTATTTCCCTGGTTTGGGGAAGGGGGAAGGGGCTTACTGTGCATCAGGGGATGTCATATGTAAAGCCTGTGGGGTGCTTGGGCCCCGTGGGGGCTGTGGAAGTCTGAGGCTGTGCTCTCATGGGCTCTGCCAGCCAGTGGTGCAAAGCCCAGCTGCAGTTCCTCTGAAGCCACCTCCTGACCAGGGGCTGGGGCATTTGTGTTGGGCTGCTGCATGTCCAGTGCCTGCAATTAGAGCAGGAGGCTGCTGGTGTGAAATACTGGTCTCAGGCTGCAGGATATTCTGCTGGATAACCTGGTTAGTTTGCTTTGCCATAAACTTTGGGCTTTTCAGTAGTCTCAGAGCAGGTGCTCTTTCTTTTGCTGTCTTGTCCCCTCCCTCCCTCCAGTTAATGGTAAAAAATATTTTTAAGTACTGTTTCACATAAATCTTGGAGGCTGAGTGACTTAGAAGCCTGCTGGGAAGCTGAATGTGTCATCTCTGGAGTAAAACATAGGTTTAGGGAGTTTTCATGGGTTTTTTTCCCAGTGTTGCCATTTCTGGTGGGCCAGCAGATGGAACTGCCCACGAGGCTGTATTTATCCCTGCAAAGCCAGCTGCTGCAAAGTGCTGGGGCGAGGGTTGCTGTGACTCTCTGTGCCTTGGAGAAGCTTGTTGTTATAATGAGAATAATGTCCCTCTGTTTGGCTTAGCAGCATTCTGCAAATCAGTATTTGTTCTTGAGCTTGTGTATAAATCCCACTTAGTTAATTTAGGCCAAAGCTGCAAGTCTGTGTGTGTTCTAAGAAAAACAAAAAGGGATCAGGGCAATTTACGAGGAAAACGTGATTTGTGAGATATCATCTGGTAAGATGTCTGGTGGCATCCTAGAGATTAGAGGGGTTTTCCCACTGGCGTGGATGTGATGCCATGCCCTGCATGCTCCATAAAAGCACCAGTGTGGTGATTACAGTGAGTGGCAGTTGGCCTTTGGGCATTTGTCACTGATCCTGAGAGGCCTTGGAAAGGCAGCAGCCAGAAACGTGGGGCAAGAGCACCACAAGCTGAGGAGCAGCCAGAACAGCGTTAAAGCTGTGTGACATTCAGGGTAAAGCAATGCAGAGTAGTGGCACCGGTGGCTGCCTGTGCAGGCAGGAGGACACTGGGCTGATAGCAATCACCAGGTGTTTCTGGGGGCCCAGGAAGGCGGCAGCAGCAGCAGCAGCAGCAGCAGCAGTGTTGGGTGCTGCGTGAAGCCCACGGCGCCCGTGGGAGCTGCCAGCGGCACAGCGGGCGCTGGGGGTGGCTGCTGCTGCTGCACAGGGACTCTGCAAATCCTGTGGAAATGAATATTTAATAGGGGAAAAAAGGGGTTATGTGGATGTGTAAATGCTGGTTTATCTCCTTGCTGCCCTGTAAATGGCTGGTAGCTATCAGCCCAGGAGGGCTGCAATAATTACGGCTTCACTGACTTGGCTGATAGAAAAATCCACTCCACTGGGATGATCCTGTGCTTTCCTTAATGGGAGGCACTGGAAGGTTAGCCCCATTTTAAGGATGCACCTACAAGAAAAAGGGACTTGCTTGGAATCCAGCTGTCCCCAAAAATGGAAAATTCTGCAAATACTGCTTAGCTATCTGTGGTAGATAGGGACAGGCGATTAGAAGATTATGCGATGTGACAAAAAGCAGTAAGATTTTTTTTTTAATTTCTTGAGATAAGAGATCACTTTAAAAATGTAACTAAGAATGTAGCCCCCCTAACGATAGTAATGCTAGTAACTTTCCACTCCTTACTAACCATAGATAATACTACAGACCCCCTCTGACGTAGAGAAGCCCCTTAGACTATAAAACCCCATGAAATAAAACAATAAAAGCCTTTGACCGTCTACCACATTAGTATCTGCGTACTCTTTAGCCCAAGCAACCCTAGTGAGTTTAAGTCGCCGTGCTACTCCTCGAAACCAAGTCGCTTTGCCTTATATCAAAAAGCAACACTATCTCTTCCTTGGCAGCCTGTGGACACAGCGCTCCATGGGAGCAATCACTTTTCCTGGCACCTCCCAGACTTCTTCCCAGCTGAACGTCTTTGGTTTGGTTTTGCCTTGGCTTGTTTTGGCTTTTTCCCCAGAGGAAAAGTCCAAAACAAACTTTTTGCAAAATTTGCATTGTTTCTGTCAGTATTTCATTATTTCTGTCAGTATTTCAAGAAAAAGTTTCTGTTTCCATAGGAGTGCAAGGAAGACAGGTAGAAACCCAGGTAGAGTTGGAGTGCAACATTATTTGTGGATGTACAGATCCATCCTCAGTCTCCACTTGGAAGCTGACACTGGGGCTGGTAACATCTGAAATCTTCAGAAAATGCTTTTATGTCAACTTTCCCTGTGTTGTCCTGTTTCCTAGAGGCAATACGTAATTTGTTCACTAACAGACTTTCTTATTTAGACAAATTAGACCTTTTAAACACCATTTGTATTAACTGGTTTTGACTGCACTGTGTTAATTACAACAGGGATGGGGACATCATAATTGCAGAGAATTGTTCTCTAATTTGGGGAGAAAAGGCAATTCTCTGTCCTCAGCTTCCAGTTTCTTTTCCCTGTGTTCAAACGTGGTACTCAGACCTTTAACATGATCTTGGGGTGCCTGTAATTATGTGAATAACTGGGTGGGAAGGAGTCCTAGCATAGGACAGAAATAGCACCAGGGAGTGCAAACTTGCTTCTCTAAGCAAAGTAAGAGCAGAAGGAGGAGGGAGATGAGATGCCAGTGGTGCTGCATCCTGGAGCCAGTACAGCTGGGGACTGGGTAATGCCATCCCATATTGCAGCTGTCCTCAACTTCCCAGTGGAAATTTGGAGTTTATTGCCTGTCCCAATTGTCCAGGGAAGCACTGAAGGCTTTGAGAAAGACCCACCCACATACCCAGATGCTTTGTGAACACTTCCACAGACTCTGCCACATCCCTGGGCAGCTTCTGCCAGTGCCTGACCACTGTTCAAGGGAAAACATTATTTGGATGTCTAATGTGAATAACCTCCCCTGGTGCACTTTAAGGCCATTTGTTCTCATCCTTTCTGTTCAGACGTGGCAGGAGAGGCTGATCCCACCTCACTGCAGCCTCTGCTCAGGTGGCTGTGGAGAGCAGTGAGTGTCCCTCAGAGCATCCTCTTCTCCAGACTTACCTGGACCCCTCCTCACAGGACACATTCTCCAGCCCCTTCTCCAGGGTTTCCTGTCTCTGCACTCACTCCAGCACCTCAGTGTCCCTTTTTGAAAGAGGGACCCAAAACTGAACATGGCACTCAAAATGTGACCTGCCAGTAGTGAGTGCAGGGGACAGTCACTCCCAGTGCTGCTGCCACGCTGTTCCTGAGAGAGGCCAGCCTTGCCTTGGCTCTCCTGGCCACGAGGGCTCACACCCAGCTGCCTGCCAGGCAGCACCCCCAGCTCCCCGTGTGCTGAGCAGCTCAAGCCATTGCTCCCCAGCCCCTGGTGCCACATGGGCTTGCTGTGACCCAGGGGGCACCGGGCCTTGTTGAACCTCACACACATGTCTTCAGCCTTTTGATCTGATTCACCCTGCTTGGTGTAGAGTTGTGGAGATGCCCCCAGCCCAGCCTGACACCTTTCCCCACATCTTCAGATGCTGTATTTGTCCTCCCCTGCAAGCTGCCTGCAGGCGGTGTGGTGCAGAGGGCTCATGCACTCTGCTCAGACACAGGCAGTGAGCCCCTCACCTGCCCTGCACCCATGGCTGGAACCATCTCACCAGACTGTATCATGGCACTTTAGAAAGTCAAATCTCTTTTTAGCCCCACTTGCTAAGGCGGCTTAAGTGCTCATGCTCTGTTTATATCCTCATCCCTCCCCTGGAGAACTTTTGAACCCGTGGGCCCAGATCAGCCAAATTTATCAGCTGAAGGTGTTGATGGTAGTGAGGCTGTGAGGTTCTTTTGGAGCTAGATAAAGTGGTGACACTGAGGGAAAGCACTTGTTGTCAGCTCTGGGCTGCTGAGGCGGGAAGTCCGCGGAGGGGCTTGCAGCACACGGCAGTGTGGGAATTGCTGGAGCAGCTGCTGCTGCGGGGGTGCCTTGGCAGTGCTGGGGCTCACAGGGCTCCCCATTCCTATTTCTGTGGGGCTCAGCCACATGGGAGGTGGTTTGGCTGTAAATGCCTGCTGTGCTGAAGGGGACCCCACAGCAAAGGGGCTTTTCTGCAGTGCTACAGCATTTGGCAGTAATAGGGAGGAGCAGAGCAAGGCTTGCATTTTCATTTTTGCGCTCTAAAAAATGAAAGTGGAGATCAGGGAGATCATGAGGGTCATGATAATTTGGCTTTTTTTATTTTAAGATCTGTGTCTTGAAACAAAGTGATGGGGATTCTCTGATTTTGGGGTTTCACAATGGCTTTAAACCCTTTTGACACAGGTGAAAATGTTGAATGAAGCCAAGCTACAGGGTGAGGCTCAGGAAAACTGATTAAAGCTGCATCCAGTCATGCATGAGTGTCAGTCCATACACATATGTGCTGTTACATGCATGTCCGGGTACATTTCTGTGTTTGTGGGCCGGTGGATGATGCACTGTGTGCCTCTGATGGCAGGGTGAGATGCAGTATTGGTAACTTCAAAACCGAGAATGCAGCGATAAAAGAAGCTCCCGTGCAGTCCCATCAGGGGGCAGAGGAGCACGTTTGGCAGCCAAGCCAGCTCCTGCCACCGTGCGAGCCGTGAGCTCCGCGGGCTGTGCGGGGACATCCCCGGTGTCACCGGAGCCGAGCTCACGGCAAACAGCCCCGGTGTACCCTGGGCACGGAGCCCGTGTGAGCCGAGCGCTCCCAGCAGCAGCCCAGGGCAGATAAACCCTTCCCGGGGAGATAACACATCCCGGGGAGATAACACATCCCGGGGAGATAGCACATCCCGGGGAGATAACACATCCCGGGGAGATAGCACATCCCGGGGAGATAGCACATCCCGGGGAGATAGCACATCCCGGGGATATAGCACATCCCGGGGAGATAACCCTTCCCGGGGAGATAACACATCCCGGGGAGATAACACATCCCGGGGAGATAGCACATCCCGGGGAGATAACACATCCCGGGGAGATAGCACATCCCGGGGATATAGCACATCCCGGGGAGATAACACATCCCGGGGAGATAGCCCTTCCCGGGGAGATAACACATCCCGGGGAGATAGCACATCCCGGGGAGATAACCCTTCCCGGGGAGATAGCACATCCCGGGGAGATAGCACATCCCGGGGAGATAGCACATCCCGGGGATATAGCACATCCCGGGGAGATAACACATCCCGGGGAGATAGCACATCCCGGGGAGATAACCCTTCCCGGGGAGATAGCACATCCCGGGGATATAGCACATCCCGGGGAGATAGCACATCCCGGGGAGATAACACATCCCGGGGATATAGCACATCCCGGGGAGATAACCCTTCCCGGGGAGATAGCACATCCCGGGGAGCGGGGCATCACCGACAGGAGCCTCCGTGCCCGCCATCGGGCATCCCTCGGGCCGCGCCCGCACGGGGAAACGGAGCCGCCCGAGCCCGGAGCGGGTCTGACCTGCCCGGATCAGGGAGCGGAGCGGCGGAGCCCGGTGTGAACTGAACCCGGTATGAATTGTACCCGGTATGAACTGAACCCGGTATGAATTGTACCCGGTGTGAATTGTACCCGGTGTGAATTGTACCCGGTATGAATTGTACCCGGTATGAACTGAACCCGGTATGAATTGTACCCGGTATGAACTGAACCCGGTATGAATTGTACCCGGTATGAACTGAACCCGGTGTGAATTGTACCCGGTATGAATTGTACCCGGTATGAACTGAACCCGGTGTGAATTGTACCCGGTATGAATTGTACCCGGTATGAACTGAACCCGGTGTGAATTGTACCCGGTGTGAATTGTACCCGGTATGAACTGAACCCGGTGTGAATTGTACCCGGTATGAATTGTACCCGGTATGAATTGTACCCGGTATGAATTGTACCCGGTATGAATTGTACCCGGTGTGAATTGTACCCGGTATGAATTGTACCCGGTGTGAACTGAACCCGGTATGAATTGTACCCGGTATGAATTGTACCCGGTATGAATTGTACCCGGTGTGAATTGTACCCGGTGTGAACTGAACCCGGTGTGAATTGTACCCGGTATGAACTGTACCCGGTATGAATTGTACCCGGTGTGAATTGTACCCGGTGTGAATTGTACCCGGTATGAACTGTACCCGGTGTGAACTGAACCCGGTGTGAATTGTACCCGGTGTGAATTGAACCCAGTATGAATTGTACCCGGTGTGAACTGAACCCAGTGTGAACTGAACCCGGTGTGAATTGAACCCGGTATGAACTGTGCCCGATATGAATTGTACCCGGTATGAACTGTACCCGATATGAATTGTACCCGATATGAATTGAACCCGGTATGAACTGTACCCGATATGAATTGAACCCGGTATGAACTGTACCCGATATGAATTGTACCCGGTGTGAATTGAACCCGGTGTGAACTGAACCCGGTGTGAATTGTACCCGGTATGAACTGTACCCGATATGAATTGTACCCGGTATGAACTGTACCCGATATGAATTGTACCCGGTGCGAACTGAACCCGGTGCGAACTGAACCCGGTGCGAATGAAACCCGCCCCGTCCCGGAGAACCGGGAGCGGCGCTGCCGGGACCGTCCCTTTGCCGCCGCTGCCTCCCGGGCTCGCTTTGGGGAACGCACGGTTATTTGGAGGAGGAGGAGGATATGCTAAAGGTGCTGAGGGTGCTAAATCCATCCTTTCTCAAAAATGATTGCGTTTGAGACCGGAAGGTGGAACTGGAAATGGTTATTTGCTAAACTCAAATAGCTTTTCCTTTCCTTTTGTCTTAAATTTGAAGTTTATACCTATGTCCTATAGTTTCGGTGGGAATAAGTTCTGCTGGTTCAAGTCAGTGTTTGACACGACAAAGGTTGTTTGATGTCAGTGTATAATTGTAAAAGCGCTGTAGAAAAGATGACAAATTAACCTTTAACAAGCAAGACTACCACGTTTTGTTTCTAATTTCTAGGACATGGTTCTGAGCCTATTGTAAACAATACATTCTGGCAATTTAAATCACTGCTTTACTCAAGAAGAATTAGAATAAATACCCTAAAATAAATGGCATGTAAGATCAGCAAAAAGGCAGCAAGCAAAACTGTCCAGTGCCTCCACTCTTCTTCTCTGTTCTTTTTAGCCTCTTGTCTCTTTTGGGGTCTTTGAGCTAAGAGTTGAGGTTTCCTACATGTGCTTCTGTGATATGTTCCACCAGCCTCTTTGTGATGACCTCTCATTGCAGGAGTCACCAGGGATGCATTGCATGACTCCAGTAAAATCTTCGTCAGCAATTTTGCCTTTTGTCATGTGCACATCGCCTTGTATCCTTGGCTTCCAAAGTCTTCTCTTCCTTGCTGCAGGAATCTTGCTTTCAGCCTTCACTCTTCATGAAATTTCCAAAGTTAGATGTTTTTCTGCTTGGAAAGTCTTTGAAGCTTGAATTTCCAGGATCTTGCCTTCTCTGCTGTGCTCCTGGCAGCCTTTTGCTGAGAAGGGTGTGGGTCTTCAATACTACATTTTCCTGCTGGCACATATTCCAAACTTCAGTGCTTTAATAAGCATGTTATTGACTCTGGGACCTTTTAAACTGGAGTTCTCATTCTTCTCATGCCATTTCTAGTTTTTGGCCTATTAACTCTGATAGGTGATTACATTTAATTATATGAAGTTGAATTTGATTATTTAACGTTAATTAAACCCCTCTGTGTTTCCATTCTTCAAATCTCTTGAGAAGGAATTACAATATTCCCTTTCTGGTGTAACCTACATTAGGAGCATTGGCTAGACTGCTTAAAGCTGAATAGGAGGGGTAGAGCTTATTGGTTTGTTCAGGGGAATGTTGGTAAGGCCTGATGTTCAAGTTTGAGGTGATGGAGACACTGGGCACTGCTTTGCCATAATAACAACTTCTAAGTAGAGCTAATTTCTCTTTTTTTTTTTTTTTTTCTTTTTTCCCTGTTTTTAAGAATGGCCTTCAAGCTTCAAGATTTCAGGAGTCTCTTTATATCTCGTTCGGATTCTCTCTGTGAGATCTTGTCCACAATGTGGTATAAATCACAGATTAGGTAGTATGGCCTGTCTGAACCAATATTTTAAAATTACAGTCGTTATTTTAACCAGGGGCTTCGGAGCTGACTGTTACTAAATATCAACTTGAACGTATTTAATTGGGTACAAAATTTAATGTTAACCTGGATTTATTTTGAAAGGATTGAGCAGTTATGAGACCTAGATGTTCATCTGGGGTTTTTTTATTTGATTTATGTATCTTCCTCTGTGGCATATTGTAGACAGTTCTTATGAGATATTTCAACTCTTTAATGTAATTACTTTAAGTGAATGCTCATACCACAGCTGTACATAGCACTAGCTATGTTTCTGGTACCACTTCTGGAGTTTATTCTGCTAAATGTTTCCCAGGGGTTTTCTCTAATACTTGCATAAAATTCACTGCTTTTCAAACATTGCTGCCATGAATTCTCAGGCTAATGTATCCAGAGGAAACAAATAGGAAGATTAAGTAGAACATTTTGTACCTGGACAGACATGACAGAGGCTGTCCCCTGAGCTGGTTCAGCCTGATTGTAAACCTGTAGTAAGTCCCTGATTTTCCCCAATGGCAAAGGGCTGCCTCCTGTCCCAGCTGGATGTCCCATCCATGCCCCTGGATGGGTGCTGGCTCTGGGTGTCTCTGGGTGCTGTCTGACTGACACGTGCAGCACAGCTCTGCTGCTCCCAAAGCACTGCTCCACAGATGGGAAAATGAGAAAGCAATGGAAAATGCATCACTGCCTGGTTTGCCAGCGGAATAAGAAATGGTTTCTAGAGGCCATGAATTATGCACAAAGTCATTTTTAATATTAATTTTATTGGTGCTTTATAAAGTGGCTGTAGCAGTGGCATTTTGAAAAGGTTCAAAATAGTGAGAACCTGCAGCAAAGGGCAGCTCCAAAAAAATGATTGCTTTTCCAGGAAAACCAATGGCAAAACAAGCAACTTCTTACCTCAGGGGAGAAAACCAGACCTTGGTCCTGCAGACTTTGCTACTTGCTTTGCTCTGAGCACAGGAATGGCTTCATTAACCCTTGTGAGATCAAACAGCTGGAATAAAGTTATGCCTGTGTGTGTGTAGGATCGGGGCTTAACCCCCTCAGCATCAGACAGGATCTGTGCCTCCACAGACCTCTGGGCTTGTGATTTCCCGTGGTGATGGTCACACATGGGGAGGGGAGGGGTCTCAGGGGTCTGCAGTCATGCCCAGGCCCAGGGGTGGAGGGGACAAATCCCCCGACCCTGCAGCTGAGGGGCTCGTGGCACTCGGGCTGCCCTGCTCTGTCCCTGCGGGCACTGAGTGCTCCGGGCAGGGCTGCCTGGCATGTGCAGCTCTGCCAGCAGCAGCACCTGCACTCTGGGCAGGAATGGCATCCCTTGGGCTCTCGGGCATCCAGCACATGGAATTCAGCCAAAGCCCCACAAAGAGTTAAATCAGCATCATTCCTTCAGTGGAGTGTTTTAACAATCCTCTGCAATACCAGCACACAACCAAGTGAAAGCTATTCTGGGCCAGATTTTGCAGTTACTTGAGCTTCAGTGATGTGTAAAGCACCGTGTTGACTCCAGATCTTTCCCCTGCCTGCACAAGTGGTGTTTTTACCACGTGTGCAGAGTTTTTCCCTGCGTGTGGAAATACCATTGCTCATGGAATTTATTGTTGCTGATGGGACTGAATCATCTGCATAACTCCCCAGGGCAGGATGCCAAGGAGCAACCCATGGGGCCTCATCCTGCGGGATACAGAGGGCTCCTGACACCCAGCACAGGGTCAGTGGGGATGGGGATGGGTCTTGGACCCTGTTGGACTCCTTGGGGTCCACTGGGTCTGGTCCTGCTGGAGATACCTCCTCTTTCTGCTGGCATTCATCACGTTCCTGGCTCTGGGATCCTGAGCCACAAACCTGGGCAGGATGGAAGAGAAGGAAAGGCAGAGCTGAGCTGTGCTGGCCCAGGTCTGTGTGCACATCTCAGTGTTTGGAGGGGCACTGGGGGACACTGATACTGCAGTGTTTGGAGGTGGTGCTGAGCAGACTCCTAAGGGTGCTCTGTTAATTCCCTGCCTGCAACGAGACCTTGCAAACATCTGGGCCTGCTTCTTCTGCCCCAGCTGTTTTTCATGTTCTCCAAACAGTATTTTTGACAAATACGCCATGTCCTTTTTGTTAGAAAGAGATATTTCAGTTTTCATCTGACACATGGTTGGGTGTTTCTTTCGGTCTCTCTTCACATCTCTCCGTAACTGTTTCTAATCATTCCTAGCAGAATGGTGAATTCCCTTCTCAGCCTTTCCTTCATGAGCTCCCAGGGGCCTTTGTCACCAGTTCTTCTTCTTCACCAGCTCTGTCCTTGCTTGCAGGGCACCCTCCTGCAAAGCCCCTGATTGCTGGGTATTGGCCACCATGGGTGTTGTTCCTGTGTTGAGAGGAATAATGTTTAGCAGCAAGTAAAGTGTTTGCTGGTGGAGAGCTACAGCATCTGCAACCCTCAGTTGTGTTTATTGTTTATGTTTGCAATTTCAGTGTCTTTGCCTTAACAACAGCAGTTTAAACAGGTGCTGCTGACCGGAGGGCAGTTAGGGACTGTTGGATTTTGCATTTCCCTAATACCCACCCCAAGCTGTCCCCGAGCCCCATTCTGCTGGTGCTTGTCAGCTGGGACTGAGCAGCAGAGGGACGTGGCCCCAGCACAGCTCCCCAGCCACGGGCCCACAGAGGGCTGGGGCTTTTCCTTCTGCACAGATTCCCGCAGAGCTGCTCTTCCTCACAGCCTGATTCATGCCCTGGGGCTGATGGAGCTGAACTAATGATTGTAGAAGAGCTGTGTGTTTTATTGCACAGGGACCAATTTTCCCAAGCCAGAGGGCAAATCCTCCCTTCTTTACCTGTGCTCTGGTTGTGCAGCTGCTGCACATCCTCTTTGATAGTCTGAGAGCTTCAGGTTAGGGGATTCAGGGGCCCAGAGGAGCCATTTATCCTCCTTTGGAGCCCAGGAGAGCAGTGGTGTTGCTGTGCTTT